>NW_004524667.1:8365706-8374755 GCF_000260255.1 Octodon degus | reverse complement strand
AAAAAAAGTATTGGAGGCTGGGGAGATGGCTCAGTGCAATAAGTGCTTCCCTGGCAAGCACAAGGGCGTGAGTTCAATCCCCAGTTCTGCCAAAAAAAGAATAAATAAGTTTTGGACCTTCAAATACAATAATTTTTGACAAATGATGACAAAGTTCTCAAAGGTTGGTAGCAATTATGAAGGCTTTATCATATCTCAATTTTTAAAATTTTATATACTCTTTTCTTTGAGCCAAAATCACAGTGATAGTTTTAGTATCACACATTCATTAAGTTCAAACAGAAGAAATAAACATTCACAAATAAGATTACAGCATGGTTTGTTAATCTGAGACACTATGCAAGGGAACAGCATTTAAGGTGAAGGTGGCTGTGGAGGCCAGCACAATCTGGGCTTGAATACATGCTCCCTTCCACAGTTCCTCAGACTGAAGCAATTATCTTCCCTAACAGTTTTGGCTTATTCACTAAAAGGTAACCAATAGTACTGAATTCTCCTTTCCAATATGGTTGGGAAGCTTTGAGCTCTCTTTTGAGCTTCCAGTGTCAGTGAGTTCTAGGCCAGCCAGCTTAACCAGAAAAACACCACGTGGCTCTTTTTCTTCATGAATATATAATAGGTAAAGTCATGGGAATATGATGTTTGGTTTCTAAACAATTCTGTTTTCTGGTGTCATTGTCCATGTAATTTAACATTCTTTTTTATAAATTCTGTGGAAATATATGAAAATCTTAAAACTTTTGATGTCAGTCAAAGACTCCTTAGAAATAATATTATTCCAGCTATGTTATCCCTGTGCAGATGTTTCGGTGACCTCCCTGGATGGGTCCCAACATTCTGTGTCACTATGCATCCAGGTCTGTGGCCTGAGGCACCTGGATCAGGCACAAGTGACCATTTTGCCTCTGTGAGATCTGAGTCCCCAAGCTGAGACCATCTTGTCCACATGGAGAAAGCGACACAGAGCCCTCAGGCTGCTCTGCCATGTTGACAACTTCCCAGGAGTGCTTTCATTCCATTTTAAAACCCTATTTCTGAGTTATCTAAAAAACACAAAATTCTTTTATTTTTAAAGTATAATTCTGGAAGGTAACCACTGACTTTGTTTCAAAGGCATTATAATGCTATAGACAGATGTAGGCAGGTATCAAATCTTCTGTAATTATACAGCATACTGACAATTAAACATAGAATTGTCTGACAAGATTTCAGAGATTTCTGCAAAGACCCACACTGCAAAGGGCATTGTTCAAAGGGAAACAGTCTGTGGCAGAGTATGTTAGACTTGGCACTGACGCTGGATGCTCAGCGCCCAACCTGCTTTCCTAGCATCATTGAATTTACAGTCTTATGAGTAAAAGTTCACCTCTTATCCTGCAAAAGTAGCTACATGCATTTTCATGTCTTCTACACACCAAAAATATGAGTACATAAAACCAGTCAGAGTTAGTCATATGCAAAGACAAATCAGAAGCCATGGACTGAAGCATTGGGATAGCTCAGAATCCACTATGGCGAGGCTGTTTGTACAGACAACCATTTTCCAAAAGCAACGGTGGTGTTATGAATAACTGGGTAGAAGACAGCACTGCTACACAACAAATACAGAGAAATCCATATTGCTTTGTTAAATGAAATTCTGTATCACTTGTAATTTTTCTGCTTTAACACTATTTCATACTCTCTTTAAAAGATTAAAAAATATTGAAAAAGCAATGGTGGCAACATTCCCAAAAGCCATTTCCCAAAGCAGCTGTATCCCATGTCTAGAATTAGTTGTTGAATTTGCTACCTACTGCTGTACAACAAGTTACCCCCAAAATGTAATGTCTTAAGATCACAACTAACACTTCTGTTTCTCATCTTCTGTGCATCAAGAACTCACAACATGATGAAATAAATGTGGCTTAGAGCTCCACAATATTTTGTAGTTGGCTGCTAGCTGGGGCTTCAGTCATGGGATACTGTAACAAAAAACAGGCTTGGCCTTTAAGGTGGATCACTTGCTTGAGGAGCTCGTATTCCCTGTTAGTTTTAGGCCAGAGTTCTTTAGAGGGCTCCATGTGCATAACTGGAGAAACCAAGTGATAGCTTTGATGTTCTTTGTAACCTTGCCTCACGGCCACATACCATCAAAGCTACCACATTCACTTGATCACCCAACCCACTGTGGAAGTGGACGGCACAGGAGCAAAAGGACCAAGATGCAAGATTCCTGGGAGTCATCATCACTCGGGTCGATACAGGGCAGGCTGTGGAAACTGCAGCCCTGAGCGATGGCAACTGATCCACCAAGGACCCAGGCAAACCCATGCTTTAAGCACCTCGAATCACAGAGATATCATTAAGCCTGATTCTCTGGTGCTCCTGGAAATTCAGCAAACTACCAAATATAATTTTATCGGACATATTTTCTGATAAATTAACCAGGGTTGATTTCGGTTTCTTTAAAAACAAAAATCTATCATGTATTTTGATGTTTTTATTTTTTTTTTTTTTAGTGGAACCAAGGATTGAATTCAGGCCCTTGTACTTGCCAGGAAAGTGCTTATTCTACTGAGCTATCTCCCTGGCCCCTATCATGTATTTTGAAGAAGAGTCTTATTTATGCATTTTAACCTGATTTTCCTAGAAAATAAAGTAGTGTCTTTTTATAACACAGACCATTTGTTAATGAAAATTAAGAAGGCATCATCTACTTTCAAGTGAATTACAGTGATTCATGTTTCATTGTAGAGCTTGAAAGTCTGGTGGAATTTTTAGCATCATTATGAATGTGCATTTTCTCAGGTTATGATGGAGGCCACAAAAAGTTTCACCAATATAATTATATTAGCAAAGCTAAAGTTCTAGTTATACATTGCAGAGGGTTTTTTAAAATAACTTTAGTTTAAGGCAATCTCTCATGACAAGTGAGACTGGGAAAGCATCATGATTTGGTACACGTAAGCGTAAGATGAAAACATGTTGAATCACTTGAGAAACAGTCTGACATTATGTACCATGTGCATATGCCACCATATGGAAGCAATGGAACCAACTCTACTGAACAGTTTATACTCAAAGAAATACAAGCACATATTCACTAGAAGATGCACACAGTCGCGTTCCAGACAACCCTATTCAATATACAGACACAGAGGAGAACATACTGCATAATTCCATTTATCTGATGTTCAAAAATTACAATCCAGCATGGCCATCTAAGTGCCTGCTTGGCAAGCGCAAGGACCCTGGTTCCATCCACGGTACTGCATGCCGTGCCAGCCCTGGAAGCCTGGGTGCACCAGGCCAGCCACTGAAACCAGACAAGGTGGTGCACACCTATAATCCCAGCACTGGGGAGGCTGAGACAGGGGGATCACTACGAGTCTGAGCTGCATAGTGAGACTCTGTACCAAATAAATAAATACATTTTAAAAATTGCAATCTAAGCACAAAAAGTTTATGATATTAGATGTTAACAGTATTGGTTATCCTTAGGGAAAGAATGCCATTGGGAAGCTGAGAACAAGGGGGGAACACCTTAAGTAATGCTATGGTAAGCCTCAAGTGAATGCTCGTTACACTGGTATATGTGTGAAAAATCATCAAACTGGACTTATATAAGGATATATATTATATAATCACTGAAGGGTTTACTTAAAAAGTCATTGTCATATTTGTTAATTTGACATTCATGTTTTCATTTTCCATAGTTTTATTAAAAGAAAAAGTTAGACAGTTTTATCTAAACTTTCTAATTTATAAAGCTCCCTGTTAATAAAATAAACTACTGTCTTGCTTTCATTGTTGTGCAACTGAATGTATTTAAATTTTATTTGCATTTAGAAGTTTCCTTTTGAGATGAAGATAAAAATACAGACCTTTCTCTTTCTAAAAGGAAGAAGTTGGTTTTGCTCTGTTATAGTTTAGACGCCATTACTTTTTAAATTTGGCAAAGAAACAGTCCAAGCAGAATTTTCTGGGACAACCTAAGTAAGTGATGATGGACTCAGAGTGAATGTTTGGACTTCAAGTGCTATATATAACCATAACCAATGTGTTTAAACCAACTCCAGCAGCACTATGCGACACCTGTGATGTGTGTCCCTTTGGATGAAAGTTGCGGCTAACTTGTTTACTTGATGGAATTTCCTGACCTTTATTTCAACATGAGCATTGAAGGGGAAAAATGTGCTTTACAAAAATATTTTGTTTGGAATTCTGGGGAAAAAAGAATCTAAAGAACAGTTCAACTACTTCATGGTAGCATGGCTAACTTGGAGCACTAAAACTTACTATGAGAAATGCTTCCCTAAGAGTTTATGAACAAACCCAAATAGATTAGCTTAACAGAAACAGACGCTTCTTATAAAATACATCTTTCATTTAAGGAATCATTGAGATTGAAAGAGCTTCCACTGTACAATGCTTTTGCTTTGAGACCATTTTGGAGCACATGTATAAGTGTTCTTAAAGCAGTAAGAACCTACTGTTAGCTGTAAGACTGAATAATAGACCCATGTTACAGTCATGCTCTGGGAATGGTGCCAGCTAAAAAACAGTGTCCTCTGAAGCTGTCACTTCAATTGACTGCCTTTTAGGCTTTGAAGTCAGGATATGTCTGTTCTGAGACCCTTCTCAGATGGATAATAAGGTATAGTGCAGTAATGCCTCTGGGCGGGCCTGTGTAGAAAAGATTTTGGGAAAAGTATGTCACTCCCTTCTCTCTTATGCCTCAGTCACTTTACATTAAATAGTCTAAGTTTAAAATCTAGTATTTGCATGATATATTTTTATTTCATGATATATTCTTTTTTAAAATTTCACTTGCACTTATTTTATGCTTAATTTATTCCCATGCCATAACTTTTTGTTTTTTCAGTTTCTCCTGGGATATCTTTTTCTTCTGTGCAACTTCCTTCTCTGATTTAGGACAATTTGTTCCTTTTCAGTAAAGATCATCTCAATATGGGAGGGGGAGCTCATGGATGGATTAATCCGGCCATGAGCTCTACAAGTATGGTGGTGCATTTTGCATGCTTTGTTCATCTGAATATGTTCAATAACCAGAGAATCTACATCTAAACCCTTAAGCTCAACATTACTCTCTGCATTTGTAAGCATATGCAGAAAACTTCAACACTCTTTTTAGGCCACTGACCCTGTGTCCAGCCCCACTGTTTGGCCTGGGCACACTTACCAACTCCACCACTATAATGCCGGAATGGCACACATTGCTTGTTTAATGTGACATCCTTCAGATACTTGGTAGCCTTTCAGATATGCATACCCTTGATGGCCTGGGCAGTTTCACGCATGTTCTTAAAGTGAAAGCAAAGATTTGAGCCTCTTGATCTGCATGATTTTGTGGGGTTTTCTGGGTCAAGAAAGTAGTTTTCACAGGTCACCTCAGGCCTCTCACAGAAAGAGGAAGCTTCGTAGTATATTCTTGAGGATGTCCCAGCACTAGTGTTTCAGTTCTTAATCTAACAACAGATTCTTTTAAAAACGATTTTCCCTTGGAGTCTTAATGCAAGATAAATTATCATAAAATGATAATTCAAGAGATCTGTTCAACTCTTTTCTAGTTGTATGTGCATACATCTAACAATCTCAAACTTGCTCAACTGTTTTCCTTTTCGCATCCCTAGCATTCGCCAATTTCCCAGCACACAGTACATATTAATGTTTGATAAACAAATGACTGAATGTGTAATATGTAACACTGAGCTATGATGAACTGTCAGAGATCCTTGATGGAATTTGTAGCTAATAAAACTGAACCACTGAACAAAGTGGATCTGGAGACTATAAAACATTTTCACAAGGGAAACACTCCAGGGCTTCCATGGCATGCATTAAGGGAGAGTATAATTGTCTCCCTGAAGTTTAAGGTGGGGAGATCCCAGAGCATTCAGCTTCATCTGTGCTGATCACCTTCCAAATCATGCTGGTTCCAGCTTTTAAGACTTTTGAACCACTGACACAAAACCTCCTCTCTGAGTAGACAGTTGAACCAGTGCTGGAGGTCCCAGAGGTCTCCTGCTGTCCTCACTTTCCACTCTGGTGGTTTGTGGTTTTGAGCAAGTTTTTCATGCACTCGTTTTTAGGTCAAAAATATTTAGTATGTTTAGTATGTCTCAGGCATTGAATAAATGGTATTACATAAATTCTTCATGTACATGTATTCATTTCCATAACGTAAGGACAAAAGTATCATACGAGCTTATCATAATGTTAAAGAAATATAGTATATAATTTTCCAAACATTTTTACCTAGCTTGAAATAAAAATTAAAAAACAATAGCTACTATTATAAAATGCAATGAAATGCAATTAAATTTTAGTGAAAAACAATATATGATTTGGAAAACATTACGGTAGTTAATAAAATATTGAAATTTCAGGCTGGAGAAAGAGTTTGATAGTCTAAGCCCCTGCCTGGCAAGTGCAAGGATGCGGGTTCGATCCCCAGTACCATGCTCTACTGGTCCCACCTTTGGGTGAGAGGCGTCGTGGTACATGCCTGTAATCCCAGTACTGGAGAGGCAGAGATAGGAGGATCACTACAAGTCTGAGTTTATGTGTTACAAGATGTGTACCTGGTAACAAATAAATAAAGAAACAGAAGATTTTCTAAAAACTGAAAATTTAAAATTGTGTATAATTTGAATGCACCCTGATCCTCTCTGAATCATTTCTGTATCTGACAGCTTATAATAAAAAATAAGCTTTTTCTGTAGGAAGTTATTGTCTTTGTAATGAAAACAATAAGATGAAAATACAATTACATTTTTCTAAATGATAAAACTAACAACCACTGTATTATAATAAATCACTGGGTTTACAGTTGATAATATTGACTTCTTTCAAGGACCACCATTATTTTCAAAGTTAAATGACATCCTTTTTAGTGGCTACAAGATCAGCAGTGATTTGCAAAAGTATGTGAAAACCCATGTGTATGAATACTTGAAATTAGTATTCTCTTGACCTCAATTTAACTTCCCATGAAAATTATGGCTTTATCACTGAAGCTTAAGACTTTGGTTTCTACTATTTAGTAAAAGCATCAGTACAGAATGCCTTCATTTATTTATACCTCATGTCAGTAAAATTAAAGAATTCTTTAAAAGGTCTTTTCCTAAGCAAATTTTAAGAGGTATAGAGTGGAGTATCTTTTTAGGAAAAAAATTTTTTTTTCAAGCATGGGGACTCACAGAGGAATGCTGCATGGCTGAGTGGGTTGGGAGGGCAGAGGCTGAGTGGGGCTAAGAGCATCGCAGTGGAGTCGTTGTACTTGTGTCCCTACATATTAATTGGTTTTTTTTTCAAATTTCAAGTCTTTAAATGAATGATAATCAAGCCTTGCCTCACAGTTTATTAAATTATGAGACCATTGTGCCAGAAGTAGTTCTATAACATTGAAGCAGTCATTAAAACTCTCTGGACTTCTACTATCTTATCTACAAAAGGAAAATTATATTACACAATCCTCTAACAATTTATGATTCCCTGAACAAACAGCCTATATTACTGATTATCTAGTTTTCCAGTTGCAGGAATGGCTTCCACGTGCAGGGTTTTGGATCAGTAACAGTATCCCCACCTGCCGTGGTGCCAGATGCTGCCTGTGCTCCACTCATAGCCCTTGAACCCTATGTCTGGTTGCTCCCAAAGGACTGCTAATGCCTCTCTGTGCTGGAAGACTCTTGTGAGAACCATGAAACACAGGTGCGAGAGCATTGCCACTCCCTGGGAGTAGCCTTCCAACAGTGATGACAGGAGCTAATGCATATATATGTGCACTTCTTCAGAGGACTCATTAAGGAAATCCACACCATGTCCCATGACTTCCCTACAGAATTAAGCTACCGTTACCCACAGTGGTAGCTGCCTTAGTAATGCACCCAAAACAAGCTGCTTCCCTTCCCTGTATTGTCTTTCCCTAATGTTCCAGTAAATACTCCAACTTCAAAAGGAACACTGGAAAAACTTAATTGTTCAGTGTTATATCACAATGCAAACATGTTTTTCATATAAGGGTTTTCCTTAACTGAGACTTAAGAAAAATTGAATTGGGGCAATATATTCTCTGCTCCTTGTGCTCGGAAATAACAGGCACATGGTTTCAAAAATAATGCAATGAAAACAGAATCTCAGAGCTAAATGCCAGTTCCTCAAAATGAACCATTCCCTGTTTTTGCAAAGATAAATCCAGAGATGGGAAGTTGTGCACTCTCACAGTTTTATATCCAAGCCATTCCTTACCCAAATTCCCCTAATAAATCTTCTTGAAATATGTGTTTTCATAAAAAATTCCTGATCTGATATTTTCATAATCATATAAAAATTTGATTTCCATATTATTGTTTTGTAGATTGAAAACATTGTTACAAAATGTTTATCACTTTTCTGACAAATATAGCATTAGTGAGCTAATATGAATTTTTACAATAGAAACAATTATATCTTCAAGGTATAGATTAATTAATAAACCAGTAGAACTAAAGGATAACATAAGTGAAGACCTTAAAATTATCAACCAACTCATCCTTCCTTAAAACCATGGCTTTGGTATGTTCCACTGAAGTTTTCTCTAGGTAGTTTTGAGTCCATTTTAGACAAAATGAACCATTCCAACATGGTTCTGAGTCCTAAAATAAACAGGTCAAGAAACCTAAAAAATGTCCAACTGGGCACTTGGTAGTTCAGCTCTCCACTTTTTCTTGGCTTTTTCCTGACTTTAAATTTCCCCAATCTCACATAAGTCTATTGTCATGGTAACAATAACAAGATGCAGTAGGATCTGGTTTACCTACCATACAGCTCTACTCTCCACAGCATGAAGTGGCCCCTTCTCATGCCCCTGTGTAGCTTTAGGAAGCTGTGCTGGTTATACTCAGCGAGTCTCTTACCCAACGGTTCATAGACATACTATTTCCCCAGTTTTACTGATGAAAAAGGCAATTTTAGCATTTCCCTTCTGCATCTACTTGGACTTAGAGCTCTCTCTCTCTCTCTCTCTCTCTCTCTCTCTCTCTCTCTCTCTCTCTCTCTCTCT
>NW_004524667.1:8354196-8364441 GCF_000260255.1 Octodon degus | reverse complement strand
CCACTGAGCCATCTCACTGGCCCACTATAGCACCTCTTTTTAATGCTTCAAATCATTCAACTTGACCCCTAATTCTTTTGCTTGAAAATAGAATCAGAAAGCTCATACAAGTTCACATTATCTCAGAACATTTTCTTATCCTTTCAGGATATGAGAGGGTGGGGATCAAAATTTCATAAGAAAAAGTTCCCTAGAGTAATTAAATTTTGGACCTTGACCCAAAATTAAACCAATAGCAACAGAGCTGCAATTGGTGTTTTGAAATTAATGTTATCTCATTCAAAATGTTCCAAAATGTTAACTTAGAGGACACAGCAATAAATAAAGCAATTTTTCTTGGATCACTACTCTAGCCTTCCCATAATACTCTATGTCCTTCCCCTGTCTCCTAAGGGACTTCTGTCTCCATGTCTCTCTCTCTCCCAAATGTTTTTCACTGACCTTACTTTAAAGCATTTCCTAGCTTCAGCAGTAGTAGGATCAGAGATGGCACACAACTCTAGGAATTACAATGAATAGCTCATTTAAATTATCAAAAGTTTGAAACATAAAACACAGAAAGAAAGCTCACAGTCACTGACTTCCTTGTTGGGTAATGTTGTATCACACTTGCACTCACCCATATAGGTATAGCTAAATTATTCCTTCTGGTTATTTCTCCAGTTTTGTAGAGAGACATAGACTCTGTGACATGCCTCAGCCCACCTAGAAATATCTGAGACACAAGATAACAATATTTAATACAAAGCTATGAAAAATTTTAGTCAAGAGAGAACTCACACGCTGTGTCATATAATGATATGCTGATAGAAGGATCAAAAATCTTGCTGTGATCACAATGCAGAAGGGCTTATTTTTTTTAATATGACAAGAATTGTGAAAGGAGGCGGGTGCTGATGGTGGCCCAGAAGCTCAGCTAGGTCAGGGATGAAGACTCTGAAGTTCTGTTACCTCTCTGCTGCTTTTTAAGATCAGTGCCACTGGCCTCTGACAACACATCCCCACATAAGGCACAAAAATGAGACTGGGAAGTAGCCAAGAACTTATCCCTGTTGTTTTTATTAGTAAAGCAAAGCTTTCCAGAACGCAGCCCCACAAAAGTCCACTTGTATCTCTTGTCTGCCACATCATGGAAGATTATGAAAGTACACACTCACCTCTCCCAACTGTTCTGATACAGGGAAGCCACTGAGCTAGCCAATGGGATCTGCTTAAGAGATATCACCTGGGTTTGCCTGACTCTTTCATGTTGGGTGGTCTCCTTGGACCTTTTCCCTGCCAAGCAGGTTAGATCTTGAAAGACACTGTGTTTAGCTTCTCATTTTCTGGAACTTCACTCTGTACAAAATCTTGAGAGCAACTAAGGTTTCTTGTCATTTCTCTGACCCTTGGTACTTGACTCTGTATCATTTGCTAATGATTTCCCATATTCCAGCAAGGTACCATTCCCTAAAGAGCTGAAATTTATGTGGTCTTTTTTTTAACCTGAGGTATCCGTGTCTCTTAAACTTCTTTAGGGGAGAAGAGTTGCATTACTATTTTAATTGTAGTCAGCTTTTTCTCTCTTTCTCTCCTTCTGTTTTCTCTTGGATTTGCCAGAGTATCTGTGCCCTCTAGTATGCCCAGTGGCATAACGTGTGAAATGTTCCTTGACTGTTTCCGAGGAGTATTGTCAGACACAGAATATTGCCAAATGAATGGCTGTGGAAGGAAGGCGGAGCTTGCCTCCACAACAGGCTGCGGAGTTCATTATGTGGAATTTCTTACAGCTCCTCACTAGCTGATTGCTTTGCCTGTAGATTGTTCCACCAGCTTTCTAGCCTCTAGACAGTTGCCAGCTGTTCTGGATGCTTCCTGAGTAGATTTAAGAATCACTCCCTCCAACAGTTCAAGAATGTTTTCAATTTGTTATCAAGCACTGGGGAATATTTTTATATATTTCTGAAGCTAAAATAACCTTTAAAACATTAAAAGTTCTGTAGTCACTGAAGAGAGAAAAAATTACACTAATGAGGTAGTTTGGTTACTTATAAAAATTAGCACCTAGGATTTCCTAGACTGGGTAATGAGTAACGTCACTGGTCCATATTCAAGTGTAACCTTAAAGTACAAAAGGTGAGGTGTTTTCTCAAACTAATGTACGGGGCTGAGTTACCTGACCAAACGCAAAGACTTGGACAGAACACATTTGATTTCTCCAAGTGTGTAGATGACTGTAGAAGAACAACGAGAGCACGACTTCAGGGCCTAGCACTTGGATAGCAGAGGCAGAACAAATCCAATCTTCTCTGTTATTCCTTATTTCCTTAATTTTTCCACACAGATCAGTGAACAGTTCATGAAAGAGTTGCACTTATTTGGCAACATTATAAAAATGACTTCTTTCAAACATTGTCATCTTCCTGCCCATGCTATCACACCATTCTTTATTGTCCTGGGTGAAATTCTGCCAACTAAACAGCTCTAGGTTTCAGAAATAGGCAAGAGAAAGACAGGAAAAAAGGACAAATCATGTGTGACAATAGAGTGGCGCTGGGACTCTGGTGGCAAATGGCCAAATTCCAGTTTTCGTGTGGTCGATGCTTTTAGAGTTGTCAGAGGTATCACTGGAGGCATCACTGCCTTCAGTTCTCGAGTAATGTTAAATTCGTTTCGGAAAGACTTGGTCATTTTAAAAGCTGATTGTTCTGGGGTTCCTTTTTCTTTGTCTTGTAATCGACCTGTGGTTTGCTATTGTGGTGCTATTAGAAAGAGCAACACGTACAAACTATTTCCTCTGCTCAGCTTCCTGCATAGGTGAAGTTCCACTATCATTAATGTCTCCAAGCACTTACGCTGTGCTGAAGCGTTCAGGAGGAGACAGCTGGGAAGGATGACACAGGAAGCCGCTGGCAGCATGTCAGGGTGATCTTACTACGGATCTTGTCACCCAAGCCATAGAGAGTGGGAAAGCCGGGCTTATCAGAGGGATGACTGAATTGTAAGTAATATCACAGATACACGCCTGACTTCCCACAGAGCAGATTCTCAGGCCTGAGGATGGGGAGGCAGGTCTCAAGCCACCTCGTGTCACTACTGACATCAGTGGATCCCCTCAGACACTGTTTCAGGGTTCTATAGCACGTTAGTGAAAATTTGCATGTAAGTATTTTGCAAAATATAAAGCCCTTCATAAATATCTGGTGTGGTGTTGGACAGATGAATGAGTTATAAGCTAGTATCATTTCTTGAATATCAATTTGTATTAGACCTAGAGTGCTTATGAACTATAATTTATTGCTTTAAGATTTTTTTCAGTCTTTAAACTCACGTTTAAATGTTATTTCTTTAAAATATATATGAAAATGAATAATTGTATTAAAATCATGAATTTTAAGAACTCATTGTCAACCACGGAGAGTCTTTTGCTTAGAGATTTTTTATTTTAAGTGTGGTGTTGGGGTCCAAATTAAGGCCTCTTATGTTAATCTCTCTCTCTCTCTCTCTCTCTCTCTCTCTCTCTCTCTCTCTCTCTCTCTAGCTCGCTCACTCTCTCTTTCTCTCTCTGCCTCTCTCTCCCCCTCTCTGTATGTGTCTCTTTCTGTAGCTCTGTGTGTGTCTCTCTCCGTCTTTCACTCTCTATCTGAAAAAAATAATCTGAGAGTCAAATGGCAAAAGGTATTGCAGGTATTATTATTAAACCTATGTATATAGATGGAACTGCATGCTCTAAACTCCTTTTGGCATTTCTAAGTGTAAATTTTCTTTTCTTTTCTTTTTTAATGTATTTAGTACAGAGTCTACAGGGTCTCACTACACAGATCAAACTCAGTGATCCTTCCTGTTTTTTAGCCTCCTAAGTGCTGGGATTACAGACACACATCACCAAGCCCATTCTCATTCTCTATCTCAGTGTGCCCCAAGGGTGGGGCTGGCATTGCAGGCCAGGGATTAAACCCCAGTCCCTGTGTCTGCCTAAACAGGTGCTTTAATCTGCTGAGCTATCTGGCTGGCCCGTAAATTGTCTTTTCAATTGCCAGGCTGATACAAGGATAGGACCCAAATTATCTGTCTTGATGTCTTGATGCTCCCAGTGTCAGTCCCACTGCTTCCTTCCAGATCTTATCTGTCACTCTGCACAATGAAATTGTGTTACTGGAATGCTATCAATACTTTTCTCAGGCATCTTTCTTTCTAAACTAGGTTAGGAAATATTTGGCCAAATAACTTTTTATAGTTTCTTTCAAAGCCTTTAGAAGACCAAGTGATTGTTGGTTGCAGGAATCAGCCCCCCTATCTTTCTTTCTTTGCCTCCCCTCCCCAACCAGTTTTGTGTGAATAGCTCTCTAGGTTGGCAAGTGGCCAGAGTTTGCCGTAAATAAATTTGCTGCCTGTCTACAAGAAGATAACTGGCGTTCTCAGTCTTGCTAATTTGCCTCAGCAATGGGAATGGCTAAAGGCTTGGGGATGTTGTAGACTGCTCAAGATTATAGGCATGGAAATTTAGAAATCCTACCCTCCTGAACTTCTGCATGACTTCTCCACAAGTAAGTAGGGAGGGCAAACTTCTCTGCCTCCTCTGCCCCTAATTTCCCATTAGTGCATGACATGCATAGACGACAAATTTATCTCAAGGATTTAGAATTAAGAGTGAAAGAAACAGATTATACCAATCTTTTCCTATTATTCTTCATAGAAGACAATGGGGAAATTACAATTTTGATCAAACTTAAATAAAAACAGTGGAAAGAGAATTTCTCCAATATGTTTGAAACTTGAGCTCTGAAAGTACAAAACTACATATTTTATTTATTTACTCAAATATCTAAACTTTCTATTGATTCAGATGAAAATTCAAGGAAGATTTTTGACAGCTGTCATAGTTTGCACAGTTCTAGTGTTCTACAAAATTTGAGACCTCAAAGGTCCATCTGAGACATGAACTTTCAGTTCCAGTTTACTTGTTAGGGTATCCATGTAGCATAAGGTTGTTGTCTTTTTCTAAAATGTATTACTTACTAAAAAGACCCTAAAATGAAAATTTCTGATGTCTTCTGAATGAGACATCATTTTACTGAATTGAGCAGATTTGCCCTAATTTGAATTACTTATGGTAAGTTTTGCAATTCAGGTCCAGTTTAACTGTTTTTATTATAAACAAAATTTAGTAGGCCAGGAAATGAAAAACTCTAATGATATCAAATATGAAGAAGCTGTGGAGCAGGGAGCACCTGTGCGCTTGTAGGCAGAGTAGCTCACTATGGCTAGTCGAACCGCAGTGTGGCAGTGCTCAGCAGTGCTGCAGGCTGCCCGTGCTGCAACCGCTCAGGCTTTTCCCAGGCTAAGGCTGCTGTGTGGCTGATAATGACCATGCAGGAGTTCTATAGATCAGTGCAGAGGGGCATAGCCAAAATTGTTTTTAAGATATAGAGTGGAGTGGAAAATGCCAAAGGGCATCTCCTGTGACCTAAAATTTATTTAAGGACAATTTTGCAAAGCAAGTTTATATCTTACTGAGGTGGTAGTCAGAAAGTTCATTCAATGCTATGGTAGAGAAACTTGGTTCACACTTAAATCTGCCTTACATTATATCGGTTTTCACTCACACAGAGTAGGCACTGAAGTACAATGAAGTAAATAAATGCAGCTGTGGAGGCCTATTACTAAAGAATAATATATAGCAAAACAATAAAATCTACAGCTTAGGCATCAACATGATTAAATCTTAAACATCATGTTGAGAAACAAACCACAGAGGAACAAAAGCGTTAGGTTCTATTTATATATGCTTGAGCAATGTATAAAATTTAAAATATTTACTATAGACATAAAGACAAGTATATGTGTATGTATGTATTTACATAGACATATATATTATTATAAAACTATAGTAAAGGTATGATAAATACAATGCTAAATGCAAAATCCAAGCTCATAACTATCTTTAGGACAGAGGAAGAAGAAGAGAAGCAAAAGGAAAAACAGACTGAAAAGATGCTGAGTGGGAGGAACAAGGTCCTCTATATTTTACTGTTTGCAAAAATGTGTCTATATACTACTCATATTGTTTTATAGAAATGAAAAAGATATCATAATTTAAAAATCTCATTCTGATAATTTTTCCAGAATTAATAATCTCTGACCCCTACTGCTCATCTCAATGTCACAGATTAACTATTTAATAAGTTACAATAGAATCCTCTTTGGTCTATTAGCTGTACTTTAGATGCTGCTTTTACCTTCCTTGTATATTTATAATTCGATATATAATTCAATGCTTCTAGAACTCAGTGAAATACAATATTTAGTGAGGTCATGACATTGCATGTAAGAATCCATTCTCTGGCTTCAGCAGTTATAATAAACATGTTAAATTATGTCTGCAACACATAAAGAGGTTCTTTACAAGTTTACTTTATGTTCCTTTCATTGACACCACTCCTTACCACCCATCGGCAGAGCAGGGTGGCAGACCCCCTGGGAATTATTCACTTTTCCTAACCTAATTAAATGTGTATGTTTGAAAATATATCTCAGTATGTTTTTGCAATTGGATAAAACTTAGTACGCTCTTAAGAAAAAATAAAAACCAGTGAGTATATTCTTCTACTCATACTTTAGATTATGTCTTCTCCCCCAGCCCCTAACCACCAAATGCACCTCAATTGCATATTTCAGAATAAATACACTATCACCAACCTGGTAAGGAAATTGCACCAGACTACAAAAATCTGTTTTAGACTTATTTAGGATAGATAAATGTGTAAGTTATGAAAAAGTCAGTCAATGGACATTACATGGTAGCAGAAGCCAAAACTAAGCAATTTGTTGCTCAATTTGGATTATAATTTGTCCAATCACTGGTTTTCTTTCTACATCTTCATACAGGGAAATATAATTATTCTTCTCCTCAACTTCTTTTCTTTTTAAACATATTTTTAAGTTATTTATTTATTTATTTGGTACAAGATTTCACTATGCAACTCAAATATGTAGTGATCCTTCGTCTCAGCCTTCCCAGATCTGAGATTACAGAACTGTGCCACTATGCCTGGTTTTGGTGCCCAGCACAGTGCACCCAGGGTCCTGAGGCCAACATGGCATGTCATACTGGGGATTGAACCCGAGTGTTTGTGCTTGCCAAACACTGAACTATCTATATAGCCCCACTTATTTTCTTTTTCATTTGTACTGAGCACTATTTCAGCATTATTTCACAGTTCTATGTGCTCATATCAAATGTATATAGACTCTGAAATGTATATTTATTATAATCTGAATTGTGTCTGAAATCTTAGAAAGCCAGGATTAGTCTGCATTAGCCAGGATAGTCTGTTGTAAACAACAGATTCTGGACAAACAAAGCAAAATTTATTTTTAAGAAGTATATTGCAAGTCTCCCAGAAAGGTACTTGAAGAACCAAATGGCATGGGAAGGAACTAGGAAAATGGGAGCAAACAGAGAGATGGCATTGCAAAATAACTGCCCTCTAATAAAGTACTTCTGCCCCTGCTCACCATTGCTGGCATGGAAGGCAAGAAAATAACTACACAGAAGGGAAGGCAGTGCCCACCTGAAAATGTTCTAAAAGTAAAAGGTCCCATAGAATAAAGGAGGGATAATTCTTAGAATAAAGGAGAGAGAGAAAAAAGAAAAAAGAAGAAAACTATTGTTGACATTAGGCAAAAGGATTAATGTTGGGCTGCCATACATCATTAATATTATCCTAAAAAGTACATATGAAATATGTGTAATAAGACCCTGTACCAAATACAGAAGAAGAAGAAAAGAAGGAGGAGGAGGAGATGAAGGAGGAGGAGGAGGAGGAGGAGGAGGAAGTACTCCATGCCAGGAGCAGTACATATTTCATATTTAATTATCGTAGGACACACCATTTTGTCTGCATTAATTTCATTGCCAATACATGTACTTTAGTTAAGGTTATCATAATTTCCAAGCCACAAAACAGGGCTCATTCTTATAAGAATTTCTTCCCCAAATACACAAATGTAAATTTATGTAAGTCTCACACCTATTTCTTCTTGTTCTCTTCCTCCTCCTCCTCCTCCTCCTCCTCCTCGTCCTCCATCTCCTCCTCCTCCTTCTTTTCTTCTTCTTCTGTATTTGGTACAGGGTCTTATTACACAGCTCAGACTCATAGTGTGTCTCCTGTTTTCAGCCTCACCAGTGCTGGGATTACAGAGTTGCATCACCACACCTGGTCTCGGTGGCTGGATCAGCACTCCTGGGGATTGAACCCCTTATCTATTTCTTTTCTTTAAAATCTAGATGTAAAACTAAAGTTTTCAGTATAGATGAAAATACATTATATAAAAATCAGAAATGTCCCTCAAATAATTGTAAAGAATCAAATAGAAATCCGCCTAACCCAAGGCCCTGCGAGTGTGTGAGAGAGCTTCTGCTCTCTCCTGCACCCGCTGGTCCAAGCCCAGGCCCAACCCATGAGAAAGATGTCTCGCTGCACACTCCTGACCTCCTCCACCCCTCCAGATCCAGCCCAAGCCCACCCTGTGAGTGAGACCTTCTGCCATGCTCTTGAGAGTCCTCTAAACCTGCCTAAGCCCAGGCCCAGTGAGTGTGTGGGAGAGGTTCTGCACTCTCCTGCCCCCCCCATACCCCTCCAAACCCAGCCCAGGCCTGGCATGCAGGCCTGGGGTGAAACTTTGCAGCTGAAGTCCCTGCAGTGAGACTAGGGTCAAAATCATTCAGCAAATCCAGGAGCAGAACATCTTGCCAGAGGGACACAGCAGGCCCACCTCCAAGGGCAGCAGCAGGAAGGAGCTGAGCACGGTAGCCAGACCCAAGTCAGACACAACTGGATGAATTAGAACTTGGTATATTGGAACTTGAATTTCAATAGATGCTAAGGTTACAATTGCACCAAAGCTCTACATAAAAGGTCAGTGGACAGTGCTATACAAAATGACAAAGAGAAGGAGCAAAATGCAATCTCAGGTAGTAAGCTCACCCAGAACAAGTGCAGAGCACATTAGCACAGCTGAAATGTCTGAATTAACAACATCTGAAGTAAAGAAACAACAGCAGAAAAGTATAGAGGAACTCACATCAGAATTAATCTCTGAAATAAAAAAAAGAAATTTATGAATTAATAGTGTCTGAAGTAAAGAAACAAGAACACAAAGGTACAGAGGAATTAAGATCAGAATAAATATCTGAAATGAAAAAAGAATCTCTGAATTAAGAGTGTTGGAAATAACGAATCAAATGCAGAAACATATAGAGGAAATCAGATCAGAAATAATCTCTGAAGTAAAAGAATTAACAACTAATTCTCAAGAAGACACTGACTAAAAAAAAAAAAATAGAAGAGATTGGAAAAGTGATGGGAGACCCAGAGTGCAGGCCCTGCAAGTGAATGAGACCACCCAGGACGCGGGATCCTGAACAGACCCAGAGTGCAGGCCTGGCGAGTGAGTGAGAGGAACTGGGGCCTGTGGGATCCTGAACAGACCCAGAGCGCAGGCTCAGCGAGTGAGTGAGATGACCCAGGGCCTGGCGGGATCCTGAATAGACCCAGAGCACAGTCCCGGCAAGTGAGTGAGACAACTCGGGTCGGGGATCCTCATTCGACCCAGGCTGCAAGCCCATCGTGGAACCTTTCAGCAGAACTCCCTGCAAAGAGGCTAGAGCCCAGACCCACCCAGCTGATTCAGGAGAGCAGAACATCTTCCCAGAGAGACACAAAGGGTTCAACTCTAACACTTGCAGCAGAAAGAAGTGGAGCACAGTAGCCAGATCCAAACAACACCCACCTGGAGGAATCTGAACTTCATATATCCGGACCTGGTGCTAAGGTAATAACTCTATCTAAGCTCTACACCAAAGGTCAGAAGACAGTAGTATACAAAATGAGAAAGAGAAGGAACAAAATGCAATCTCAGGCCTCGATTCCACCCAGTACAAATGTAGAAGACACTAGCACTGAGGAAACTGGAAATCACACACCAGATATCTCTGAAATAATAGCATTGACAGTAAGGAATCAACAGCGGAAAGGTATAGAAGAAATCAGATCAGAAATAATCTCGGAACTAAAAAATGTAGTGGCAACTATAATCAAAGAAATACTAAGTGCTTCTAAAGAATACACTGATAAAAAATAGAGGAGAATATAAAAATGATAGAACCTCTGAATAAACAATTTAGGAAAGAAATAGAATCTATGGAACAGGTTCAAAGTGATATACAGGAAATTAAAACCTCAATCACAAGCTGGCAAAACC
>NW_004524667.1:8347520-8352851 GCF_000260255.1 Octodon degus | reverse complement strand
TATGTTATTTGCTTATTATTTCTTGCCTATATCTTGTAATATGAGAAACTACTTTGGCAGTAACAATACACAATGTACTAACCATTGTTACTCTCCTAAAATCTTGTTTTGAGATTTTGTACCATTGTTTTTATTTTTTTTCTTTAAAATAAAAATAAATGATGTCAAAAAAAAGTGATGGATTCCTTGAACCAGCAATACAGGGAAAAAATAGATCGCATGCAGCAGAGTCAAAGAGATATACAGGAAATTAAAATCTCAATTACAAGCTTGCAAAAACATTTGAGGGAAAGTGAAGATAGAGTTTCAGAAGTTGAAGATGCTGTCAGAGCTAATGAAAAGGTGAGAAAAGATCTCTTAAAAACAACTATGATGCAGGAAAAACTAATTCATCACCTGCAAGACAATGCAAAGATAAATAACATGAGACTAATAGGCATCAATGAGAAATAAGGAGTCAATACAAATGACATAAAAAGAAAATGGGTGGAAGTAATAGCAGAAAACTTCCCAAATATGAGGAAACAATCTGACATTCAGTAACTGAAGCATACAGAACTCCAAATAGCTTCAACCAATTAAAAACACACCGAGAAATTTAATATTCAAGATCCCAAAAGTCCAGCACAAGAACAATATAAAAAGCCTCTAGAGAGAAGAAACAGATCACATTTAAAGGAAAACCCATCAGAATAACAGCCAAGTTCTGTTCACAAACCATGAAGCCAAGAAGAGCATGGAGCAGAGTACTTCAAGTCCTCTATGAAAATAAATTCCAGCCCAGACTACTATACCCTGCAAAACTCTCTTTCAAATTTAATGGAGAAGTGAAATACTTCTATGACAAGGACCAACTAAATAATTTAATGATGACAAAACCAACCGTACACAGATTAATAAAAGATGTTCTAGAGAGGGACCAAAATGATCAGAACTCCAAGAATGAGAATAGAAGAAACCCACTAAATAGGGCAAACAATTAAACACAGGACAAAAAGGAGTAAACAACAGCAGGTAAATAACATGTAGAGCATAGATCAATAAATCTCAATTATAACCATCAATGTAAATGGACTCAATTCACCAATGAAAAGAAATAGACTGGAACAGTGGATTAGGAAACACAATCCAACAATTTGCTGTATATAAGAAACACACTTATATACAGAAACTCATAGGCTGAAAGTCAAAGGATGGAAAACAATACTACATGCCCCAGTATCTCAGAATAAAGCAGGGGTAGCAATTCTGTTCATAGACAATCTCAACTTCAAAACAAGAATGATCGAAGTAAATAAAGAAGGCCACTATACACTGGTTAGGGGAAAAATTCAAGAGGAAGAGGTAACACTCATAAATATATATGCACCAAACATGGGAACACCCAACTGTATAAAAGTCTTAATGGACATGAAAAATTTAATATCCAATACCACAGTCTTAACAGGATCTTAACACCTCCTTATCCCAAAAAGAGGTCAACCAGAAAAAACATCAGCGAAGAAGTAGCAGAACTGAACCAGAACTTGGAACAAATGAACTTAATAGACATATACAGAGTGTTCCACTCAAAAACACCTAAATGTACATTTCTTTAGCTGCACAAGAGTCATTTTCTAAAATAGACTACATACTGTTCCATAACTCATGCTTAAGCATATGCAAGAAAACAGAAATTATCAAATGCATATTATCTGACCATAGTGCAGTGAAACTGAAAATAAATGAGGCAAGAAAACATAAAAACCCCACGAATACATAGAAATTAAACAACACTCTATTCAGCAACCAATGGGTCACAGATGAAATTAAAAAAGAAATTCAACAACATCTACACTTCAATGAAAATTCAAGCACAACTTATTGGAATTTATGGGATGCAATGAAAACAGTCCTAAGAGGGAAATTTATAGCTGTGAACTCACACATTAGGAAAAAAGAGCAGAAAAAAATAAACACCCTAATGTTGCACCTTTAGCATCTAGAAAAGGAAGAGAAAACCAAACCCAGAGCCCAAAGACAGGAAGAAATCATGAAAAATTAGAGGAGAAATTAATTCAATTGAGATGAAGAAAACAGATCAAAGAATTAATGAATCAAAAAGCTGGTTCTTTGAAAAATTAAATAAAATTGATAAGCCCCTAGCTAATCTCATCAAAGAGAGGAAAGAAAAAATTCAAATACAAGCAATTAGGAAGAAAAAGGGTGCAACTACTACAGACACAGTAGAAATTCAGAAGATTATCAATAGCTACTTTGAGAATCTTTACTCTCACAAAATAGAAGACACAGAAGAAATGGATAGATTCCTAGAAAGGTACAAATTACCAAAGCTGAATCAAAAACATATAACAACTCTCTAAAACACAATAACAGCCAATGGAATATGAAATGTAATTTAAAAAACCTACTGATAAAGAAAAGTCCAGGTACTGATCGATTCACAAGTGAATTCTAAAAGAAATTTACAGACGATATAATCCCTATACTCCTCAAGCTCTTCAATGAAATTGAAAAGGAAACAATCCTCCCAAATTCATTCCAGGAGGCAAGTATTATACTGATACCAAAACAAGGGAAAGATGCAACTAAGAAGAGAACTACAGGCCAATCTCCCTCATGAACATAGATGCAAAAACCCTCAATAAAATCCTAGCATATAGAATACAGTGAATCATCAAGAAATTATATACCATGACCAGGTAGGATTCATCCCAGGGATGAAAAGATGGTTCAATACATGCAAATCTATAAACATAATACATCATATCAATACAGTGAAATCTAAAAACCACATGATCATCTCAATTCATGCAGAAAAGGCTTTTGACAAAGTCCAACACTCTTTCATGTTCAAAGTCCTACAGAAATTGGAATAGATGCCCTCTACTTCAACCTGATAAAAGCCATCAATGACAACCAAATGGCTAATATAGTTCTAAATGGGGGAAAAACTGAAATCTTTTACTCTTAGATCCGGTACAAGACAAGGATGTCCTCTATCACCCCTCCTATTCAATATAGTTCTGGAATCAATAGCTAGAGCCATTAGACAAGAGATAGAGAAATAAAAGGAATAAGAACAGGTAAAGAAGAAGTTAAATTATCATTATTTGCAGATGACATGATACTTTACTTGGAAGACCAAAAAAATTCCACCAAGAAGCTACTAGAATTAATACACAAATTCAGTAGCATAGTAGAATACAAAATCAATACCCAAAAGTCAGTAGCATACCTCTACACAGATAACAAACACACTGAGAGGGAAATTGGAGAAACAATACCTTTTACAATAGCACCGAGGAAAATGAAATACCTTGGAATTCATCTAAGTAAAGAAGTCAAAGATCTTTTCAAGGAAAATAACAGTACTCTTAAAAAAGATATTGTAGAGGATTTTAGAAAATGGAAAGATAGTCCCTGCTCCTGGATAGGAAGAAACAACATTGTGAAGATGGCCATACTCTCAAAATTGCTGTACAGCTTTAATGCAATCCCCACCAAAACTACCCATAACATACCTCCCAGACATAGAGAAATCATTCCTAAAATTTATTTGGAACCAGAAAAGACCTAGAATAGCAAAGGCAATCCTGGGGAACAAAGACAAGGCAGGATGCATTACAATTCTTGACTTGAAATTATACTACAAGGCTACTGTGATAAAATCAGCATGGTACTGGCAATGAAAGAGATCTGAGGATCAATGGAATAGATTAGAAGATGCAGAAGCCTCTACAAACACACTCAACCACCTGATCTTTGACAAAGGTGCCAAACATGCTCACTGGAAGAAAGATAGCCTCTTTAACAAATGGTGCTGGAAAAACTGGCTCTCTACATTCCAAAAACTAAAACTTGACCCAGGTCTATCACTGTGCAGTAAGATAATGTCGAAATGGATTAAAGATCTGAACATTAAAACATGAACACTAAATCTCCCAGAAGAGAAAGTAGGAGGAATTCCTGAAGACATAAGGATAGGCAGAGAATTCATGAACAAAAATCAAATCACATGGGAAACACTTGAAAGAGTTAACATCTGGGAACTCCACTTACTGAAAAATTTTTGCTAAAAGAAATTACCAACAAAGTCAAAAGACAACTCACAAATTTGGAAATAATTGTGACAAATAAGCACTCAGTTAAAGGTCTGTGCTCTAGAATATATAAAGAACTAAAAAACATTAGTGCCCCAAAATTTAAAGACCCAATCCAGAAATGGGAATCTGAGATGAACACACAATTCTAGGAGAACGAAATTAAAGAAGTGAATAAATATATGAAAAAATGCTCCACATCACTAGTCATCTGTGAAATGTAAATTAAAACAATACTGAGATATCATCTCACCTTAGAAAGAATGGCTATCATAAAGAAATCAACCAATAACAAATGTTGGAGAGGCTGTGGGGAAAGGGGAACCCTTCTCCACTGTTGGAGGGAGTGTAGACTGGTGCAACCATGATGGAAATCAGTGTGGAGACTCCTTCTGAAACTAGGACTGGAAATCCCATTCAAACCAGCAATCCCCCTACTGGGAATTTTCCCAGAGGAACTAAAAAGTCATATCATAGTGATATATGTGTACCTATGTTTATAGCAGCACAATTTGTAATAGCCAAATCTTGGAAACAACCAAGATGCCCATCATCTGAGGAATGGATGAAAAAATGTGGTATTTTTATACAATGGAGTATTACTCAGCTATAAAAAATGATAAACTCATAGCCTTCATATTTAAGTGGATGCTACTTGAAGATGTACTCATAAGTGAAATAAACCTGACCCACATGTGTAAATATCATATTGTCTCCCTAGTATAAGAACTCAAAAAAGAAATAAAAATAGAAATTTATAACAAAATTAAAAGAAAAGCAAGAACTTAAGAATTGGACAATGAGGAGAGGGCAAGAAGAAAAGCTGGGAAACATGACAGGGGCAAAGCCATACATTTATATCCACAGATGGGTAAGGCAATGATCCTGAGAATCTTCAGCATGTTTTGGAAACTAGCAGTTAATTGCTAGGTTTCTCACCCTGTCTAACAATATATGTGGATACCTGTGAACTAAGCAATTGCACTGAAAAATGCAATGTGTAATAGTGGGGTCATGCTTGGAAGGTCTGTCATTCTGCTCTTCCAAATACATACTACTTGTCATGACATGTCAATTATGACCAGACTGTATTTCAAATAAGTGTTTGTTTGTTTGGTGTTTTTTTTTTTATTTTTATTTATTTGAGAGAGAGAGAGAGAGAGAGAGAGAGAGAGAGAGAGAGAGAGAGAGAGTGGTGTGTGTGTGTGGCCAGCTCAGCCCACCAGGG
>NW_004524667.1:8332779-8338345 GCF_000260255.1 Octodon degus | reverse complement strand
GCGCAGGGTAGCAGGAAACTCTCAGCACACTCACCGGACCTGGGCTAGGACTGGGTCTAAGATAACCTCTTTAACAAATGGTGCTGGACAGGGACCAGTGTTCAATTACTGGTGCCACAGGCCATGACAGGGCATGGTGGCACATACCTGTAATTCCAGCACTGGGGAGGCTGAAAATAGGAGGATCATTATGAGTCTGAGCTGCATAGTGAGGGACTCTGTACCAAATACATTTTAAGTAAATAAACAAAATAAAATACAAGTATTCAAGTAGGTATAGATGATGATCTTAATTTCTGTAGGGTCCATTTTGAGCTACTTATTCCTAATTGGATTTGAGTCTTTTTCTTCTTTCTTTCTTTCTTTCTTTCTTTCTTTCTTTCTTTCTTTCTTTCTTTCTCTTTCTCTTTCTTTCTTTCTGATGAGGTTGGATATGGTTTTGTAGATTTTAATCATTCAAAGAACCAACTCTTCAATTCATTGATTTTTTGGTACTTTTTTTAGTGACCAATTCATTAATTTCTGCTGTAATTTTTATAATTTCCTCCCTCACACAGACTTTTGGCCTGGCTTGCTCTTCTTTTTCTAGAAGTTTAAGGTTCAACCTTAAGTTGTTTGTGCTTTCTCTGTTTTCCTGATATGGGTCTTCATGGCTATGAATTTTCCTCTTACAGGGCCAGGGAGATAGCTCAGTACAATAGGCACTTTCCTGGCATACACAGGGTCCTGAGTTCAATCCCCAGTACCACAAAAATAAAAGAAAAATTTCCCTCTTAGGACTGATTTCACTGTGTCCCATAAGTTCCAGTATGTTGTATCATAGCTTCAATTCTTGCTCCAGATCCTTTCTGGATTTCAGAGATCCACTTCCACCTTTCTCCTCTTCCTTTTTGTACAATCCAGCATCAGGACACCAAAATTTTTTGACCTGTTCTCCACTCCACCATCTTTAGGTATTTTAACTATATAATGGACTGTAATGAGTAACTAGTGGCAAGTTGGTATAGGGATTTTGTCCATTTTTTTTCTCCAAAGAAAATAGGAGAAATGCTTCATCAAAATTTATGGTGTTCTTGAGATCACACTCATAAGTGGAATAAACTAGATGCAAATGTTTAAACATCATGTTGTCTCCATAGTATGAGAAGCTGAAAGAGTAAATAAGACCCAAAATGTACAATAGATATTATAAAATGAGAAGGAACTTCAAAAGGATGGAGAAATAGGTATGAAGAAATGGAAAAAAAGGAAGGGAAAAGCAAAATGAAAAAATATATCAAGATAGCTAAAATAGTTATATTACTAATTTCTCTCAGTTAAATGAACAATAATAGTATTGCTTGGACAATCAAATGCTGTTATCTTGTACTCTGAGTTACTAAAGATAATGTGCAATGTATTAACCATTGTTACCATCCTAACATATGTTTTGGAAATTTATTTGTTTTGTTTTGCTTTCTTGGTTTGTCTTTCTGCTTTTTTTTTTTTTTTTGTCCTCTTTTAAAATATAAATGGTGCTGGAAAAACTGGCTCTCTACATACCAAAAATTAAAACTTGACCCAGGTCTATCACCATGCACTAAGCTAAAGTAAAAATAGACTAAAGGTCTAAACATTAAAACAGAAGCACTAAATCTCCTGGAAGAGAAAGGAGGATGAACTCGTGAAGACATAGGGGTAGGCAAACAGTTCTTGAACAAAAATCAAATAGCATGGGTAATACTTGAAAGAATTAACAACTGGGACCACCACTTATTGAGAATTTTTTGCATGTCAAAAGAAATTACCAACAAAGTGAAAAGACACCTCACAAATTTGGAAAAACTCTTCACCAATAAGCACTCAGACAAAGATCTGCTCTCTATAATTTATAAGGAACTAAAATACATTAGAGTCCCAAAATTTAAAGACCCAGTCCAGAAATGAGCATCCAAAATGAACACACACTTCTCAGAGGACAAAATTAAAAAAGCGAATAAATATATGGAAAAAATGCTTCACATCATTAGCCATCTGTGAAATGCAAATTAAAACAACACTGAGATATCTTCTCACCCCAGAAAGAATGGCTATCATAAGGAAATCACCAAACAACAAATGTTGGAGAGGCTGTGGGGAAAAAGGTACCCTTTTGCACTGCTGGTGGGAATGTAGACTGGTGCAACCATTATGGAAATCAGTGTGGAGACTCCTTCGGAAACTAGGACTGGAAATCCCATTCAAACCAGCTATTCCCCTACTTTTCCCGGAGGATCTGAAAACATCATATCATAGTGATATATGTGGACTTATGCTTATAATGGCATAATTTGATAGCCATATCTTGGAAACAACCAAGATGCTTGTCACCTGAAGAATGGATGAAAAGATGTGGTATTTTTATACAATGAAGTATTACTCAGCTATAAAGAATGATAAACTTGAAGTCTTTATATTGAAGTGGATGCCACTTGAAGATATACTCATAACTGAAATAAACCAGACCCACATGTGTAAATGTCATATAGTCTCCCTAGTGTAAGTACTCAAAAAAAGAAATACAAATAGAAAGGTATATCTCAATTAAAAGGAAAGCGAGAACTTGAGGATTAGACAATGAAGAGAGAGCAAGGTAAAAAGCTAGGAAACATGACAAGGGCAAAGCCATACATTTATATGTACAGCATGGGTAACACAATGATCATGAGACTTTTCAGAGGGTTTTCAAAGCTAGAAGTTGGTTGGTAGGATTCTCACCCTGACTAACTATATATGCTGATACCTGTGAACTAAGCAACTGCACTGAAGATGACAATGTGTAATAGTAGGTTCATGCTTGGAGTGCCTGTCATTCTGGTCTTTTGAATACGTGCTGCTTGACATGGCATGCCAGTTGCCGCTGTGCTGTCTCTCGGGTAGATGTTTGTTTAAAAAGGAAAGGGGTGGTGAATGAAGGCAGGAGGCAGGGAAAAGGTTGTTGCAGGACTGTCCTGCTACAATGCTGTATATGGATAGATTTCTAAACTTCTGTGTAAAAAATATTATTCCATTTAGTTGCTAACTTTTTACAGCTTTGTCTTCTGAGCACTGTTATGGTTGGTGTCTAGTTGTCTCTCTAAAGCCTCATGCAATCATGGGGTGACTTTTGGAGTCTGTGATTGATTTATGATTTAATGCTATAATTATGGATTTGAGTGACCTGGGGCAGATACTCTGTATTACAATGTGAGGAGGGGAAAAAGGCTATCTAGTTGCCTGAGCTGCTGCTTTTGATTTTGTCCTCTTGTTCTTTGCCACTGATATGAAAGGTTGCCTTCTGATTTGTGCTACTCTGTGTTAAAGCCTGCTAAGTATGGACTGCAACCTCCAGTTGCTGTGAGCTAAATAAACGTTTCCTTCCTTCATTTTGGGTGTCAAGTATTTTTCTCAGCAACAACAACAAAAAATTGGTACCAGGAGTGAAGTCATTGCTGTGACTAAACATAACCATGTAGATTACAAGCTTTTGAAATGGCCTATGGGAAGAGATTTTAAAAAGTTCAGAGATGTCACCTACAAGAAAAGTGCTGGAACGGCTTTGGCTATTCTGTATGGGAGATTCTAGTCAGAGTTCAAAAGACCAAAGGGCCAATAAAAATCCTGCCTGTAAAGACCAAGCTAAAGAGGTGCCTGATGAAAAAAAAAAGACATTGGTTGTTGGACTGCAGATGATTTGTGTTATGGCTTGGCAGAAATTTTGTCTAAATTTTTCTCATGTTCAGAGACTTTGCCTGAGACTGAAATTAGACATGGTAGAATAGGATTATGGGTTTGAGTGCCCTTTTGAATTTTCAAAAGAAATTTCAAAGCAGCAAAATACTGAGTCAGTGACATGGCTATTGTTGGAGGTTTTTAGTCATATTTATGTTGATAATCAAGTACAAAGAGCCCATCAGGATGATTTAAAAATGTTATGAGTTTGGGGGAAAAAAAGTCCAATAAAGCTATAGATTACAAAGAGCTAAAAAGATCTCCATTGGCCAAAAGGAACAAAATAATTGAAAAGATGGCTTGAGGGCATCACAGGAGTTGAAAGGTCTCTTTCCTTTGCAGTCTCAAACTTGCAAGGGTAAAAAAATTTGCCTTGGGGAAAAATCTATAGAGCCCCATGTTCCAAAATGGTGGCAGTGTCCGCACCTGGTTCCAGAATGGCGCTGGCATAAAAATTTATTCCTCAAAATCAGAGTCAGAGTGCTTAGCGATCCAGGCCCTTGACTCCTACAACCAAAGGAGAAAAAAGCCTGCCTACTGCTCCAGCTGGCAGCAGACCTTGACATCATTCACGTGGCATTGGTTTTAGGTGCTTGCAGAATATAAGAGTTCTGAGGTTAAAAAGGCTTTCACCGAGATTTAAAAAGACCTGAGAGACCAGTGTGCCCCTGAGAGGGCAATGTGTAAAGCTGTGAGTAAAAAGCCTAGTCAGTAAAAATCCCAAAGGTTTAAAAAAGCCAAAATGCAAATCATCTAAGGAAAACTATAAGGAGGGAGCAAGCAGGCCTTAAAAAAGGCCATCAGAGTGATCATTAAAAGTGCCACAGGGGCAGAGCTGTATAAGCTTTTAGAGCTTACACCTCATCACAGATGGCTTCAGATGTTCCACTTGGAACTATAGGATTTAATGTTTGCCCCACTGGATTTTAGACTTGTGTTGGTCCCAGTGCTTTATATTTCCCTGCTGTGTGTGCATTTAAAAATGATAATGTTTTTCTTGTGCCACTGAATGTTAAAAGTGTTTAATTTTCCATTTATACAGTGGCTCACAGCTAAGGGTTTGCTTCAGATCTTAGAGGAGTCGAGACTTAGACTTTTCAGCAATGCTAAAACTGTTAAGACTTTGACAACTCATAGAGATAGACTAAAATGTCTCCTGCACAAAGAAATGTGCATGAGTCTTTGAGGGTCCAGGGTAGGATGTTATGGCTTGTGTGTAGTTGTCTTCCCAAAGCCTCATGCAGTCATGGAGCAGCATCTGGAGCTTGTGAATGATTCTTGATCCAGTGCTGGCATTATGGGTGTGAGTATCCTGGGGCAGCGACTCTGCATTAGAGTATGAGGAGGGGAGAGAGGCTAGCTAGCTGTCTGAGCTGCTGCTTTTTGTTGTTTATTTTTCTCTTTTTTTGTCACTGCCATGAAAGTTTGCTTTCTACCTTGTGACACTGTGTTAGAGCCAGCTGAGTATGGACTGAAAGCTCCAGGAACTGTGAGCTAAATAAACCATTCTCTCCTTATTTTGTGTGTCGGGTGTTTGTCCCAGCAACAAAAAAACAATAACCAAGACAAGTGCTCCTTTAATAGATTCTTAGATACATCCCATCATTGTTGACATGTTTTCTTCAGTTTTTAGTGCTACAAAATGGAAGTGTTCTAGACTCATCTTTTGCATATCTTGCTGCCATCCTAGAATCAGTCATTTCCCTTACAAGTCTTATTTCTTTTTATTGAAGAATGATAGCAGGACCTTGACAGTAGGTAAACCTATTGCTCCTAGGGTTTCATTTCTTCAGAACTTTAACCATCCAAGCAAGGAAATCTATGTGTGCCTTCTATT
>NW_004524667.1:8327273-8332679 GCF_000260255.1 Octodon degus | reverse complement strand
ATGGAGAGAAAACATTCTCTCAGGCTTTCACAGAGAGCAAATTGGTCAAGCAATGGCCATGACTCATCCACATGGCTGACACTGACAAAGGATCTACAAAGTGTGGTACAGGGTTTTGGGCTAAGTCCTGAGGGGACTTGACTGATCATGTCAGATACAAAAGTTACCCTTTTTTGGTATATAGGTGTTGCTTTATCTTGGTCTTAACCATCCATCAGAAAGTATAGAAACAAGGTATGAAATGTGAAGCCATGTTAATATGCTGAGCTGTGGAAGGCTCAAGTTGTCAGATTTGGACATTGCCAGTCCTGTGGATAACCCACTACTATTGTGGAATACTGGACTATATTGGAATATTTTGCAGAAATCATGCACCTACAATATTTGGATGGCAATGGAATACCTATCTTTGACAAAACTAAACAAAAAAAGGTGAAGGACAATTTTGTATCTGTATATACAAAATAGTTAGGATAGATATATATCTACTTTCCCTTAATTCAATAAGAAGAAAGATTTGTACTATAGTGTTTGGACAGGATATCATATCTGCATCATGTGCTTTGAATGACTACTACAAAGACAACAATATGCAATGTATTAATTGTTGTAACTCTCCTTCCAACCTGTTTTGAAGCTGTCACATTGCAATTTTTTTCTCAATAAAATTTAAAAGACAGCTTTCCACATTAATCTACTTCAGAGTTGTTCTTTGTCTTCAGAGATGCATATATTTAATTGATTAATGGTATTGATAGCTATTTAAGACCCTCTTCTGAAAATTCCAACATTTTTGTTGCTTCACACATATACACTGCTTATCGTTATTTCCTTTGCCAAACATCACATTTTCCTTTGCCTTAGAATACTCTTGATTTTTCACTTAATCGTGTGGATTTAAAATACATTAAAATACAAAACGGCTTTTCATCCTGTCTCAATCTGGCTCATATTGGAGAACAGTAGCTGTGAGTTATCAGGGAAACATACATGACATCTGCAAAAATTACCACCAGCACCTTGGCTAGACCAACATACATTGCTCAAGGCCAATTAAAAGGATAAAGAGAAGTCCTAGCCAGCTCTGTATGTATCAATACAAGGAAATAAGGTCAGGCTCAGTCAAAATGGAGACACTTCTTTCAAGGAGAGCTGCTTAGGTGGTCCTCCACAGTGACTATGTGTTATATCCACTCCATATTTTCTCTTCAGACAAAATGGCATAGGTCCATTTACCCCACTTCTCTCCACCACACACCGATATAAACCCTCAAAATGGTATGAGACACAACAAGAGAAAAATGCTGAAGGGTAGTAAGTAAAAGACACAGTAAACCCCAAGACCAGAGAAAATCACAATACCCGACCATCTTTCATTCTCAGTCTAAAATAAGTCAGCAGCTTAGACTCAGTATTCCCTCCACAATCAAGAAAAAAAAAAAAAGGACAGCACAGGTAAGGCAGGCTCATTTCTGCTTCAAGGGGCAAAGACCTTAGACTGCATCAGGTAACCAAGAGAAGGAGTCAGGGGGTACACCATGGAAAGTGAACAGCCAGGGGAAGCACTTCCCTATCCCTTTGTCTTGAGATTACCCCTTTTCTCTCAAAGATAAGGAGTGAGCAGATAGCACAAGAGACACAGACACAGTGGGCATGATGGCTGAGGAAGCTTTTAGTCCTCATTTGTTGGAGCAGATCCACTTAATCCAAAAAAAGGCAGGCAGAGGTACCCAGCTAGGAGAATGTATCCACATGGAGTGGTCCAGCACAGGAAGACTCAGTCTGTGCTAGCCCACCACTCCTCCCCATCTCTACCGCTAAAGACAAATGGAAATCTGAGCATCAGCCCAGTTAACAGGCCCCACAATTCCCCTTTCCAACCAGAGACAAATAAAGACCTTAAGTGTCCATCATGGTAATACAACCCATCATGGTAATACAACAACTCTAGCAAGTGTTTTCAACCCCTTCATACAGGAAAGGAAAGAGACAGAGGGTAAATTTATAGAACATTTTATAGGTAGTAAGTGGAAGAATGGAAAAGAAACACTACTGGCTGGCCAAATAGCTCAGCCAATTAAAGTGCCTGCAACCAGGCTCAGGGGTGGGGGTTTGATCCCCAGGTCTGCCATGCTGGCCCCGCCCAAGGGATGTACTGATACAGCAATTGAGACTGGGCGTGATGATGCACACCTGTAATTCCCAGCTCTTGGGAGGCTGTAAACAGGCAGATCACTACAAATCCGATCTAGTAGTGAGACCCCGAACACCTTGTAGACCCTTGCCTAAAATACAGGTAAAGAAACCTATTGTCTGCACGATGTCCCTGCTTTTCCCAATATATAGGGCAAATCACTTCCCAACTTTAGTAAATGGTTCATGAAAGCAGTTCACCATCAGTAACAAGAAATTTTATGCAACAACTAATTCTCTGAAGTAATGGGAGTTTTTGTGGCTCTCTGCCACCCAGACAGAGTTGAATAGATAACAGCACCTTCTCTAGACACCTAGCAATTACTCCTCAGCCCTTTTCTATATCCAGTTAAAATCTGGTAGGCTAAACAGATGCAACCTATACACCAGATTAAAACCTGAAGAATAATGTGCTACCTTCCAGGCTTTTACCATAACCTGGCTCACAACTTTTTTTTGACAAATTAATTCACCATTTAGGAACTACATGATAAATCTAAATTTCTAGGTACTGTAAAAAGAATTACATTTAAAGTAATCATCCTCTTTAAAGATTTTCTACTACAATAAAATCTATCTCACAGTATTTCTGATTTAACTATTTTGTTATTCCTGATCGACAGATATATATATATATATATATATATATATATATATATATATATATATATATATATATATATATATATATATATATATATATATATATATATATATATATATATATATATATATATATATATATATATATATATATATATATATATATATATATATATATATATATATATATATATATATATATATATATATATATATATATATATATATATATATATATATATATATATATATATATATATATATATATATATATATATATATATATATATATATATATATATATATATATATATATATATATATATATATATATATATATATATATATATATATATATATATATATATATATATATATATATATATATATATATATATATATATATTCTAAGCCAGTAAAGTAAAACTTTTTAAATGTTATCATAGTCTAAAGAATAGTTTCTACTTGTCTACTGAGAGGAACAGTTAATGTTTAAATTTTTATGTATTTATTTTTCTTTTTAATTTTTTGACCAATTTTACATGCTTGTATCTGCTAATTTGAACCACTAATCTGAAAACAGCAATAAGCCATATAACAGCCATGGTTGAATTCCTACCACCTTGTTTAATGAAATTCTGTATCACTTCTGAACTTTTCAGAGAATGATAAAATATCTCTTTTTCTTAAAAGTATTACTTCCCACTAGTTTGAGACTATATATATATATATTTTTTTTTTCTCTCTCTCTATTCTAGGGGAGGGTCTACAGGGTGTTCAGGGTCTCACTATTAGATCAAACTCATAGTGATTCTCCTTTTGACAGCCTCCCAAGTGCTGGGATTACAGGCATGTGCCACCAAGCCCAGTCTCAATCGTCGTCAAAGTGCACCCCAGGGGCGGGGCCAGCACAGCAGGGCAGAGGATTGAACCCCGGCCCCTTCACCTGCTGGCAGGTGATTTAATCTGCTGGACTATTTGGCTGGCCCTGAGATTACATGTATAAAACAATGTTACTTTGATCTATTAGGTAATATAAGAAAGCGTATGTGTTAGGGGAAGATGGAGAGTATAAGCTGATTGTGTTAGAAAATTGTATTGTATATCTTTTCTGTGCTGAAAACAGTGTTTATTAACCCTATTGAATTTGAATCAACTGGCAGGCTTTAAAACAAATACACATACCTGGACATGCTTCTCCATGTCCCTCTTCTCCTACTCCTGAGTGATTCGGATTATATTATCTGGGTAGAGGCCACAAAATTAAATTACTCTGTATGGAGATTTGTCTGTTCTTCCTCACTTATTTAGTTATTAAATCGCTTATGGATATCCATATTTCATCATCATCAAATATTATTTCACTTTTTAATTTAATTTTATTGAGAAACAAATAGCAATGAGACAGTTTCAAAACCAATTAGTAGGGCAGTTCCATTTGTTTTTCTGATTAGTAGGACAGTTTCAATAATTAATACATTGCATATTGTTGTCTTAGTGGTTATTCATTGTACAAGATGCAGACATGATATCCTATTTACAAACACTATTAGAGCAAATCTTTCTATTCATTGAATTAAGGAAACGTAGCTTTATATCAATCCTAACTATTGTGAATATACTGATACAAAATGGTCTGTCATTTGTATCCCCTTTTTTGTTCAGTTTTGTCATTTAAATATTATAGATGTGTGAATTCCACAAAATATTCCAAAATAGTCCAGTAGTCCATAATAGTAGTGGGTTTTCCATAAGACTGGCGATGTCAGAACTTGTTGACATGAGCCTTTTTGCAACTCAGCATATTGATTTGGCTTTACTTTTTATACTACACTTTTATACTTTTCTGCTGAATGGTTAAGACAAAGATAAAGCAGACCTATACAACAATAAATGTAACTTTTGTATCTGATAAGGTCAGTCAAATCTCCTCCGGACTTATCCTGAAACCCTGTACTACAGTTTGTAGATCCTTTGTCAGTGTCAGCCATGTGGATGAGTTGAGCCATTGCTTGACCAGTTTGCTCTCTGAAAGCTTGAGAGAATGTTTTCTCTCCATGTGACTCTCCTTAGGAACACTATCATTGATCACTTTCCTCTGTGGTCCCATAATCTCCTTGATCAGAAATTTTGGGACACAACTGAGTTACATGATGTTATAGTACAGGTTCTCCTATGTCCTGAGTCTTCACTGATCTAGAAAGGCTAGGGCCAAAATGTTGGCTGTCCTTGAAGTCCTCCTTTTTCTCTAAGTTTTGGTATACAAAATTAGGCTGTTAACCCTCCAGAAGAGAAGCTTATTGTTATTACCCTACAACTTAGCCTGTTGAGCTTACCCTCACTATTTATCTGTATATCAAGCACCTTAGGAATAACATGGAACAGGTATTTTTCATCAAGTATTGATATGTTAAACTGCAACAAAAACAAAGCAGAAGGCATTACAATTCCTAACTTGAAATTATACTACAAGGCTATTGTGATAAAATCAGCATGGTACTGGCAACAAAATAGACCTGAGGATCAATGGAATAGAATAGAAGATGCAGATGCCTCTATGGACATTCTCAGCCACCTTATCTTTGACAAAGGGGCCAAATGTTCTCACTA
>NW_004524667.1:8315649-8316921 GCF_000260255.1 Octodon degus | reverse complement strand
ATACTTTCCAGTAGTAAATTTATTTCCCCCACTGTTATCCATGTACTTTTTCAGGTCCAGTATACACATAGAGTAGTATCAAGTTTTTTTAAACCCCATCCTCTGAGGAAACAGCTTTAACAACCACAGCATTCTTATAGACTCCGCCCATTTCTGAAGTTACTTAGCTTGATGCCTCTTCCCCTTCCAACCCCTTCTTTGATGTAATTTCACTCATTTCTAACATAGCTAGATTGCTGTGTGCTGTTCTGCCTACTCATTCTGAGATCTCTAACCCTCCCTGCAACTTATTTATAGCTAAACTTATTCTTCATGAAGCTGTAGTGCTATAGATTTGACAAATGCATGTTGTCTTGTAAGCACCCTTAAAATGGTATGCAGAATAATTTTACTGGGCTGGGGCAATAGCTCAGTAGCATAAGTGCCTGCCTGGCAAGCACAAGGTCCTGAGTTTGATCCCCAGTACCCCCAAAAACCTAATTTGTTTCAGAATAATTTTACTATCCTAAAAATTCACTACATTTTCACTTACCCCATCTCTCTACCTTTCATCATGAAACAGTAATCAAATACTGATCAAACACCATCATCTTCTTTTACTTTTCCAGATATAATTATATGCAATTAATATGTAGTCTTTTCAGTCTGGCTTCCTTTAATTACCAATATGCATGTAAGGGTTGTTTGTATATTTCATAGCTTAATAGGTTGTTTTCATTGGTAGATTCCATTGTAGGGATATAAATAGTTTTTCTATTCAAATTGTCTACTGAAAAACATCTTAATTGCTAGTTTGGGATGATTATGATAATGGTGTTAGGCATATTTATGTGTAGGTTTCTAATGTGAACATGTTTTTAAATCAGTTTGATACATACCTATGATTACAAGGTTGTGTAAGACTTTTTAGCTTGCTAAGAAACTACCAGATTGTATTCCAAAGTGTGCTGTTATCATTTTGCTTTCCCACAAGCAATGAGAATTCCTAGTACTATGCCTCCCTTTCTTCAATTATTACTGTCAGAGTGTTTTCATGCTGTTGTGTTTCTATTTTAGCCATTCTGATAGGTATATAGTGGCATCGCACTGTTTAATTTGGGATTCATTTACTTAACAAATGATATGGAACATCTTTTCATGTTTATTTTTTCTGTATATTTCCTTTTATGGGATCTGTTAAGAGCTTTCTCTCTCTCTCTCTCTCTCTCTCTCTCTCTCTCTCTCTCTCTCTCTCTCGGTCTTGTTATGTAGCACAGGGTGGCACTGAACTCA
>NW_004524667.1:8312797-8315549 GCF_000260255.1 Octodon degus | reverse complement strand
TTCATGTTTATTTTTTCTGTATATTTCCTTTTATTTTTTATGTTAAGAGCTCTCTCTCTCTCTCTCTCTCTCTCTCTCTCTCTCTCTCTCTCTTTCAAGATAGGTCTTGTTATGTAGCACAGGGTGGCACTGAACTCACTGTGTAGCCTAGACTAGCCTTGAACTTAAAGCAGTCCTTCTGCTTCAGTGTCCTGAGTGCTGACACTACAGGCATACATCACCATGGCAGGCCTTCTGTCCTGTTTTAACTAGACTGTTATTTTCCTATTTTTAAGATTTTTCTGTGGAATTTATTCCTTGTTTAGAAATGTATGAATTTTCAATTTTGGGGATCTATCAGATGTCATTCCTTTTTATCTACTCCTCAGTTGACATGCATTTGAGTTGTTTTCAAGTTTTAGCTGTTACAAATTGTGTTGCTGTAAGCATGGGTTCAAATATATAGCTGTGGTATGATGCTTTAAATTTTTTGTGAAAATACCCAGCAGAGGAATAGCTAGGTTGTATAGGATCTGTAATCCCTGCTTTTAAAGAATCTCCATATTGATTTCCACAGTGGTTGGACAAGTATACACCCACCAATAGTGGGGAAAATTTCTTTCTTCCTCACAGCCCTGCTAGATTATCTGTTGATTTTTTAATGCTAGCTATTCTTTCTGGGGTGAGATAGAATTGCAGTGTTTTTTCAATTTGCATCTCTTGAAAAAGCAATGAAGTTGAAAATTTCTTATATATCCATTTGTCATTCATATTTTTCCATCTGAGAAATGTGTTCATCTCAGATGCTCATTTTTGGACTGTATCTTTCAATTGGGGGGGGGGCAGAGTCTGATTGTTTTTTCAATTCTTTATATGTTATAGATAAAAGCCCTTTATCTGAGGAACAACTGGCTATAATATTACCTCCTCTATGGGTTGTCTTTTCACTCTGTTGGTGATTTCTTTTGCCGTGCAAAAGGTTTTTCGTAAGATGAGACCACAGTTGTTGATTCTTTGAAGTATTTACCATGCAGTTTGAACTTTGTTCATGAACTCTCTACCTAAACTTATCCCTTCAAGATTTCTACCTCCTTTCTCTTCCAATGGATTTAATGTTTCCGTTTAAATATTTAGATCTTTGATCCATTTGACTTCAGTTCAGTGCATGGTGATAGACATGGTTCTAGTTTTAGCCTTTAGCATGTGGAAAGCCAGTTTTTCCAGCACCATTTATTAAAGAAGCCGTCTTTCTTCCAGTGAACATGTTTTTGCTCATTTGTTCTTTAAATACCTATAAATGCATGCAGAAATCATCAGTGATGATTGTAGATGTGTTGCTTTCTGCATTGTGTGCTTTGCAGTTCAGCTATTAAATGCATATAATCTTTCTGATTCGTACCTACTTGAAGACTTAATCCTTTAATGTATCACTTACTTCTGTTAATATTGGTTGTTCTGAAAACTAATTAGACTCAATTTAATACAGCTACTCCAAATTTTAACAAGAAGTAGAAAGAGTTATTGGTAACCTTCCCATTATGTCTTTATGCATGTGTTAAACCTATGTCTTTATATTTAAAGTGATATTTTTGTAGACATATTTAACCAGGCTTCACTTATCTTTGCTACAATTTTTTGCCTTTACTTCTTATATTTAGACATTTAAAGTGATCATTGTTGTGTTTGGGTTAAAGTATACTGTCTTGTTAACTGTTTTCTATTTGTATCATTGGTCCTTTTCTTTTTTATCACTGTCTGTAAACTTTTGAATACATTGAGAATTTTTATGATCTTATTTCCTTAGTTATTTACAATTGTATTTTTAAACAGCTGAAAATCAACATAAAAAATAGTTGATATAAGCATCTTCAATGATATCTACCACTCCACTCTGACTCAATGCCAATGGAATAATCTACTTTACAATATTAATAATCTACCCTAATAATCTTGTGTAAGTCAGTGTGTCACTGGTGGATCCCCATCCAGAAACCCCACATTATAGACGCTGCATGATCAGAAGTCTCAGAGACTTAGAAGGCTGTGAAATCAGTCTTTCGTGTTGAGATCCTTTTCCTTTTCACCTTCTGATCAGGTCAGCACTCACTTTGTTCTGGGATTTACAGTATGACTGTTTTGGGTAACTAATTCGGTGAACCACCTCAGTGACCACTGGTGTCTCTGCATTCACAGTTAAGGCTGTGAATACATCATAACTTCAGTAGAAAACTGCTTCATTTTGAAAACAAGTGGTGAGTCAGGAGCAGGAAAGGTGGACCACATAGTGACAGGGTCTTCTTCAGATATTCATGCTTCTTTACTTTCGAACACATAACAGTCGTGCTTCAAAGTCTGCCATCAAATCATACTGTAGCACTTCATGGACAGTACCACTGATAGCCCCTGATGTCCCACCCCAGTACTACCTAATGTATATTTCACTTCCGTTAGTGGCATGGCTCTACCGATATCATATTTATTCTAGTGTGTTAAAGAAAAAATATTCCCTGTACCCTTGTCCTTCATTCTTTGTACAAATCCAATTTTTGGCTTGCATCATATTTCTTCATCTTCTTTTTTCATGTATTTGATACAGTGGCTCACTAAGCAGCTCAGACTCATAGTGATCCTCCTGTTCTCAGCCTCCAGCAGGTGCTTAGTCTGCTGAGCTGTCTGACTGGCCCGCATATTTCTTCTACCTAGTGAATTTCTTTCTTTCTTTCTTTCTTTCTTTCTTTCTTTCTTTCTTTCTTTCTTTCTTTCTTTCTTTCTT
>NW_004524667.1:8288965-8312697 GCF_000260255.1 Octodon degus | reverse complement strand
TTCTTTCTTTCTTTCTTTCTTTCTTTCTTTCTTTCTTTCTTTCTTTCTTTCTTTCTTTCTTTCCTTTTCCTATACTGAGGAGCAAACTTGGGACCTTACGCTTGCCAGGCAAATGCTCATGCTGCTGAGCTATCTCTCCGGCCCCTACTTGAAGAATTTATTTAACATAGCTTGTAAAGTAGGCTTGCAATGATTAGTTCTCTCCATTTTATTTCTCTCTTGTATTTCTGACTCACATCTAAAGGCTATTTTCAATGAGAATAAATCAGTTTGCATGTTGTTTCCTTTCAGCACATTAAAAACATCACTCTAATGTTGTCTTTTTTATGTGGTTTCTAGTGAGAAGTCTGCTACAATTCATACTGTACACTTAACAAATGTCTCACTTTTTCCCCTTTGTCTGACTTCAAAGTTTTCGGTTTTTGCTTTCCAGAAGTTCAAGATGATGTGCATAGGTGCTAAACTTGGGGAAAATATTTGTTCTTTATTTCTTTGAATATATTTTTATGTTCTCTCTTTCCTGCCCTACACTTTGATTAATGTAAATGTTGATCATTTGATATTGTCTATAGCTCTTAGATACTTTATTCTGGTGTTTTAAATTTTTATTTTCTTTTGTGCTTCACTTTAGATGATTTCTCTCAATCCATTTCCATCTCTAGGTGCTCAAGCTCTTGGTTCAGCTAGGTCAAAGTCAACTGTATCGATCAAATTTTCAAAACTCTAAATAATTTAATCATGTTTATTTTAAATTATCCCTGTCTGACAACTCCAGCATGCTGATCATATTTAACCCTGCTTTGTAATTCTTGTTTTGCTTTAGACTGAGTGTTTTTCTTGGTTATTTATACATTTCATGAATTTTTCATAAAATCTTGGAGACATTATACAATAGAGAACAAGATAAATTTATGGTACTGAACACAAGATCCTTAATTGGTACATTAAACCCCTTACATCCAATGTGATGGTGCTAGAAGAGGGGATTTTCGGGAAATAGTTTAGGTGAGGTCATGCAGATGGAGTCTTCATAATGAAATTAGGATCCTATAAGCAGAGATCAGAGTTTAGATTTATTTTCTCCCTCCTCTCTCTTTCTCCCATCTCTCTTCTCTTCTCCCTTTGCTTCCCCTTCTTTCTCCCTCCCCTTCTCTCCCTGCTTTTTCTGTCTTTCCTTCTTTCTTTCTCCCTCCCTACCCTCTCCCTTTTCTTCCTTTCTTTTCCTCTCTCTTCTCTCCTGCTCCTTTTTCTCTCTTCACCCTTCCTCCCTCCTGTTTCTCTTCTCTTCCCTTCCCTCCCCTCTTCTCCCTCCTTCTTTATTTCTCTCTCTCTCTCTCTCTCTCTCTCTCTCTCTCTCTCTCTTTCTCTCTCTCTCTTTCTCTCTCTCTCAATTCAGTCTCTAGAACTGTGAGAAATAAATGTTTGATGAGTCATACAGTCTGTGGTATTTTTCTACTTAAAACAATTTCTTTTTATGCTTAGAGATGAGCATATCCTTTCCTTCTGGTAGGTCTTTAGAAGTTTGCATTAATCTGGCCAAGAGTAAGGCTACATTTAAAGGTTGCTTCCTGCTTTGCTTTGGATCTCCCCATTTGGCTCATAGTTTTTCTTTGTGCAATGAAGAATTTGTTTCTTGTAGCTCTCTTAGCTCTTATTTTACTTGACACTTAGTAGGCAATAGACTTGGGCAAGTAGGGAAGGAGGCATTCTCTATTGTTTATTTAGAGTTCATGTTTAGGCAGTATTATGACCCCCAATCTTGAGGCTGTGATATTCACAAGTATCCCTATTCTTCCCCAGAATTAATGGTAACCTAGCATACATTTCCAACTCTTCCTCCAGGGACCTCACTTCTGTGGTTTTGCTTTGTTTTTTTTTTTCCCCCAAAGATTAAGGCTTTTTTTTTTATTTGAGGTAGTAAAAAGATGAGGCCATCAGCATGGTGGCAGTGGCATCTTTTCCTTCGCTCCAGCTAGTGTCACAGGACAAATTTTCTTAGACCTCACTGAAGGAGAGCACTACAAAGCTCCTCTGAGCATTATTTAAATTAACCAATTGGCCTTTCACATTTACTTGTGAATCTGTCCAAAGCCTAAGCCCCTTGTCTGGAGATGGGCAGTTGACTCACAGTAAGTGAAATTACATGAATCATTGGTCTCTTCTGAGGCTTGAATTCACACAGGGTAAGACTAAGTCACAGATAAGGACACCTGGCTCCAACCTCAACTACACAAAGAGTATAGCCTCAGGCATCTCACTCCTGGTTGGAGACATTCCTAGAGTTAAAGTAGTTCCCCTAAATTAACATAATGGATTACTTGGAGAAGTCCTTGAGGAAGTCGACCTTTCTTGAGTATTCTCCCTTGCTCTGATAACTAAATAAATATAGGTCTTCTTGATCTTAGCTCTGAGAGAATGCTGAATCCTATGAGAGGGTTTTGACCCTGGAGCCCTGAAATCATTACATTTGTCTGTTTTATTTAGACTTTGTTTGAGAGACTGAAGACCTAATTGTCCACAATAACTAAAGGATAATATTAACCTAATATCTCACCCCTCTCTTTTCTGTGAGGGCCTGATGAACTCCTATAGAAATATCCTTCATGCTGATATAATCCCTACACACGAGAGAGAAAGAGAGAGAGAGAGAGAGAGAGAGAGAGAGAGAGAGAGAGAGAGAAACACACACACACAGAGCAATTCAGAAATTTTTAGCCCATCTTAATATCATGCTATACAGAATTTGACAATGCTTCCTCTGTATATCTTCTCGTTCCATAGATTTCACATTGTTTGCTCTACACCCTCAGTTCTCTTATGAACTCAAGAAAAGTTTCTCCTTCTCACTTGTCTGCACTAGTTAGCTTTTCTTTTTCTAGACAAAGTACACAAGACTTGCAACTTAAAGGAAGAGAGGTTTGTTTTGGCTTACCATTTCAGAGGCTTTAGTCCACAAGTGGCTGGTTCCAAGCAAGAATATCATGGTGCAAGGGCACTTCATGACAGCTGAGGCATGGCCAGGAACCAGTTATAATACCCAAAGCTATATTTCCATGGCCACAAGACACATTCATAAGTGTGCCTGGGCTTCTCTCAAGCCAATCAAATTGACAACCCAGCTTAGCTGTCACACTAACATCCTTTGCTCTTGTTAAAGTGGGAGCAATGGTCTATTCAAGGTTTCATCATCTCTGAGCTTCTCTAAAATCCTGTTGTGTTGCTATAAGAAAATATTTGAGATTGAGTAATTTATATTTAAAAAATAAGGTATATTTCTTACAGCTCAAGGTTACATAGTCTGAGTCTCTGCAGCATCATCTCATAACAGAAGGCAAAAGAGATGAAGAGAACACAAATGGGCCAACCTCACTGTCATAGAAAGTGTGCTGTTCCCACTACAATGACGTGAACTCATTCCCTCATAACCTTATTACTCCTTAGAGTTTATACCTCTCAACACATGGTATTGGGAACTAAGCTTCTACATTCAAACCAGAGTAAAGCTGAAAGAGTCTTTTATCTATGAAGAGGCAACCACCCCATATATTATTTTTCATAAACAGTGAATAAGTATAAGTACATATAAAAATGCCTACATGTAAAAATTTTGAAACAAACAACTAGTTTCCAGCCCCTTCTATGCAACTAATTTACCAGGAGTACAGCTATAAGCAACAAAAATTGCCTGATAAGATTTGGCACCATACTCATCACTACAAAGGGATCAAAAATACAACCATGTGAAAGTGATCCAAAAACTAGGAAAGTCATTGATTAGAGGTAGGTGTAATCTTATATTTCATTCTTTAGTCAAAAGAATCAGTGGGATCAACATAGAATCAGTGCTTTACATCTGGCAAAATAAAGATGTGAGTCAAGTCAACAGCATTTAATGAACACCTGCTAAATATCGAAACTTCTCCTAGCCATTTCTGCATTTGAAGAAAAAGTACCAAATAACCTGGGATCATAATGAGTTTTTAGTCTAACAGGAGACACAAACATATGCTTAATCTGTTTCAATAATTTCAAGTCTCTAAAATTAACATCTGCTTATTTTATTTTTAGAAAAAACTGAGTAATACAAATATGAAAATAACTGTTGGACCAGTATGATGCTCTACACCAGGATACTGTTTTAAAGAAGAAAAAATAATAGTTAATTTTCTAGAAATATATCAACCTGCAAACAATTTCAGTAAATAAATAAGCATTCTTCTTATAATAAGATAATATTAAACTATTTAAATAATTTATATTTCAGATATTCGAATGGCATGCTTTAAGGATTTAAAACTTATTACTACCAGACAGTTAATATTAGTAATGCTTGACTTGTAAACATAAACAATATTTTAAGTATTATTTAGGTAGCTTCTTACATTATTTACCTTTTCCTTCTGTAGGTCAGTTGTTAGTGAGAGGATCTAAATCTGAACAGTTAGATGCAAAAACATGTGTTCAAACTGGAGACAGACATGGCAAATGGCCACATTCTTGAGATCATGTAATTGAGTGAAATCGGGAATTCAATACCTCAGCAGATGACAAGTTCAAGGATGATGCCTGTTCAGCCGCAGCTAAGTTGGAACACATGAAACCATCTGATTTTGAATTTTCCTGTGAATCATCCTGGAGCACAAGGATTAATGAATGTATGAGAATGTGTCCTTGGATTAGAATGCATTCTTACAGAATGAGGATGAGAAATATGAGAAATATTGAAAAGAAAACAAATGCAGCATTGTTAATTTCTGACTATGACTGAAAGATTTGAGGCAAGGGACTTCTGTGACTCCAGCAGTGGGTTACTTTCCCACAAAGCACCTGCATGCTCACGACAATCATAAACAGTATATGATTCTGTTCAGAGGCAGAAAATTCATAAGCTACCACCAAACTTGCCTCAGTCCTTCTCATACCCTGCTAGCTTTATCTTCTATAACTAATAAGATTACAATTTCAAAGCTGCTCAGGCTTTGGACTAAACAGTAGAATTATCTAAAGCAGAGACATATAAATAAAATTATAAACTGTGTGATTTGAAAGCATTCTATTACTTAAAAAATGTGGCTACACCAAATGTGTAATTTAATAACCACCCAGTCGGTGTATGGGAAAAATCTATCTTCAGTTTATGTGAAATCTTTCATTATTTATAGCAACAGAAGATGAGTTAAATGGTTAAAATAAACAATTTAGACTGCTCTGTTTATCTCAATAGTAACTGGGATGATTTCAAACTTTTCTATGGTTCAGGGTCAATTAGTACAAGGATACCAGCTGTTCTATTAGATAATGTCTTGGATAAAGTCACTCTTGAATGAAAATTTTCACACTTTGTAATAATAATACATTGCTACTACAATGAAAAAAAAAGAGAGAGAGGGATGGTGACACATATCTGAGATAGTTCGGAAATGAATTCTTTTCCATGACAAAATTTATCTTGTAAGCCAGGAAAAAAATTATTAACATCTTGCCATGCTCCATGCTCTTCCAACAGCTCAGAAATTGACATTAAAGTGCTGCCACTGGAAGGCCATGCATTCCAAGGGCAGACACAGTTTACCTACTGTATCTGACCTCCCTCTTTAAGACAAACTAAAAAGAATAAATAACTTTCATATCTATTTAACTGTAAATTGAAAAATTTAGAGAGATGAACGCAATACAAAAGTTGGTCCTGGAATTGTTTCCTCTTCCATCTTCTAAAACATCATTTCTTTACCCTCTAAGCACCTGTCAATTGTTAATGAGAAAGGAAAAATATGCTTGTCCATGTAGAAGCTCAGGCACCTGCTCTTTTGGTAGGAATGAGATTTTTTAAAAATGCACTTTCATTGTGTAGCCAAAACATTCTTTTCAATGGAAAGATCAGCTATACAAATGGGTGGCTTAGTAATTTCCTTTTAATATTGTAATGTTCTTTTTAGATAAAACTGCAATGGTTTACTACATTTCCTTCACTCAGGTCATAATACTTGCAAGTGGTTGAGCAGCAATGTTTAAGATTTATTACTAATAAGTCATAGTCTTTATTTCATCTGTGTCTTTACAAAGATATGAGTTATGCTTGGATCCTATTCTAAGCAATTTGAAATCAAACCTGAGAATATTTTTGCAACCAAGGTTTCTCATACTGAAATAAGATATTCATGACTTCTCTACAGTAGTAGTAGTTGAACAACATTTTAAAAATTGAGAGCAATCACTGCTCTTTTCAAAGGCAGATGTCTTCCGGATTATCTGTTGTCATTCATTAAGAAAGTAAAGTGTCTGCCAATTATGATAATGTGAAGGACAATGTTTTATGTGCTATCCAACTGACGCTACAAATTCTCTCCTTTCCTTGCTTTCGGTGGTTCCGTGTGACTGCTTTTGGTGTATTAAATATGCATTGTATCTTCAGGATAAATGTGCCCAAATAGAGAAAATAAGTGACAAGTGGGAATATTGAGAAGGTGGAAAGGAAAGATGTTTTAGCTAAGAGAATTCATGGTATACTCAAGAATTAGATAGTTTAAGCTAATCACAATAGAACTTATTTTATTACATGCAACCACAACAGTTATTAACTTGAATTAAGAGATTAAAGTATGTATTTTGGAGGAATTCAAAGGCATTCTCAGGTACTATCCAACTGTGATTACTAATGAAATCTCTATTCTTATATTTAAAAAAAATAAGAAGAATTCTTATATTTACATATGGTAGAACATACACAGTCCAGATGGCCTGTTAGAGAATGTAAAGCACTTAATGAAAAAGAAAAAATTTGATTATTTTCTCTCCTAGAAATTTAGTTTAATGCCAGAATTATCAAAAACAACACAGTAATATATGAATTGATACATGACTGCAAATTTCAACCTAATATGTCTCCTTAAAACTACACTCTTATCTAGATTAATCTTAAAATTTGATGTGAGATAGATAAGACATATATATATATATATATATATATATAAACTTGTTTAAAAATCCATTTGTGGATTTACTTCCCATTATCATCAACTTTTAAAATAACTATCACTTTTTCCTGGTCATATTTATTCTCATGGTTAAAGTGAAAAAATATTTAAAAGAAATACAGTGGGTTTTCACAACTATAATTAAAAAACATTTTTTCTTCAGATTTATTGAGTCCCACTTAGGGGTCGGCAGTGGTGAGAGGGTTTCTATTTTCCCACAGCAGCAGAGTGCAGTATCTGTGCAAGGCCCCCAGCTGGACAGTTACTGGGGCCGAATTCCCAAGCCCTCATTCCAGACTGCCTCGAAACTGCAACAAGAGATGACTTGCAGAAGTGAAAACACAATACTTTAACAAAGAAAACAAAAGCATGACTATCTTTAAAAAGTTTAAATGAAAAATATTGAAAAGCCACATTTTTTCTTAAGTAATTGAAAGATAATTATGAGACTCCATGTAGTACCGTGAAACAAAACATTAAGAATTTCACTAGCGAAGAAACATAATTTGTTAAATGCCACCATCTGCACATAGCTTTCAGCAGTAGCAGTTAGATATTCATATGTCAGATGTAAATCCACAGATGTGATCGTGGATACAACAGTAATGGTTTGGAGTCTAGTAATTCCAAATGTAAGTGTTATACATGGCTCTTTTTTTTTTCCCCTATTATGCTACAATAAAATTTATTCCCATCACTTACAGTGAGCATATGCTGACAATTTATTATGATTAGAATGATAAAAATGAAAGAGGTTTTTGACATTAGATGAAGAGAATTTACAATGTAGAACAACCTGTTTGCACAGATGTCAATTTCAAGGGAATTCTGAGGCAGTCTGGGAATCCCAAATGTCATTGATATTCAGCACTGACAGATTGTTCAGCTTTCAGCTGGATTTTCCAATGCCCTTCTAAAGTAGCCCTTGAGGGAATCATGTTTAGCTGGTGACAAGGGTAATGGCACACAGAGAAACCCTGTCCTGAAAAACAACTTCAGTACTGCAGCATGATGCACCACCTTTTGATCACCACCTTTTGATCATACGACTGGTCTACAAACAAATTACTCTGGCCCCAGGCAGATTGATATTATCTGAAAAAAAAAAAGTCTAAAAACTGTTAGCAATGGTAGGTCTGGAATCAAGGAGCAGGAAGTAGAATTCATGAATTGGCTTCAGACATACAAAATGCCCCAAAGTATGAGTTATCAGGAAACACTGCCTCAGTACATTTGTTAATTTGTCACACCTGAGATAAGCTGTACTTACAGAAAGAGAATATGAATAATCAAAAGACAATTGTTTTGAAAGACATCAAGCAACTAATAGAATGACTACTACAAGAAGTCAGGCACTGTCCAAGGCACCACTGACAAACTGACAAACTATTCCACTGGATTCTCAAAATTCTATGAGCTAGGTTTGTGGGGTTTTGTTTGTTTGTTTGTTTGTTTGTTTGTTTTCTGGTACTGGGGATTGAACTCAGGACCCTGTACTTGCCAGGCAAGTGCTTATTCTACTGAGCTATCTCCCTGGCCCCTATGAACTAAGTTTTATGATCCTTTATCTCATAAACTGAGGTAAGATAATCATATGGAGAGAGTGAGGAAAACTTTCTTAGACAGTTTTGCCTAACTCCAAAGTACAAGGTCTTCTAACTCCACTGTATTACTTGTGATAGATTAAAGATGCCAGAAAATCTTGCTGGTTATTCCTCTCAATGACAAAAGAGTCAAATCATCTAACATTTCCCTCCTCAGCCTGGATTTCTCCCTTTTCCATCTGGTTGCCTTTGGTACCTAGTTCACCTGACAGAGTGAGGTGAAAATGATCTATTCAACACAGGTTACAGGAAGCTTGCGGCTTACACACAAGATCTCTTGGAGTTATCACTCATGAAGCATAAAACATGAAGAAAAAAGTGGAAGAGCTCTGCAGCTAATAATAATAATCTACCAATTATGTTAGATTCTATCGTCTTTTAAGATGCACCTTCCGGAAGTTTAATCCCTAATGCAACAGTGCTAAAGGGTGGCATCTTTGGGAGATGATAGGATCTGAAAATTCCATCCTTTTGAATGGATTAACATGCTTATGAAAGGACTCAAGTCTTCAGGCTTGACTTCCAAACCCTCCTCTCCCATCCTCTCCCGTTCCCTTCCCTTTTATCCTCTTCTCTTTCATCCCTCTATAATTTCACATTCCACCATGAAAAAATGTAACTAGAAATCCCTCTGCCTCACACCAATTCATTGATACTACACTATTTCACTATTCTGAAATAGTGAGAAATAAGCATCTGTTTATTCTATTAGCCCCTCTAGGGTATTCTGTTGCAACAACACAAAATGGAATAGGACACCATTTTGGACTGTCAAAACCAGCCAGACAATCAGCTGAGTGTCTTTGAGTGACCACAGTAGATACCATACAGAGAAGAACATTTACCTAGCTGATTTCTAGCAAAATTCCTGCCAGACATCAAAAGATATGATACAATTACTGTTGTCATAAATCACACCTCTTGAGGAATGTGTCACTCAACAGAATGGGAAAAAAAACTTTTTTATTGTTATTACCATAGAATTAAACCAGTGATGGCAAGTCTTCAGAGACTGAGTGCTCAAACTGCAACTCAGATCCCACTTACATATTGCTGTGTGTGCTGTTATCTGATGGCCTGCTGCTGGGGCAGTGTGGGGGTAACATAGCTCACCTGTCACCACAGCCCTGCATGCCGCTGTGGCACATGTGCCATATGTGGGCCAAGCCCCACTTCTATAAGCATACAGAGAATCTATATGTAAAGATAGCGGGGAAAATGGGACACTCACCTGGCTTGTGATAAGTGTGATGTAAATCTCTGCTCAGTTATTTGGCCTAGGATATATTATTCAGGATTTAAAGGTGTGACATGTCACTTTGAAAGAATTAAGAAAAGCCAGGCAGATTAATGGAGCACAGTTCTGGCCAGCAAACTGAGTAGGAAGCATCCACCTCAGCTTGGGTGGCACCAGGACACAGACCTGAGGCCTGGTGCAACACAAAGGGCAGGGAGGAAATGTGTTGCTTTGCGGAACTCCCATCTTTCTGAGCTGGCGCACCTGTGCTACTATCCCCTTTGTACTTGGACTTACAGTTTCTTCGGCCTTCCAAGGCCAGCTAGCACTGGAGACTCCCCAGTGAGCTTCCAGGCCTTTGAACTCGGGCTGGTGCTGCACCCTGGATCCCACTTGTTCTGCAGCTTCCATGCTGTTGAGCTAAGCAGCTATTTTGGCTATAGGACCTCCAGTGTACCAACAGCCATTGTGGACTCTGCTGCCTCTGATTCTGTAGTCTTACCTAATAAATCCCTGAACACATATTTTCTATTGATTTGGTCCCTCAAGCAAACAAGAGGAGAAAAGAGGAAGAAGAAAATGGAAATGTTATTCACCAGTAATGTGTTAGTGTTATCAAAGAGAAAGAGGGAAGGCATTTGTCTAGGTTACATTTCTCTTGTTGCTGGGACAAAACACCCAACACCCAAAATTAAGGAAGGAAAAGTTTATTTAGCTCCAGTTAGTGGAGGTTTCAGTCCATACTTGGCTGGCTCCAAGGCACAGTGGCACATGGCAGAGGGCAACAGTTCATGGAGGAAGCAAAGAGCAAAAGGAGGAGCAGCAGCTGCAACGAGCAGCAAGCCTCTCCCTCCCTTATATAATAGTCAGGTTGTCCAGGGTTGGTATAGCACTCACATCCATAATCCCAGCATTGGATCATGAATTAAGCACAAAGTCTGCCCCAGTGACTGCATGAAGCTTTTGGGGAGATAACTATACACAAACCACAAGAGTACTGCTCAGGTTTCTTTTAACTTCAGTTTATGGAAAACTTATTTAAGCTGCTTTAAACAAAAAGCAAAGGAGAACATAGGATTTATTGGTCCATATAACAGAAAATTATAGTGGGATGTTGACCTTGGATATGCCCAATTAAATTGCTGAACATACCATCTTTCTCTCCTTTCGGGCTCATTTTTGCTTGAGCTGGTTTTATTCTCAAACCAACTTCCTCCTCACAGTGAAAAAATGGCCATCTCATACCATCTCAGCACAAACTCTTAGCAAAGGGGATTTTCATTTTCAAGAGGTACAAGAAAAAAAAAAGAGGTGGACTGGTGAGATGGCTCAGTGGTCTAAAGCATCTACTTTAGAACAAGCTTAACAAAGCACAGGGACAGCGGTTCAATCCCCCAGCACCACATGCCAGCCAGCCCCGCCTCCTGGTGGGCTGAGCTGGCCACACACACACACACACACACACACACACATAAATAAATAAAAATTTAAAAAAAAAAAAAGAGGTACAAGAAAGGAAGGCTTGGGCCACATGTCCTCCCCTGAACCAGTTCCTGTGGTCAGAGAAATGACCTGTTCCAGCTGTCCAAGAGTAAGTCAGAGATCACTCAGATTGTTTGGGACTTACAGTGGTCGTTCTCAAGTGGACCCTTGTTGCTTTTCTGATCATTAGAACTGAAGGTTGACACAGCAGAGAAGCAAACCAGGAGTGAGAATGGCAGTGAGAAAGAAATATTCATTCCTTCTTTACACAATTAAAATCATGCCCCATACTTAATTTTATCAGTCGTGGATATTCAACCCTTTAGCTTGCCTGGGCTGTTCTGAGTGAAGGTGAATTCTTTTAGGCTGCATATAGAATATATAATATAGTTAATGTATATATGGAACAAACTTCCTTTTAGAAATATTTTTTGTTATATTACTTTTTTAAAAGGGTGCAAGTGGCCTACAGACCACAGTTTGAACATGCTTGAGGGACCAGCATTAATTTAAATCATAGTTATAATTTAATATTTACAGAAAATTATTATAAAACTAATTATGTTATTTCCTCCACATCCGTTTTGAAATTTCAGAGAGTCCCCTGCCCCCCAGAGAAACAAGTGCTCTTGTACTTGCAGTCAGATCCCCCATCAAAGCCCCACTTGCCTGGTGAGCACTAGTTTTCATTTTCAAGAGGTACAATAAAGGAAGGCTTAGATCACATGTCCTCTCCTGAACCAGTTCCTGTGGTCAGGGAAATGAGCTGTTCCTCCTCCTCTTTTTAAGAGCTACTCCACCAAAACCAACTAGCTAAACAAAGCTCTATCTTCCTATGAAAGAGAGGTCTGCTTAACACACTGCATGTAAAAAATTTTCTTGGACTCTACTGAGACAAACCCTATAAAGACACCCTACACCATTTGTATTTCTTATTGCCACGGTTGGGTGACAGGAGAAACTCATGCTCTTCCTAATAAATCTACACACAGAGGGGAGATTTGATCTCTTGTTATTCTGTAGAATGATGGTGTACACTCTCAGTCTTTCTTCCTTTATTTATTCTCTCTACATAGGAAGGGGACATAAAGTCAGCTTTGGGAGGGCCCCAACTTCCACTAATGCCCATTTCCCTGCTTCAGGGTTACTTTTGGGTCCCTGCTGACCTGTGGCCACATATTTGACTTTCTGATAGTCTTGTGCTCATACAGGATGGTGTCTCTCCCTCCCTGGTGCATACTTTTGCACTTTGTCTCCAGGGCAAACCCATCTATTCAGCAGGGAGGCCTGCTCTTTTCTCTGTGTTCTGGTTCTTTCTGCCTTCAAGAAATAGTACTTAATCTTGCAGCGAGTGAGCTGGAAAACTCTATAACATGTTTGGTCCACTTTGCAAATATAGAGATTTTTATTAAGCTAGGAAGGAGGATTTTTTTTTGCCTTAATGCTAAGTTATATTCCCAAATCTATATTTCCCAGATCCTGCATTCTTTTGCTTATTTATTTTCCTGAATAGATGATACACTGAGCCCACATTTCACTAGTAATTGTGTCTACAGGTTAGAACTTGGGAGTGGAAAAATTCTTGCCTGCCTCTACCTTTTGAGGTATTTCCAATGGACTTTCACATGCATTTTTATGTTAGTTTACAAAGCTAGCTTGTGATAACTGCCAGAGCAGAAATTTTTAAATTTCAACTAAAGATAAAGAAAGGAAGATTAAGAAAACGTCAATGAGTTTCCGAGATCTGATTAGTGGTGGAATGGAACTTGCCCCAGATCGGTGGACACTGAGGATAGACTCGCAAAATCAAGGCACCAGTATTCTAGAGCTTCAAAACACAGCCAGAAGGGTGATTCATCAAGCTGTAGTTACTACCTACCTCTTTTACCCCTCTTGCAAGACATCATGAAATCTTAAGAGCTCTGGTCTTCGTATAACATACAGAGTAGGTAAGAGCAAAAGGAAAATCATGCAGCTAACAAAATATCACATTGTCAGGTCCATAATTTATAAGCACTGTGATCATAAAGATCACAAAAATGATATGTTACAGATGTTTCGCCTATGTATATCTGAGTAAAAATTAAGGAACTGTATTCTCTGGTCAACATATATAACAGTTGTTTCTCTTGTTTTTAAGGACCTCATTGGATAGGCTATTGGATACTGCTGGAGAAAATGCGAGCCTTAAAGCCTGTCAAATTGAGACAGTCCATGCACCTGCATCCAGCCGTCCAGCCTCGCAGCAGTTCTGGGCAGCTGTCAGTGTTCCCACCCTCCCCGCATAGCACAGAGTATCAAGCTACATGTTGAATATGTCTGCATATGTACAAAGAGGAAACAAGGTGACAGTCAATAGGCAAGTCTTATCTTTCTCCCTGCAAGAATAAACCACGAAGCAAAACTGAATTTTGGCAATATTTTTAAAAGTAGGTATATTGCACATGTAATGTAGAAGTGAAATTTTTTGAGAGAAAAGTGTCCCCACAATCCCAGTTTCAAATTAGCATTTGAACATATCTTTTCACGATTAGCAAGGCCAATCAAGATGAGAGGGATATTACTGATGGGCATTGTCTAGCATGCCAAAATGTATTCTATATGCATATTCCCTTCCCTTCAAGAAAGACGAAAAGAGGGAGAGGGGACAATACTGAATAATTTATGTGACATGTATGTCAATCTGCTCTGAGTTTATGGATGAAGTAAGGAGTAGTAACAAACAATGTGAATTCTGTATCTCACAGTTAACAACCAGGATCTGGAAAGAATAAGAGATCTGTGAAATTCTGGAATTACAGTGGCCAAAACGATTAATCATTCTACCTCCACAGAGGTATTTGTGCTGAAAAATATCAGTTAACTGGGTGCGTCACATAATTTGTTGACTGAATATATTCTAAAATGAGTATTCATAGTAGGTCACAGTGGGAGTGTTGTATATGAAAAGTATAAGAGGTATAAGAATAAAAGAAAGGAAATATATGCACCTTATTTGTTTTCTTTAGTGTAGAAACTGTTTTGCAAAAGGATTACACAATCAGTTTACTATCATTATGGATGAAAGTAGCTAAACCCATACTTCTACGTAGAATTCCCATTTGAAAGCTGTGGGGAAAGTCTATAAATGTAGTCATTAGGCCTAACTATTGCAAGAAAAAGGTTCATCTTCTACCATAAAAAGTCTAACCAAAAAGAATCCATGGAGGAATACAGAGAGACAAAAATACAAAGATACCTTTGAAATAGGAAGTGGCTGGCAAGCAAGGTGGAGACAACCTTGTTGAATTCCAGTAGGTAGCTACTTCCTGAGTTCCCTGCTGAGTCAAAGGATGTTGGAATCATTGCAAAAGAGTGACTATGATTTGACTGACCTTGTCAGATATAAAAGTTACATTTCTGGTTATATAGGTCTTGCTTTGTCTTGGTCTTAACCATCCAGCAGAAAAGTATAAAAAGTAAAGCCATATTAATATGCTGAGTGGTAAAAGGCTCAAATCAACAACTTCTGACATTGCCAGTCTTATGGAAAATCCACTACTATTATGGACTACTGGACTATATTGGAATATTTTGCTGAATTCATGCACCTACAACATTTAAATGACAATGGAATTTCCTTCTCTGACAAAACTCAACAAAAAAGGGGGATACAAATAAACGACCATTTGGTATCTGTATATTTAAAATAGGATAGATATACAGCTGCATTCTCTTAATTCAATGAATAGAGAGGTTTGTTCTAATAGTGTTTGTGGACAGGATATCATGTCTGCATCTTGTACAGTGAATAACCACCAATAAAACAATATGCAATGTATTATTTATTCGAACTGTGCTAGTAATTGGTTTTGAAACTGTCTCATTGCTATTTGTTTCTCAATAAAATTATTTGAAAAAAAAATCTTCAACAGGGCTGGGGTGATAGCTCAGTAGAGTAACCACTTGCCTGCCAAGTGCAAGGTCCTGAATTGAATCCCTGGTGCCACAAAAAAAAAGAAAGAAAATTTTCAACATACTTTGACATTCTCCTACTATACGTAGTAAGACAATTAGCCCATGAGCTGTCTTTCTAATTAAACATCATATATATAAAACACATGAAGATTCAGAGGGAGAAAGAGGGATGCCAGTAAAGATGGGAGTTAGGAACTTCAACAATTTTCTTTTTCTTGAAAGCTGTGAGAAAACAAACAAAATTTGTGAGAATTCATAAACTTATGAGCATTCTGGATGCTGTATGTCAGTTAAAACTCTCAACAGTCTGGGTAGCAGTTTTTCAAGGCAAACAGCAGAGTTTCAGTACCAACAGAGCACTTCGTGATGTCTTACCTTAGTTTATTCCCATCACTTTCCCCTTTCCAGTATCCATGATGCCTGAAAAACTGAAAGGCCACCTTTACAGGGGGCACCAGCAGTCTGTCAGCTGGAAGGACAGCAGAACTGGGGGTGGGAGGATAGGACTTTCAAAACTTCAGCCCAAGAGAAATGTCATTACTTGAGTGACACTTTAGTTCCCTAAAGAATCCAGTTGTATTTGTTTAACCTGACTCAGAGCACACTCACCATAAGAAGTCTTTTCCAAGGAGCATTTGCTCAAAACAGTTATAGACAATGGCTTAATTTTGCAGCTGACTGAGAAAGTGTCAAACTGAAAAAAATATATAAGTTAAGTAAAAAAATTAAAGAGAAGAGCCTGGGATGAGATTTCCATAGGGGTTAGAAGAGCTGGGATATGCTCCTTAAAAGAAATGATCCACAGGTGTTTGTATGTAGAATTTTACACAGTCCTGGGGCTGTGCACACCTCATGCAAGATCTAAAAGGGTTCAACATTTCACCTAGGACTAAACTTAAGGCCCTGTCAAGCAGAAAGTGGAGGGTAAGGCAGAATGATAAGCTGTCTGGCAAAGTGCTGAAGTTATGCCACAACATTTAAAGAGACAGCTGCAGACAAGACTTGGAAATTTATTGGTTGTAGGCATTTTTAAGGACATCTCTGTCCAGTGATTGGATTACCACTGAGATAACCAAGTAAAAACTGCAGGGACTATACATGATAAATGCAGACTCTCTGAAATTAGTTCAGAAAAACCACTGAGCCAATAAAAATAACAACCATCAGAAACACCAAAATCTGGATAAGGAAGAGAATCGCACTTTCATATTAAATTCAGTTTTATGTGAAAAAATTAAGTGATATGATCAATAAGAAAACATGTCCCATGGATATGTTATAGGCTCTAGCTACCTCTCATATATATGATATATATGATATATATCCAAGGGAGATAAAATCATCATAGCAAAGAGACACCTGCACAAAAGGAAAGCAATCAACTGAGGTGTCTATTGATGAAGAATGAGTAAAGAAAATGAGGTAGATACACACAATACAGCAATATTGAGGTATAAAGAATAAAATCCTGTCACTTGCAGCAAAGTGAATAAAAGTGTATTATATCATCTAAAAGTAAATAAGACACAGAATGAACAACACTGGATGTTCTCTCTCATGTAAAGCCAAAAATATTTATCTCAGAGTAGAAGGGAATATAGCAGTGGTTATCACAGGGTATAAGGGCCAAGGGTGGTGGAGAGAAGTGAATGACTGAGCTTGAAACATACAGGAAGAATAAGTTCTAGTGTTCTCTACCACAGTAGGGTAGATAACAGTTTATGATTAATTACAGTTTATAATAAAGTATTGTATATTTTAAGAAAGGTTAGAGGAGAAAAGCTTGTTTTGAAAGACAAAGAGGTAGAAAACAGCCCTGATTTGATCAGTACATATTGTACACATGTATTGAAATATCACATCATCCTTAATATATACTTATTATATGTCAATTAAAAAGTAAAATTAAAGAAACAATAGGGGCTAGGGAGATAGCTCAGTAGAATAAGTGCTTGCCTGGTAAGTGCAAGGGCCTGAGTTCAATCACCAGTTCCAAAAAAAAAGTACAATTCAGAAAAGAAAGCATTCCGCATTCAGCAGATAAGAAACAAACCCTTGGGAAGGCCAGACACTGCAGTTACCAGATGAATGCATTAAATCACTGTTTAAAGTATGTTATAAAAACCGTTAAAGGAAAAATCAGGTCTAAAGATCTAGAAAATTATGAGAACAGTATTTCATCAAATAAAGAATATCTATAAAGAGAAATTATAGGAAGAATCTAACACAAATTCTAGAGTTATAAAATAAAATAAATTAAAAGTTCAACAGATAAGTTCAATAGCAAATTTCAACAGGTTTCCACTTAACTAAAAGGATTAGCAGACATGAAGATAGAGAATCCAAGGTATCCAACTTGAGAAAACATTATTTTTATTTTCCTGATACCTTTTGGATAGATAGATAGATAGATAGATAGATAGATAGATAGATAGATAGATAGACCACATTCATCATAGGGAATTTGTACCTGTACATGATATATCTTGCTTCTTCTTTTCTTCCCATCAATCTCTCTCCCTTTTCTCATTTACAAAAGCTTTGTTTCTAGTTTTCCTTCTGTTTTCTCTTTGTTTCTTTTCTTTTCTTTTTTTTTTTTTTTTGTGGTACTGGGGATTGAATTCAGGACATTGAGCTTGCCAGGCAAACACTTATTCTCCTGAGCTATCTCCCCAGCCTTTCTCTTCTTTTCTTGTCCCTTCTTTTTGTCTCCCCTCACCCATGGTCTTCTCATTTGCATATTTTCTTCCCATTTCCTAATGTCTGTTATACATTTTGGACTTTATGTACACTTTGAGTTTCTCACACTAGAGAAACAGTGCACATTTAAAGGTGTGTGTACTGTTTATTTCACTTAAGAATATGTTCTCATAGTAGATCCATTTATCCAGAAATGTCTCAAGTTCATCTTTTTGCACCAGAGTAGTACTCCATTATATAAAATGAAACACAACTTCTTTATCCATTCATCAATTGATGGGCATTTGAGCTGTTTCCAAGATTTAGCTATTACAAACTGCCACTATAAACATGAATGTGCATATAGTGCTATGGTATGATGCTTTTAACTTTGGAGGTAGTATAATAATAGTAAGAATAGCTTCAAATGGAACCTTCAGTTATAGATTTTTGAGGACTCTTACATTGATTTCCCATTTCCATCGTGGTTGCACCAGTCTACATTCCCACAGTGCTACCAGAATTTGTTATTGGTTGATTTCTTGAGAATAGCTATTCTTTCTGGAGTGAGATGAAATCTCAACATTCTTTTCATTTGCATTTCTTGAAAGACCAGTGATACTGAACTTTTTTTTTTTTTTTTGCCATTTCTACTTCTTCATTTGAGGAGTATCTATTCATTTCAGATACCCATTTTTTAAATTGGGTCTTCATATTTGTGGGGATAGTGATTTTTTTGGAGTTATTTATCTAGAAACTCATTCTTTTTCTGAGGAACAACTGACAAAATTTTTTCACATATTGTGTGTTGTCTCTTCACTCTGTTGGTGGCTTCTTTTGCTGTGCAAAAACTTTTTAATAAGATGAGATCCTAATTGCTGATTCTTTGTGATGTTTCCTGTATGAAAGATTGTGAAAAGTGACTTACACAGCTGTAGTATTCCATCAAGCATACCATATATGTTTCTTAGAAATCCCAATTGCAGGGCTGGGGCGATGGCTCAGTAGAATAAGTGCTTGCCTGGCAAGCGCAAGGGACTGAGTTCAATCCTTGATTCTGGAAAAAAAAAAAGAAATCCCAATTTCAGAGAACTTAGAAACAAACAAAAAATTATTTGAGTAATGCCTGAAATGTTATCAACTTTGATGAAAGACATAAATATTCACACTGCAGAACTTAAACTACAATAGATTTATAGTTACACTAAGACCCAACAGAATCAAATTTTCAAAACACAAAGGAGTCAAACAACATAAAAGAAATGCTTCACTTGCAAGAGATCTTCAATAAGATTAGCAGCTGATTTCCATCAGAAAACAGAGTACCATGATTTGGGGGAAAACATGTTCAAGTGGAAAACTAAAATCTAGAAAAAACATCCTTTAAAAAAATAAGGCATTTTCAGTGTTTAAAAATGAGGAAATGTTACATTATTAGCAAATCTGTCCTATAGGATGCACTAAGTGGAGTCTAAGAAAGGACACCAAATGGTAACTAAACTCCCAGATCTAGACATACCTCATAGACAAGAAAAGTACCAGCAAAGGGAGCCACATAGGTAAATATTTTTTAAAGTAGTTAGAGTGGTACCTTGCCTCATGAATGCTTTTGTTTGTGAACAACTTGGTTTAAAAATAGAAGCATTTAGCAAAATTTTGTTTTTGTTTGCAAAGTCTGAATCAGGTAACAAAGATGACCACAGCCATGTTTTCCATATAAACATGAATACAGCCATCTTTTCCAGAATCGTGGAATGAAAATTCTACCAACTGAGAAAAAATTAAGCAAAGTGACAGGAGTACCTCCTTATCAGACATTACAAAAGCATTGAATAAAGAAAAGATAGATTTTTTTCAACAAATAGTTTTAGGAAATCTGTACATACTTTTGCAAAATAATAAATTTAGACTCTCATTGAGCTTCATATACAAACATTAGCAGGGAGTGAATGAAAGACCTACATACAGGAGCTAAAACTGTAAAACTCATAAAGAAATTATAGGGCCAAAGCTTCACAGCATTGCATTTTGCTGCAGGTCTTGGATATGTCACTAAAGACAAGTAACAAAAGATATGAGTCAGTAGAGCAATTGCCTTGCATATACAAGTTCCTGAGTTTGATCCCTAGTATCAAAAAGAAAACAAACCATAAAACAAATTCGTTTTTATAAAAATTTAAAAATTATGTGCGTTAGGAACCTGTGAGATAGCTCAGAAGACTACAATGCCTGCTTAGGCAATCTTAGGCAAGCACACGGGCCACAGTTTCATCCCCGGTACCACATGCTGCACCAGCCTCACCCCCAGGGTGGGCCTTAGCTGGCCAGAGTCTGAGCATAGTGGCACACACCTATATTCATCTGAGCACTGGTGAGGATGAAAACTAGAGGTTAACTATGAGTCCAAGCTGTGTAGTGAGATCCTGTAACAACATATATATATATATATATATATATATATATATATATATATATATATATATATATATACATAGAGAGAGAGAGAGATTAGTAATAGACTAAAAAGAAAATGGGATAAAATTAAAATAGGCTTGCTATATAATGCAGTATTAGTACCCTTGAATACACATCCATTAAATTGAAAACAGGTTCCAAAAATATATTTATAACCTGAACTTCCTTGAGGGAATAAAGGGCAATGACTGTTCTGACTTCTTCAAGCTAAAAGGGGTCATAGTTGTTGATTGGCAGTCAGAGGTGCTTTTCAGAGGGTCTATCTATCTAAAGGCTCTCAGTAGACACCAGGCATTTTTATCTTGGGTCTGGAGGACACAAAGCCAAAGAAACAATTAAGTGGGCCAAATAAGATTAACAGGATAATTGTGAATATAGTCAGCAGTGATGTCCCCTGGGGGAAGCCAGTAATGGCTTTCCATAAAGATGATACGGATAAGGTCCAGGGGACTTGAGAGTCAGACATACCATTGATTTGTTGTCTAATATCTTTAACAGCTATAAAGACATTAGCAGAAGGATCGGGAATATATACACAACATTCAGCTTTTATACTGCACAAGTATCCCCCCTGTGTCGCTATTAGAATGTCTAATGCCATCAGATTTTGGAGAATGGCCTGTCTCATTAACTTTTCTTCTACAATGAGTTAGATAGAAATATTATAGGCAGTCAGAAAGGGCTAGGACCTCAGGAGACCCAATATAGAAGCAAGATACCTTGCAACTGAGAGAGATACAGGCATCTCTGCTGTGGGCCAGACCTCAAGATAAAAGATTACACAAATGCACCACATACTTCCCTGGGGATAGACATCAGGGACTGATACTCTAAGTAGGTATCAATCACTGTAAAAGCCAGGAGCAGTCACTAACCTAACACCATATAGAAAGAGTCCTGTTCTGTATTCATGTCCCTTGCTACATGGTTCCTTTTCCCACTTGATCTGATTTAATAAATTTTACCTGAGCAATTATGCTTGTACTCTTATTGGTGGAGCATAGTGTTGTCCCACCTTATGCCCATCTGATGTGTTCCCATGTTTTCCACCTTAGACCTGCCTCACCTCATGGTTTTGCTCTGTAAAACTTCCTATAAAGGACAGGATCCTTGGCAACCCATTCAGGTCACCCTCTTCTGTCATCCCTCTATCCTTTTCCTGGACACAAGCTGTCTTTCCCCCAATAAGTATATAGATATAGATATAGATATAGATATAGATATAGATATTTCACTTATGCTTATAACACTATTATTCAAAGTAGCTAAAATTTGGAGGCAACCAAATGTCCACTGACAGGTAAATAAAGAAGCCAAGTATTGTATGTGATACATACATACAATGAAATATTTCACATTGAAAAGGAAAGCTATCACTGGCATATGATACCACATGAATGAACCTTGAGAACATAATGCTTGGGGAAATAAGATTGTAAGGGATGGCAGCTCTCAACTGGGTTAATTTTATCCTAGTGAAAGAAGCTCTAGTTTAGCCTTTAATCTACCTTAGATGTAAGAGATATCATGATCCTGCCTAAAATGTTGTAACTCATTCACTCCTTCCCCACCCTTGTTAAATTGTTATAAATATAAAAGAGATAAAGGAAAACAGAACTAATTGCAAAGAAGAATCCCATGACTTCTTGAGTCCACAATCATGGCATTCCATTGTGGTTGCCATGGAAACCAAGAAGGTATTTAAGCAGAGATGAAACAAAGAACAAGGCCAGGTGTTTTTCTGATCTGTGTGTATCGGGAAGCACATTCAGATGCCTCTTGGATACTTATGATCTGTAACTTGGGAAGGGTCCAGTTACTAGCCTTATGTCCAGTGGCTAGCTTTATTAATAAAGCTCTACTTGTTCATAATCTTTGGTCTGATGTGGAAATTATTCTCAGTGTTTCAAGATAACCACACAAAACCAAAACTCTAGGACACAAGTGACTGAGTTATTATTTAATGGCTATAGAGTTCAATTTTATAAGATGAAAATAAGTTACAGAGGTGGATAGTGGTAATGGTTACTGCCTAATGCATTTATACTGCTAGATACTATCTTAATCATTCTGAAATGTACTTAAAAATGTCTAAGAAAGTAGTTTATGTGATTTATATTTCAACACATTTTTTTAAATCAAAACTTATGATTTCACACAACTCTGGATGCTGACAAGTCTGCAGTGTAGGAGACCAAGGAAAGAGTTGCAGACCTATTCTCAAGGCAATCTGCTAAAAGAACACTCCCTCTTTTTTCCTGGGACATCAGTTTTCTTCCATTAAGAGCGTTGAACTGACTGAAAACAATCCACTCACATTATAAAAGATAATCTGCATTTACTGACTTAATGCTAATCTCATATTTTAAAGATACTTTCACAGACACATTGAGAAAACTATCTGCACAAATATCTGGTTATCCGGGCCTTGACAAGCAGGGATGATGCTGTTAATAAAAGTTCTAGGTTCTTACTCTGGACATCCAAGTTCCCCTCCAACTGTGTTTGTAACTTTGAACAACGGACTGCATCTTTCTTAACCTTAGTACCTTTATCTATAAAATGTGAGAGACACTGGAGTTTAGTCCAGAATGAAAGGAGAAGCAGGGTGGTGGTAGTCTGGATTACCCTACTTTTATTTACTGTAAAGTTATATATCAAATGCCAGTGAGTGTTGTATGACTAATACTAAGAAATAAAAGGTTCATTATTGATTTAAAATTTTTTGTGCTCCAGGTGGCTCTGTGATACAGTATTTTTAAAAATCATCCAATACTTAAATTTTGAATAGTGTGTAAGATTTATGTATGAGTTATGCATACATGTAATTATGTATTTCAGTCTTCAGTCCATTTTATATAAACAAAGGATAGCTGAAAGATATGAGGAATACCTTTATTTCAAGATATGAGAAATCAGTGGTCAGTAGAACACTGACACTTCCTTTTTTTTGTTTTATAAGTACTGATTTTATTTTTTTATTTTTGCCATAGTTTTATTGATAAATAGCAATGAGACAGTTTCAAATCAAATCAGGAGGACAGTTTCAATAATTAACACACTGCATACATTCTTCTTAGTGTTTAATTGCTGTACAAGTTGTGGACTTGAGATCCTATTTACAAACACCATTAGAACAAATCATTCTATTCATTAACAGAATGTAACTATATATCTATCCCAACCACCTTGAATACATAGATACAAAATGGACATTTATCTGTATACTCTTCTTTTGTTAGGTTCCATTATTTGAATATTATAGGTGTGTAAACTCAGCAAAATATTCTAAAAGAGTTCAGTAGTCCATAATAGTTTTGGGTC
>NW_004524667.1:8270178-8288050 GCF_000260255.1 Octodon degus | reverse complement strand
AAAAAAAAAAAAAAAGAATGCAGCTGAGGGCCTACAGCTCATAACGATGCCTCCCACAAGTTCAACTGGAGCCTAGAGCCCACAACAAATTCTCATGAAGGCCCTCTTCACAGATCTGTGCTGGAAAGGTGCAAATGTCAGTGGTGGAAGCTAGGCAATCTATGCCAGTGGGATGAAGGATCTGTGCTAGCAGGCTGAGGGATCTAAACTGGAGCTAGGAAGCAACACTCAAGGTAAGCACCAGAGGTCCCCCAAGAGTACAACAGCCATCCTCAGCAACAGTGAGGTACTGGGCTCCTCCAGTGAAGAGGAAAGTCAAGTTCCCATCAGAAAAGCCAATATAACAAGCTTCTTCAAGAGTTGAGCAGTGCACCACCTTTTCCTCTAGAGTCAGGAAGCAATGCTCAAGATGAGGAACTAAGTTTCTCCAAAGTTCATCGGGAAAGCCAGCATGACAAGATCCTCTAGCCGAACAGCCTGAGACAACTTGCATCTTCCAACAGCTCCAAACAGCATCCCTAACAGCATTTCAGCAGCTTCTCCTGTTCTGCCTTTATGCTGCTGGCAACAAACCTCAGGTGGGCCTCCAGCACCCAGCACCACACTAATTTAATTCAGTTAGGTGTAATAAATTGACCACCAGTTAGAAATCTGCTACACTCAATCCCTGATCAACTTAGTTACCATACACATTTCTTACACTAGTCTTTAGTGGCAGATTTGTGAATAGTTACCATGTTTTGATCTATTTTTAGCTTACATTAATATTACAATTACATATACACAATTCTTTTGCACTTATTCCTGCACCAAAACCAAAATTCTATAGGGTGATCAAAACATAAGGTTAAAATACAATGTTTACATTAATTAACCTGATTATAAATGTACATAAAGACAGCATAAAAACACTAAATGAATTTTCACAACCACAGTCCCTATTTCCCATTAACAGTTTACAATGTACGGCAAGACTAAAAATCAGGGATCTCCTGCAGTTTAAATACACTCATCTGCAGGTGAAAATCTTCAATTCATTTTTACATTGTCCTGTTCTTAACAGGAACATTCTCTTCTATTTCATCTTTGCAATCAAAGATCTATTAGAGCCACCCCTCTGGCCAAATGTTTCATATTACCTTACTGGCTCTTTGCTCTTTATTTATTTATTTATTTATTTATTTATTTATTATTTTTTTCAGAACGAGGGATTGAACTCAGGCCCTTGAGCTTGCCAGGCAAACACTTATTCCACTGAACCATCTCCCCATCTCCTTGGCTCTTCACTCATAATTTTAAACAGATCTGGCCAAAAGCCCTCAACAGTAACTATACCACCTTCCTGATAGTAGACCGCATTGAACTTTTTCTTAATCCACCCAGGCAATATCTCCAAACACAAGCAAAATGCAGACCAAATTTTTGCCAAAGCACAATATACTACCTGGGCCTAGCAGCCAATGCAGTTCTTTGAATTGAAGCCTCCTGAGGCTCATCTGAACACACAGCATTTCCATTAGAACTCTGATTTTCCAGACTCCAGTCAGAATCTCCAGTATAGTTAACAGCATATAGGGGTTGGCTCTTTGGCAGTCTCTCAAAACATTTCCAAATGAATTACAAAGGTTGAGTCACATGGCCAGGCAACATTCCAGTAGTAACCCCACTCTGTTGGTACTGATTTTGTCTCGGTTACTTTTCTCTCCTTGCTGGCACAGAATACAGTACATCCAAAATGAAGGAAGGTTTGTTTAGCTCACAGGTGGAGGTTTCAGTCCATATTCAGCTGCGCCAAGGCAGAATGGTACATGGCAGATGGCAGAAGTTCATGGAGGTGGAAAACAGCAAGAGCAAATGGGAGGAGCAGTAGCAAAAATGGCTATTATCCCCAGGCTGGGTGTAGCAGTCACACTCATAATCCCAGCAGCACTCACATCCATAATCCCAGCACTGGATCCTGAATTAATTACGAACTCTAGAAATCTACCCCATGACTTACTTGAGGCTTTGGAGAGACAACTAGACACAAACCATAACAAGTAGTTGTCTTTTTGTTTTTTTAATGTATTTAGTACTGAATCTACAGGGTTTCATTATGCAGACTTGTAGTGATTCTCCTATTTTCAGCCTCCCAAGTTCTGGGATTACAGGTAGGCGCTACCATGCCCAGTCTCAATCGCTGTCTCAGTGTGCCGCAGGGGTAGGGGCTGGGAGGGGAGGCCAGGGATTGAATCACCAGCCCTTGCCTCTGCCTAAGCAGGCACTTTAATCTGTTGGGCTATCTGGCCAGCCCCAACAAGTATTTTTTTTAATGGGGGCAGTGTAGATCTGTGAACCCCTGAGATTTTATGAAAATGTAGAAACTTTTTCCAAAAAAAATGGTTACAAATTATATTTACAGATAGATTTCATGTTTATAAGAGAAAGCTGCATTACTAGAAGTAGTCCTGAAAATAGAGCTATAGTAAACGTAATTCTTCAGTTTCTTAGAATAACTCTTGGGGTTGTGGCAAGCACGGTGTATGATACATGATTATAGGAACTACAGGTGAGGTAGGGAGTGTTCCTTAGAACTCCATCCACAGTTCAGGAGAAGCATACTCGGGTCCATCAAAATATAGACAAAAGGGTAGAACATATAGAGACTACACTGTGTGTCTACAAATATCTTTAGTCATCAAATGTGTAGATAGCTCTGTTCACGAGCTCTTAGACACTGAGAAGAACACTCATGTAAATAAGATAGTCTCTACCTTCAGCGAGCTTGCATTTAGTCTTTTTCTTTTCTTTTTTACTTTAACTCTGGTGCTCTTATTCTTGAAGGGAGCTGCCTAAATATGATAATCCAAGAAGACCAGGGGCAGGCTGGTGAAATGAAGCATGAGAATACTTTATCTCCTTCTGTTTCCAAGAGATGGTCTCAACCTTAATGAAGAATAAAGCAAGACATTTTTCTTACTTTTTTCTACTACATAGGCAGAGCAGTACAAATAAGCCAAAAGGAAAGAAAATTTTAAAAATTTTTAGAAAAGAAAAATTGGTCATGTTGTCCTAAACATTTCTGTGTCCTGATAATCTATTAAAGTTATTTTTGAATGGTTGGGGGTTGTAGGTGAGGGGTGATGGGAGTTAATCTCATGTAATGCAAATAATCTAACCCAGGACATGCCGTATGGTATGGTAGCATTTCTCTCTTACTAATGTATACTTAAATCATTCAAAACTTGAGACCACACACTGGCAACCAGAGCTATGAGCATGATTTCAAGAGCTCTTTCAGTAACAGAGTATTTTCAGGCTTCCAAGTATTACCAATAAAACCAAAAGTACTTAAGGACAGGAAATCCCCAAGAGGGAACTCTCTTAGTTTCTACCTAAGAATGAAAGAGTACCTCAAAGGATATTTTAAAATAAGATTGCTCTCAGCCTCATGAGCCAGAGGCTTAACCCAGACCAGCACACCCTTTCAGTTTCTTTGACATCATAACTGAGGACCAGGAACTATGCAAACAGGCCTCCTTCTGGGGTCTTCCCATAGGCCGTTTCTTCCGGAGAGCTGAGCTTCTCTTCCTAATCTGGTATTCAAAGTCATTTGCAGGAGGGTCATGGAGATATCTCAGTGGTCTAAGTGCCTGCCGAGACAAATGCAAGGATCTGGGTTCTATCCCCAGTACCATATGCCAAGCTGGTCACCAAGACCAGGCCCAGGTGTGGTGGCATATGACTGCAATCCCAGTGCTTGGGAGGCTGAAACAGCAGGATTACTATGAGTCTGAGCTGCATAATGAGACCCTGTACCAAATACATAAAATTTTTGAAAAAGGCATCTGGAGAAGATACATAACATTGTATTGGGATTTGGGGGTCTCTAAGCTCTAAAGATAATTCTTTTAAAAAATCCTTGAAGCTACCCACATTGGTAGCTGTCTAGACAGTAAATCAGGGCTTTCTTCTCCTACTCCAAATGGCAGATAAAGTTGTATCTCTACCAAATGTTATCATATCCCCTCCTCTGCCATGGCCCCACTGTTCTTTTTAATCTTAGCTGTTCTCCCTACTTGCAGCCTCTAGAATCCTGATGCTCCTGGACACTGGCCCCTCTACACAGGTACAGAGAGGGATAAGGCTAAAAATTTTATCACAAACCACTGCATAAAAGCAGCAAAGGATGGATGCTGTCAGGTATGACAAATGCTTCCTGCCCTTCCAGCCAATTTTTCCCTCAAGGACCAGACCTCATGGCTGCCAGTCTGGTGACAGGAGCTCTCTTCCTTCTCAGGCCAGAAAGTGGCAACATTCTTAGTGACCCAGGCTGATCTGGGCCTGAAGGAGGACTCAGGGCTTCACACTGATTACAGGTGTAAAGAACTGCTTGGGCCAGGGCTGGGGAGACCAGCCTTGACCTTGCACCCTGCACATGGCATATATACTCAGTGATGTGCACAACCTATGGCCAACACAACACGGGTGTGGGAACCGTCTCCCAGCTAATGTGGGCAGAACACTTTCATTCCAGTGTTTCTATGGAAAGGCCCAAGAGCTGGACAGTGGAGCTGGGCCTCACTCACTTCAGAGCTGAGCACCAAGGCTGGGAAACCAAACCTTCATCTGGCAGTGAGGCTTTCTCTGAGAAGGGGCTGCGGAAACTCAACCAGAAGTATCTCTCTGTGCTGGCATGTGCAGGATTATTCAAGGACATGAGACACAGACTAGATGATAAGGCAGGTAAGACAAGCACAATATAATGTGAGATCCCCATACTATTGTTGCTTTCCTTAGAATGTGCACTGGAGCAGTGGGATTCAGAGTCAACACACCTCACCCAAATCAGACAAGAGTGGCACAATGAAGAGTTCCATAGTTAATCCATGAGATTAGTCCCCAAATTATGAACTAGCAGGGCCTATATATGGAATTCTAGATTTTTAGTAACCATTTTAGTAATTTAAAATGTGAAATTAGTTTTAATGAATTTCATTTAAGTGAATGCACCCCAAAATGTTAGGCTTGCTTGACATAGCTAGTAGTCTAAATATTCATGACAAATATTACATTCTTTTCTCATAGGATGTTTCCAAAACTCAATGTGCATCTTTTCATGACAGTACATGACTTGTCATGTTTCAAGTGCTCAGTAGCCTTATAGGCCAGGTGTCTTCCACACTGGCCAGTGATATCTAGTTGCTTTGTTTTTCCAGATCAAGGCACACAGTTGCTCAAAAGTGTAACAAATGCCTGCATCTGGGGATGTAGCACAGTGGTAGAATGCTTCCCTACAATGCACAAGGCCTTGAGTTCAAACCCCAGTACCACTAACAATAGAGAGAGAAAGTGGGAAAGTATAGAACCTCAAGAGGTTTTTGGGAGGGACACCAATGTCACCCAAGGAGCTCCACCAAAGGGAAGGCCACAGCTGTATTGTAAACACCTGCTCCTTGCAGGGAATTGCCCTTCTCAACCCTCATGCCTGTCTCACCAGCCCTCCAGACTTCCTCAGCCAGTGGTATTGCAGCATTCAGGGGAGAGGCCCTTTTTCTACGGTCTGTCATTATCACCTGACTGTACTGTGCCCTTCTAAAATGTCTGTATTTTGAAGTATTTTTATAGATTTGGCACCTTTCTGTATCATACCTCAGCAGGCTGATTTCACAACACCACGACCTCACTTAATATTTCCAGCAACTCTGATTTAGGCATTGTACTTCATTTTTTTCCAGTTGATAGAATAGGCTTGGAGAAGTGCTTGGAATTTATAAGAAAGTTTGGGGGAAGAAAGGTACAATGAAGCCCCATCCAACTTTTCCCTCAGTGGGATCCTTCTGAGAACTTTAAAAAAGTTTTGGGATAGGGCTGTGGACGTCAGACCCTAGAGCCCACAGTCAAAGCACATGAGCCATTCTAGTGACAGCTAAGATTGAGAATAAGCCCTGGAGTCTAAAGCCTGAGCAGCCCCAGGCTCTGACACTAGCTGAATGAGCCTGGGGCTGACACTACTAGCTGAGTAGCGCTGGGCAAGGAAATAAATAGTAAAACCTATTTATTTTCTCCCATGTTCCATGATCTGATGTAGAAAATTGCTCATATATTTCCTCTTTCTTATAAAAAGATAATTCATTTTCTATGTTGAGAAACTGAGGCTCTACATTGCCAAAAGTTGTATAGCCAGGAAGCAGAAAAATTAGGATTAGGAAATATTATTAAATGTATTAACATTTGTTTAACAAAGCAACTTCAATCCCAATTACCCACCACCGGATATTTATAAAGTATGGCTATGTATACAATAAATGGCAATATATATGTTATCAATCTAAATATTTTAAAAGCATAGCCCAATAAAAATTAATTTTAGTATTTTTAAAAATTTTATTAGTACACATTTACAACTCATAATGTTTACAGTCTTGTGGAGTTCATACTTGTACATAATGCGTCTTAATTCTTTTTTGTATCCCCTCTCTCTCCTCCTTTCTCTTTCCATCTCTTGATCCTCTTATTTGAGAAAGATCTACCTCCCTACTTCCTATTATCTATCTCTAATTTTGCCCTTTATTTGTAATTTTGGTTTCTCATATAAAAATGATGGGAAAATTAAACTTCTATGTGATTTATTTCACTTAACACTATGGTCTCAAGATGCATCCACTACTTTTTAGTTTAGACAGAGTCTCACTAAGATGCCCAGACTAGCCTGGAATCTGTGATTCTCCTGCTTCAACCTATCAAGTAGCTGGAATTGCAAGCATGTTCCACGCTGCTTGGCCCAGTGCGTTTTTTCAAAGAGAAAAGTCAAGGCTTTATTATTCACTTATGGTGTGTGTTAACATTAAGCAATGAAAGGAAGATAACTTTTAAAAATATATATATTTAGACCATTTAATTCTGTGAGTGTTGTAATCCATCAAGGAGAAGGAAAAGCAAAAACTCATGAAAGAGTTCAACAGTAGATACTGCAAACATATAAAGCCACCTCTAGTTATATGTTAATGTGAAATGTATGCAAGATACATTTCTAAATATTATCCATCTGCAATTTGAAAAAAAGAGTAAATGAAAGAATATGCAAATAAGTAAGCAGAGGGAAAGTGAAAATGAAAGAAAAAATAAATGAAACAAAAATAAGGCAACTGACTTTCATAGGAATGTAGAAGGAGGGAGGAGGTGAAGAAAATGGGGAAAGGGAGGGAAGGAAAAAGAAAAAGACAGAAGGAAGGCAAATGCTACAAAATAATCAGCCCAAATTGTTAGGGTCAGGCAATTTAATGAAAAGAAACTGGCCTGACCCCCTTCGCACTGGGTCTGCGTCCAGTTTTTGAGACTGTTTAGAGAAGTGTAGTGCTCTCCCCACCATTAATCTTTTCTAAAGAAAGACTTTGTTCTGCACCTGTATAAACAATCTAGATTTTTAAAACCTATGTGCTTGCCCCTAATGTGTGAGACCATGTATTTGTACTGATAGCCTCAAGTCATCAATAGGAAAAGCAGAGTTAGCCTGCGCTCTCCAGCTGTCCCCCATAACGTCTTTCTGCTCTCCCTAGTCTCTCCTGGCCTCCTCACCTGGTATCAAGTTCAAGTTCAAGGGCTTCAAGAAAGATTTCCCTGCTCTGACCAATAAATCCTCCTGCCTTACCCCAGGTCAGAGAGAACACAGAACAAAGGATCTATTTACCAAACTTGTCCCAGGATGAGCCCATCCCAACCCCCAAGCCAACACAGAAGGTAGAAGAAGAAACTTCTGAAAGAGGACAGGGGAAGGGTTCCTGTGAGATACCCCCAAAACGGAGGCAGCCTGGTGACAAATTTGATGGAGCCTGACTGGTGAAGACAACCCTGCGCAGACACCTGTTGCAGCAGCTCTTCAGGGGCATTTGTTTGGCTGTAAGAAGGGCAGAGCCAGGCTGGCCCTGCAGCTTTGTCTCCTCTGTCCTGGACTGATAGTGTCCCCACACATTCACTTGCATCTGCCTCACTGGGTGCCTGTGGACTTCTGGGCGAGAAGCAGGGTGACAACAAAACTGGCTGCAAAAACTCTAGTTTCCTCATTATAAACCAGGATAAACCATAAGTGCAACACCATCCTGGACGGGGTTTAGTTCCTCAGTGGGCAGCTCATGGGTTCCAGATACGCAATGCCTGGCCTTGGTACCCACTTCCAACAGGAAGAGCTCACTCACTGGCCAGGTGCTGCAACAGCAACAGCCTTTCAGTTAGGAAACGAGAGACCCAAAATTGTGTTGTTCCCTGGTGTATGTGTGTGCGGGGGAGGGGTATTTTTGGTTGGAATGGTAATTCTAGGTGTTGTTTTCCCTTTGACAGGACAATTGGTGCAGACTTCGCTTTGCGCATCTAGGAACTTCTTCAATACAGCCTCCAAGGCAGTAAAGGACTACTACCTAGCACTACTACTCAAAGAGTTACAGTAGAGTGCTCTCTCATAAGATTGCAGTTTTAAATCAAAATCAGGCAGGGAACTCTCAGGACAACGCGAAATTATAAACACAACGTCCAGCGGTGTGCCTCAGGGAGGTAGAGAGCTTTCTGAGTCTTTTCCTTTTCTTCTTCAGGCCCTGGTGAGTCTGCAAAGTGGACAATAACAGGTAGGTTGTAGCTGTGGTTAAAGGATAAAACGAAAAAGTGTCCATGTAAGCGCCCTTTAAGCAAGAAAGTCATACTGAAAGAAAAAGGAGGCGGCAAATGAGAGGTGGTTGGTGCGAATTGTTGGCGTTGACTGCTTGTTTTGTTTTGTTTTCCTTCTGGAGGAAAAGCTTTGGATACGCAGTTACATATCCTTGGTGACGAACTTTAAAAGCTGAGTTCTGTTTAAAAACTGGGAGAGAAGCCGCAGTCAGGATACTGTCTCCGCGGTCTCCAAGTGCCCCGCAATCTTGGCTCTCTGCTAGGATCAGCCCGGGGTTTGGGGGGTTTGGGGGGGGGGTAGAAACAAGGTCTCCCTTTTCATTTCTCCACAATTTATCTCGAACAAACATATCGGGGTCAGATGGGCTTCAGGGCCCCATCCGGCTCCAGAGAGAAGCTCCATGACCCCCGCCCCCACCGGCCACTCCTGGGAGCAGAAAAGCCATCCCCACCCTTTCCACGCCCCTGCCCCACCTCTTGTCCCCCTTTGCAACCCCCTCTCCTTTGCCCGGTGTGGTTTGCTCCGAGGAGTATAGATAAATAGTCCTGTCAAAAGGCAGCGCTCGCGTTCCTGCGTGCCGAGCCTGGATCCCGGCGCCAACTCCAGGGCCCCACTCCCCGGGGTCAGCGGCGGGGTGCGCGCCCTCTCACCGCCCACCTCGCTCTCTCGCGGCCGCCTCCAATTGCTTCTCCGCCCAAGTGTGCTGTTCCCTCGGAGCACTCCTTGGCCCCCGCCTCCGCCGGGAAGGGGAAGGCGGAGACCGTGTGAGGCTGGCCAGGTCGGAGAAAAGCGGACGCGCGTGGGCGCGGGAGACGAAGAGATGTCCACGGGCTCAGTGAGTGACCCCGAAGAGATGGAGCTTCGGGGGCTGCAGCGAGGGTACCCGGTCCCCGCCTCCTCCAAGAGGCAGCCTGTCCCGGGCGCAGAGCGCCGCTACGCCTCGCCCAGTGACAACTCGTCGGCGGAGGAGGAGGACCCCGACGGCGAGGAGGAGCGGTGCGCCGTGGGTGCAGCCCGCGATCTTGGAGGATGCCAGAAGAAGCGGCCTCGTGTGGCCGGGGGCGGCTGCCTAGGTAGTGGGGACGGCAGCTGCAGTAAAAAGGCTCTCCTACCGAAAGGCTCGGCCGCCGAGTGCAAGCAGTCACAGCGGAACGCGGCCAACGCCCGCGAGCGCGCCCGGATGCGTGTGCTGAGCAAAGCCTTCTCCCGGTTGAAGACCAGCCTGCCCTGGGTACCTCCTGACACCAAGCTGTCCAAACTGGACACGCTGCGGCTCGCTTCCAGTTACATCGCGCACCTGCGGCAGCTGCTGCAGGAGGACCGCTACGAAAACGGCTACGTGCACCCAGTGAACCTGGTAGGGAAACCGCGCAGCCACGGGGTGAGGGCCGAGGAAGTCCTAGAGTGCCGTGGGCGCCGCAGGGCAAGGCAGCCTGCTAGAAAGAAGCCTAAGGGGGATGCGTGGGGCCTGTGATGGGAATCCTAGTTTAGTTTCTCCCAAACCAAAGGAAGAGGTAACTACTCTTTTCCTGGAAAAGAACCATTCAGTGGTCAGTGTTCGCATGATTCTGCCCTGTGTATTGTATTTCCTCCAGTGGCAACTATTAGTTAACATCCTATTTCCGGCATAAACCCTAGTTACAACTGAGTATACTACTGGCTGCAGATTAAATAACAAATCTCACTTGCCCAGCTTTTTCCAACAAAGAGCAGAGCAGGTTTGAACCAGAAATTCCTACTTTAAAGGACAGAAAACTGAGCTTTGAAAAAGGTTTTGGATTTTTAAAATGGATGTGAGTAGCCCAGTGTCCACAGGCCAAATTGTCTGGAAAGTCCCTGTCTTATCTACCAGGTCTCCAGGATTGGGAAAGACAGATCACATTCCAGTCTATAGAAGTTTCTATTTGGAACGAGTCCTCTCTCTCTCTCTCTCTCTCTCTCTCTCTCTCTCTCTCTCTCTCTCTGTTTCCAAGGATTAAGATTAAACACACGAAGAAATCCCAGACTCAGTTTCACCTGAATCCTTGTGAACTGACATCCAATATCTGCCATACTTAGTATCCAGTAAGATCACCACCTCAGATTTGAGACAAAAATACACAGATTTTCAGAATGCTAACAAAAGCTGAGTTAGGGATTTGTGGAGTTCACCTAAGGGAGCAGTTTCTGTTTGAGATGCTGTTTTCTCTGCAATGTATGACTGTCTTTTTGATTGTACAGACGTGGCCATTTGTGGTCTCCGGACGGCCTGACTCTGACACCAAAGACGTTTCTGCAGCAGCAAACAGATTATGTGGAACCACGGCTTAGATAGGATCAAACTCACTTGATGGGATTATTTGTTACACCAAAGTGTTTGAGGACCAAGAAAGCCTGAACACCAGAGGATGGGTAGCAAGTGCCACTGGATCCTCCTGGGCCCTCCCACTTCCTTGGACCTGCAAACTGGACGGTGGAGGTGCCCCATCTGGGCCACAAGGCTGGAAAGAGCATCCTTTCGTGTGAGAGCAACAGGAGCCCAGCTTCTTTCTGGGCCTTTAGTGCTATAGCCCAGGCTGCCGTTTGAGCCCAACACCACAGCACCTAGGCCTCCATAATGTTAGGGTTAGTTTCCAGCAGGGTCAGATGTATCATGTATGTCATGTTGTGGCAGATTTCTGCACAGCCCAGGCTTCCAGGCTTTATAAAATAGAGGTCACTATGGATCCTCTTAAAAAACAGCATCGTGATGTAAGGTCCACTTTGGGGATGTTTTAAGTTACCAAGAAAAGAAAGTGGCACATATGGGTCAGTTTTCTATCCTGCCAGGCAGCAACAGCTGTGCTGCTAACTGTGCACAGGGCAGAGGAGGCACAAGGCAGAGAGCAGCCAGGCTAGGTTTGCCCTGCCCCTGAGCCCTTGCGCTCTCCCCCTGGAGGCTCCTTTCTAAGCTCCCTCCTCTGTTCTGTCATCACTGTCCATCCAAGATTCCTCTTCGAGGCTCCAGCCTCACACCCACTATCCCTGGAGCTGCCTGCTCAGGCTGCTAACTGCAGTTCCCTCTCCCCGCATTCCAAATGCCTGCCAAGCTCTGATGGCCCCTGCCCCAGCACAGCCTTTGCGCACGCTTTCTTTCCTGTGCCCAGGCAAGCTGCTGGAGCTAAGGGTGACCTCACCGAAGGTGCCTAGGGCCAGCACGCTGCTGAGTCTGCACTTCCACAGCAATTAACATATGTAAATAAATTTATTTTTTTATGAATAATAAAACGCATTGTGAAGACTGCATGTCCCTGGAGGCATCAGAATGTGGTCTTTGTTTTCCTTTACTGAGAGTGTTTGGGCTGAATGTTAACCTGATGGGGGCTGGTTTCAGCTTTGCAAAGGGCACTAGCACTTGGCTTCTGGGATAGTCACACTCACATGCTCAAATGTCACCTTTCTTAGTCTGTGTTTCTGATTCTCCTTGAGATAGGAATTCTGAGTAAGCAAGGAATTCTGCTGAAGGGCCCTAAGATGTTGCTGAAATCCAGGCCTTCTGTGAGGCATGCAGTTGTAAAGTTGATACAGGCGTGAGCGCGCGCGCGCGCGCGCGCGCGCGCGCATTAGTGCTTTTCCCAGCCTAAAACATGCTCCAGTGTTTACAGTTAAAAGTGGTTTCCAAACCCCTCCGTCCACCCTCCTGATTCCCAGTGTCCTAAATTGAACACGCAGAAAAGATCTGTAAGAAGACAACTTGTATTTCAGCAGGGGCTGGGCAGAGGGCTCAGTGGAATAAGCGCTTCCCTGGCAAGTGCAAGGGCCTGAGTTCACAGCAGAAATCTTTTTAAAAAACGATTTGACATTTTAAACATATACTACCTAATTTCCCATGTCATTTCTTATATTTTTACTGCTATAACTTGGAAAAATCCATAATAATTTTAAAAAGTTAGTCCATTTAAAAGCAATCCTTTTGCACACAGAAAAGAATGAAGGATAAAAATAAAACAACGGCCCAATTGGGGGTTCTGCCTGCTATTTTGTAAAGTCAAAGAGCAGTTTTCCTCACCAGAGAAAATCCAGCTGGATTCTCATTAGGAGGTGAGAGAGCAACAGGGAGTAAGACCTCCTGTTCTGAATTAAGTGGAATCCAAACTCTGGGGAGCTGCCTTCCGACATCATTTTCTTGAGCTTTTATTTAGAACCCAGGGAGACTCTGGTCCTTCAGATCCAGTGGTCAGCTGCCAGATGCCCAGCTGGGAGCAGGAGGTGGGAGCCACAGTGGGCTCTGTGGCATCTGGGCTTTCTGGCAAAGGGGAGCCAGAAGTGTTGTAATTCGTATTCGGAGAACCTTGTACCTCAGTGCCCTGTATGCCCAGCTTCTCACCGGCAGTGTCTGCGGAGCACCAGACCTTAGTCAGGTCATTTCCAAATCTTCCAACAAATGAAGTCTGTTGATGAAGGATAGGAGGGAGTTCAGGACGTTGACTGCAGAAAACAAGAATGTCTAAAGAACCCAGTTTGAAACTGAAGCTATGCCACCCCACAGGGCGAAACAGTTCTCCCCTCTCAGACTCAGTTTTCTCATCTACGGTGGTGTGCCAATAACAGTGCGTACCTGGAAGATTGCCTCAGGAACAAATACCACAGAGCAGCGATGACATCCTTTGAGGGATTCCAGTGATACCAACAGTCCACTGTAGCACAGTGGAGGTCTGCCACACTGCCATAGTGTATGCAAGCCAAGCTTCTTCTAACATTCGGTGAGCAGTGCACTCAATGCTAGCTAGTAAAGGACATCCAGAGGCATCCAGAGAAGACACACCCTGAGGCACCCAGAGGCAGCACACAGGCCAAGCAGGATGCAGGAGTCCAGCTTTTAAGAAATAGGTCCAAACCTGGGCACAATGGTCCATGCCTTAATCTCATCTACTTGGGAGGCTGCAATTGCAAGATCGAAAGTTTGAGGCCAGCATGAGCAATATAGTAAGACCTCATTTCAAAAATAAACAGAAAAAGATTGTGTCCAGTTTCATGATAACAGGATCATACTGTAAAAAAAAAAAAGTGTCCCCAAAGAGCAGACAAACAGAAAAACAGAGAAAGAAAACCCAGAAAGAACAGCTACATTTATAGTAAATAGAAATTAGAACAAGTGTTCAGATAAAAGAGAAAATATTATTTAGAGAAATTTTTCGTAAGTAAAGACATGAGATTTAAAATGTTTATTTTTATAGTTATATTCCCTTAGGCATTTCAGGAGCAAAGCACAGATTTTCTTAGAAGCAATTCACTGAGTCCCAGATGTACAAAGCCCTGGTATTGTATCCTGCAGGCTTATCTTTATGGCCACTTTATAAACCTATAATTTTACTTCTCCAACAAGAAAAGAAAAAAAAATTCAGAATTTCTCTGCTCCATAACTTCCATAAAAAAGCCGAGGGCCAATACTCACATCACTTTTGTAAAATGCGAAAATGGCCAATTTCTAGTACGCCTCCAGCAAGGAACACAACATTGCTACAGTTTGGGGGCAAAGGTTGCTATTGGGAGAGCCTTAAGTGTCTGCAAACAGCCTCTGCTTCGCCTGGTGTTGCCTGCAGCGTGAGCTGAGAGCCTCCCAAGCACCCCAAAGCCGCCCTCAACTTTTCTTCTCACCGTTTTCCCTCAGGAATTTGAACTGGAGGAATGAGATGGAAGCTGGGGATGGAGCAGGAATGGGGCAGGGGTTGAGGGGAAAGGAGAAGTGAGTAGACAGGAGGGTTTCGTTCTTCTGGTTATGCTGCTGTGGGGGGCGGGTGCAAGGCAAAGAAAGTCTAAGAACTTAAGAAGTACTGCATAACAAACAAAATGAATAAACTGAAAAAGACTCTGGGGGTTTTCTGAGGGACCAAGGCATCATTATCAGTGATTCTGACTCAACCCAAGAGAACAAAAAATCCCCTTCCACAGACACTTCCTAAAATGAATATTCTAAAAAGAAATGTTTTTGTCTCTGTAATTTTGAAACACTTAGGCGTTTCTCTGGGTTGTGGAGGCTGAACTGACCGTGTGTGTGTGTGTGTGTGTGTGTGTGTGTGTGTGTGTGTGTGTGTTGGGCTCAACTTCATTCTCCCTGTAGCCTGGTGACTCCTTCCCTAGAGAGCAGCAGTGATGCCTGCGATTTCCAAAGGGACTTTTACAGGCATTGTTTTATTCTTCTCTTAACAAATGCTTCAAAAAATAAAATAAACATATCCCTGCCCATAAAAAAGAAACAACCAAAGAGAAACATATTCTATTACAACAGGTAATAAGTAGATAATTTTGGTTGATACTTCTGGAAAATATTAAAAATCACAGTAATTTGGAAAGTTACATCACTCCCATTTGGAAGGGACTAACTAGGTTCATTCATAATCGACCTCTCACTGTTCAGTATCTAACTCGTGGAAAACATCTCTGCCAGGCACAGGCGTGGCTCCTTGTGCTTGTGCCTTTCCAGAGCACTCACCTTGTCTCCTACTGGTGGGAACTTTGCATCTCAAACCACTGGAGGCAGCCGCTGGGCTTGCATCTTTTCACAAACCCCTCACCTTCGATCTCTGTCACCATGGGGTTTTATTTTTGTGGAGGTTTTCATCTTTCTCTCACAACATTGAAAATTGATCCACAGAAATTCTTTGAACCCATGACTCTGAGATGGTCTAGAAAGGAGCAAGAAAGGGAATCTATGGGTAATTATGGGGTCATGATCATGGCTTGTTGCTGTCTCAACTCATTTCATCTTTCTCCTTCGTTGGTTCTGCTAGCATGAGACCTTAAGTGCTGAATTTTTTAAAAATTAAAGAACCACATTTAATTAAAATTAAAAAACAAAAAAAATTGGTTTTCTTCCTTTCTACCCTACTTCAGGAGCTCTTCATCCTCAGATTTGTTCTGCCTACTCTTGTTGCTGCTTGTATCACCCTGCTCTTTTCAGCCACACCTACTTTTCTACAACTGCTTTTTATTTTTACCACTAAGGAGAGATTTTTATTTAGCTGTCCCCTAAAAATAAAGATTGTGACACTGCATCAAAAAAATATTCATGAGATTGAAAACAAACTCACTTCAGAATGTAAGATGGACTAGTGAATTTTGAGGTTACTAAATGCAGAAATCTATTGATATGATTTCAGATTCTATGTTTCAGGCAAGGGGGCCTACCCCTTAGCTCAGTTCTTCAAGTGGCTGCTTCAACAAAGCAGTCAGGCTCAGGTTGCTGTGGTTCGATCCCCACAACTACAGCCAGCCAAACCTGCCTTGAAGGCATTCAGAGCAAAAAAAAAAAAAAAAAAAAAAAAAAATCCCTCTGCCATGTTTCAGCCAACTTGTCAGAAACTGTATTTGGGTAGTTTAGATGCAGTAACAAAGGATTTTCACAATTACCTGAAATGGCCATCAAAATATTTCTGCCCTTTACAATGATGTATCTGAGCAAGGCTGGTTATCAACCAAAATAACACATCACAACAGAATGAAAGAGAAAATATATATGAGAAGCTGATCACTTTTTATTAAGTTAAGTGTCAAAGAAATTTGCAAAAAGGGCCGGCGAGAAAGCTCAGCAGACTAAGCACCTGCTTTGGTAGGTGTAGGGACCAGAGTTCAAAACCTGGCATCTAATGCTGCCCCTGGGCCCCACCCTGGACAGGCTGAACTGGAGACCGAGTGGGTATGGTGGTGCACACCTGCAATCCCAACGCTGTGGAGGCTGAAAACAGGGTGCTCACTATGAGTCTGAGGTGCATAGTGAGACCCTGTACCAAATAAAAAAATAATAAATAAATAAATAAATTTGCAAAATGGTAAGACTTTGCCTCTCTTCCCATTAAAAGTGTTTTGAAAAGCATTTTTCATTAAAATGTGCATTTCATTAACATGTAATTAGTTTATTATTCTTAAATGAATTCAAAAGTAAATATTTTGGGGCCTGCTCATTAGCTCAGTTGTTTAAGTGCCTGCTAAACAAAGCAGTCAGGCTCAAGATGCTCTGCTTCGAACCCAATTTCTCACATTAACCCAGAAATGCCCTCAAGGAATCTTCAGGCCACCAAAAAAAAAAAAAAAAAAGAAAAAAGTGAATATTTTTGCTTGGTTTTGATTTCTAATCCAGTAAGTGACAAAAGGGACAAACCACCTTCATAGCAAAAGTGTTTCTGAGTTGAATATTTTTGAAAGACTGAAGAGACCAAACAGTTTGAGATTGCTTGCCTAGATAAACTTCTTCATTGCTCAGAGTGTGCTTTCTTAACTTTGTGGAGAGCTCAGAAGGGCAGGAGCCTGAAGATCATGTCTATGTTGGATGGGCGCAAACCTAAGATCACAAAGAATTTCTGGGGTGTTCTGGGTAGGCCAGCTGGGAAGGCTTCCTGCACAAATAGCTCAGGCAAATCAGTAGCGCTGAAGCCAGAACTAGTTTCAGAGACTGGCTCAGAAGATTTCTGTGCCTCTGGATTTCCTTTCTGTCCTCAGAGCCCCAGCTCTGTCTCTTATTTAGGACCTGAACACATAGTCTGTGTGGGCTCAGGGCTGGTCCTGGCTTTCAGATGGGAGAGGGAGTGATGTTCCAAATGCCAGACTGCAAGACTCTATTTCTCTTGCCTCTATATTAATAATTCTGAGGGCCGCATCAGGCTTTCTGTTCTTCCATTAGAGAGTTTTATATCAGAAAACAAGGGAGTCAAGTCTACTGGTCTTCAAGAAAAACTTCTTCTTCTTCTTTTTTTTTTGGTGGAACAAGGGATTGAACTCAGGCCCTTGCACTTGCCAGGCAAGTGCTTATAATACTGAGCTATTTCCCTGGCTCCAAGAAAAACTTGTAATCCAAGCTTTGCTAAGTGGCTGACCAGTGTATTTATTCATGAGAAACAGGGTACAAAACTAATCTGACAAGATACACTGACGTGAAATTTGAGTACAAAGGAAACTAAAACAAACAAATAATAGTAGCAAACAAAACCAGACAATTCTTAAATGCTTTGGAAGCAAATCTCTCTTCTAATGCAAAGAAAGGGTACCATAAAATTACAAATCCAAGGGTAGAAGGTTCAAGAAATTTGGATAGTTCTTAAAAAACTAAGCAATAGCTTCATAGGGTGAGAAGAGGACGCCTGCACAAAAGCGACAAACACCGCTCTGGCTAAATTCAGTGAAGGGACACCTAAGTCAGACCCAGCAACGCTCTAAGCAGCAGTAGCAGTGATCTCAGAAGGCTGAGTTGCAAGGTAGATAAACTGATAGGGAGGAGAGAGC
>NW_004524667.1:8262039-8270028 GCF_000260255.1 Octodon degus | reverse complement strand
GAAGGGAAGGGAAGGGAAGGGAAGGGAAGGGAAGGGAAGGGAAGGGAAGGGAAGGACCACTGCTACGACACATGTGCCCAAGCTGGACCTTGCCAGAGCTGTGCGGTTAGGTAGGGGCTAGTCTCATACTGTGAGCAGAGCACCTTCAGTATTTCTGATAAGGAACTGTCACCCTGGCTGGTTATTTACATGTCCCAAACTGTGTGGGAACCCCAGTTTTAACTATACATTTTTCCTTAAATTGTGGTGGTGGTATAAGCAAAACTATCTGCTTTCTTTGGAGCACTACTTTCTTTTTGTTTGTGGTGCTAGGGATAGAAACCAAGGTCTTTAGAGTGAGCTACATTTTTTTCCTTCTTAATTTTTGTTTTATTTTGTATTATCATCATTTTATTTTACTTTGAAGAGTAAAAACAAAAGCAAGAACAAAGATCAGAAACAAAGACAGAAACAGGGTAACATACAAGAATACATATGTTACAGATTTTCAAAACAAGAATAACTGATTAACAATGGTTAATATATTATCTATTTTTATCGTCAAATCTGTTGCTCAGATTAACAGATATAGTTATGAAAGATTGGGCATATGATTGAACGTTGCCGCTTGCTTTCAATAATTTTTTTTTCTGTGTTTTAGGGAAGGGTCTACAGGCTGCTCAGGGTCTCACTACTACATAGAACTGGTAGTGATTCTCCTGTTTATAGCCTCCCAAGTGCTGAGATTACAGGTGCACGCCACCAAGCCCAGTCTCAATAGCCCTCAGAGTGCACCCCAGGGGGTGGGGCCAGCACAACAGGCTTGGAACCCTAGCCCCTGAGCCTGATTGCAGGGGCTTTAATCTGCTGAGCTATTTGGCTGGCCCTTCAAGGAATCTTAATAATTTTTGTTTTTAAACCTAGGCAATCAAACTGTCCCTGTTGGCTTAGAACTTGTGACGCTCCTGTCCTAGCTTCCTGAGCTTGTGGAACTACAGGTGTGAGCCACCGCATGCGGCTGGCACTTTTCTTATGATTAATGTTTCTTTGGAATCAGAATGTAGGATGGAGACGGCTCTATTAATGGGCTAATGGCTGGCAAAAAGGATCCCCAGTGAAGCGGGCCTCCTGGTATCCATGCTCTTTACCAATAAAGGAGGGTAAGAGAAGTGACTGCCCATGCTGTACCTACACCTGGATACCTGCTACCCCTGGCTTTAATGATTTGACACCCTGAGCATTCATGCTGAGGTCTAGGCATGTTCCCAAAGAGACCACAAAGTGAAGTACATGAGGCCGAGCCCTGAGGCTGTCTGGGAGAGAAATGAGAACTTTAGCTCACAGTGAAGACTCAGGCCCTGGACATGGAAACCCAGTGGTGACCCTCCAGCTACCTCCGGAGCCATCTTAGTGGCGCATGAAACAGCTATAAAGGACAGAGAGCACAGATGAAATGGCTCTTCTTACACTTGTTAATTTTTTTTATTATTATTTAATGTATTTATTACAGGGTCTACAGGGTCTCACTATGTAGATCAGACTTGAAGCGATCCTCTTGTTTTCAGCCTCTCAAGTGCACTCAAATGCTGGGATTACAGGTGCGGGCCACCACTCCCGGTCTCAATCGCCTTCTCAGTGCACCCCGGGGGCGGGGCTGGCATGGCTTATGGTGCCTGGGATCGAACCCTGGCCCCTGTGTTCTGCCTAAGCAGGTGCTTTAGTCCACTGAGCTCTCTGTATACTTGTTAATTTAAACCAAGAAATTTGACTAAATTTGTTACTCAGCAACAGATAACATTTTCATCTTGGCCATGCATTCAAGAAAAAAAAAAACAGGTTTTTCATCATCCTCTGCTGTGAGCCAGGGCCGTGATGTATAGACCAAAGTGAATGAGATAGCTCTCTCATCTCAGGGTTGTAAGGGGAGTAGAGATAGGAACCAATATTGAAACAGTGTCACAAGTGCTGTGAGAGAAGGGAGCACTCTGGGAGCAAGGGCGCAAAACCGAGCCTTGTGTCACCATGGAGGACTTCTCAGAGATCTGATGTGGTAGGTGACATCAGAGAACTGGGCAAAGGGAAGACCGCATATCAGAAGGAACTGTAAGTGACCCAAGGCCCCGCTCCTGACCTAGTGGCTGGATTGAGTGTCATGTGATGGTTAGGGGTTCCATAAGTGACTCAAACTCCCTGAGCTTCAGCTCTGTCGCCTGTAGAACAAGTATTTAATAGAAAATGCCTAAGTAATTTGATATAAAAATTAAATGCAACAGCAAATGTAAATTGTTTAGTACAGTGTTGGCATAAAGTACGTGCTCAGCAAATATTGGCGGGCTAGTATGAGATGATGCTGGCTGTCACCATCAGGTTGGGATGATCTGTGTCCCTTCAGCATGCTTTGAGCAAATTCTGGTACATCGCTAACCAAGTCTTTCATTTTTCCTTGACCCTGAAACATCAGAGCCTCTGAATGTGGTTCTATGTCAGCTCTTCTCCTAACGGGGTGATCATTGCCAAGTTTTGAAAATCCCAAAATATGAATTTACATGGAAAGCAACACTTTGTGATGACATGGGGGTTGTCAGAAGAGAATATCAAAATACATTCCGGTGGTCAGGAGAGCAGGATTGAAAAATGCACAGGTCGATTCTATGGTTTCTGTAACATAACAGAGTTAGAACACCACCAACCGCCAGAAGCACCTGTGCAGAGTGCGCGGCCTCTTTGCAGTTCTACCGGGATGTGTCTCAGAGATCGGTCTACTTGATCAGTTTGGAGCAGTTATCCCTTGCTTGCTGGACCAAGAGCCTGAGACCAAGGGAGGAAATTTTAAGACACTGTGGCCTGAAGTCTTTTCTAGCAGGTCCAGGATTAGAATCCCAGACACTGAGATTCTCCCTTGACATTTGGCTCACTTGGTGCACAGGACACAGCAGATAACAATTTGGTACCATGACAGCATTCTTTTTTTCCCCATAATTTTATTGAGAGACAAATAGCAATGAGACAGTTTCAAATCAAATTGGTAGGAGAGTTTCAATAATTAACACATTGCATACTCTCTTCCTAGTGGTTATTTGCTGTACAAGATGCAGACATGATATCCTATTTACAAATACCATTAGAACAAATGCCTCTATTCATTAAGAGAATGTAACTATATATCTATCCTAACCATTTTGAATACACAGATAGAAAATAGACATTCATTTGTATCCCCTTTTTGTTTAGTTCCATCATTTGAATATTATAGGTGTGTTAACTCAGCAAAATACTCTAAAAGAGTCCAGGAGTCCATAATAGCATTGGGTCTTCCGCTTGACTGGCAATGTCAGAAATTGTTAACCTGAGTCCCCTACAGCTCAACATAACAGCATGGCTTTACTTCTTATACTTTGTTTTTATACTTTTCTGCTGGATGGTTAAGACCAAGATAAAGCAAGACCCATGCAACAAAAGTTGTAGCTTTTGGATCTGATAAGGTCAGTCAAATCCCCTCAGGATTTATCCTGAGATCCTGTACCTCTGACTGTAGATCCTTCGTCAGTGTCAGCCATGTGGATGAGTCATGGCCATTGCTTGGCCAATGTGCTCTCTGTGAAAGCCTGAGAGAATGTTTTCTCTCCATGTAACTCATGACAGCATTCTTGACAGCTGCTTTCCCAGTCCAGGGGCCAAGGCCTACACCTGCCTGGGGTGGTCAGTGGAGCTTTTCGAGACCTGGAGCTGTGGGATGACTTTGGGCAAGCTCTCATTCTTTCTAAGTATAGATTTTGTTTTCTTCCCTCTAAAGCTAGGGGTCTGGATAGAAAAAGCCTTCTGTATCTTTTAGTTCCAGAATAAAAGATCTGCTTCTGCTGGGTCTTCTGAACAATATCAGCTATGTCTCCTGTAGTTGTGTGTATACCACAGTATAAGGAGGTTGAAAGCCAGAAGCAATGAGTATTTTGTGCTACTATAACAAAATTTCTGATGCTGAATAATTTATAAATGACAGAAATTTATTTCTCACTCTTCTGGAGGTTGGGAAGTCCAAGACCCAGGGGCTCACATCTGGTAAGGGCCTTCTGCTGTGCACCCCAGTGCAGTGAACCTTATGTGGCACGAGAGTGCATGGCAGTGGTCACATTCACAGCTTCAGGCTGTTTCAAAGTCAGTATCAGCCCATCAGGGCTGAAGCTTCAGCCTCCCCTTGGACGCATTTCCCATTACTGTCATAGAGGTGATTGAATTCCAACAAATGCTACAGGGAAGAAGTTCAAATCAGACTGAGGACAAAGCCAATCTGTACTGAAGTGTTTCTGGTTAGAATCAAACCTCAAGTGTCCTTTGACCTGTTCTACAGAAGATTGGTCCATATTTTACTATGCTTTCATTGTTGATTATAAATGTTACTGATGACTTCCTTTCTTTTTTATCTAAAGAGCATATTAAATAGTAAAAAAAGAAAGAAAGAACACAGGACTTCACCAAACAAAACAATAGGAATTCAAAAATAGTTGCTATATTGCATAAAATTGTCTGAAGGCTTCATTTCAGTCACAAGTATTTAGTCTTACAAAGATACTGAAGGGCTGCTTCAGTACAATATAGAAAGCAAGCACAGAGATGATGTAGTCAAAGGTCTTTCTTTTTTTTTTTTTTCTTTTTGGTATTTTAGTACAGGGCCTACAGGGTCTCACTGTGTAGATTGAACTTGTAGTGATCTGGTTGTGTTCAACCTCAAAAGGGCTGCGATTACAGGTGTGCAACACCATGCCCAGTCTCAATTGCCTCTCAGTGCAACCCTGGGGGGGGGCAGGGCCAGCACATCATGCCAGGGATCGAACCCCAGTCACTGCATCTGCCTAAGCAGGTGCTTTAATCCACTGAGCTATTTGGCTGGCCCTAAACGTATTCCATTCTGAAGATAAGTTTTCATTCATTTTAAAAAGTTTTAATGCAGGGTTAGTGGACTTTAGCACCTTTTCTGACTGTGGTAGATTTGAAGTGCTTGGAAGGACTAGGCCTAGAGAAGAGGACATTCTAGTGGTGCAGATTGAAGTACTGGAACCATGGGAATAAAAGTGCAGCATCCTCCATGTTATTTTGATATTGTCATTAACAGTCAATCTGCTGGGAGAGTGGTCTTTGAATTGTTTTTTGATGTGTGCCCTAAAACATGTGAACACTTTCACTGTCTTTGTATGGGACAAAAAGGGACAGGGAAGTCAACTCAAAAGCCACTGCACTATAAGGGTTACCTCTTTCACAGAGTTGTGAAGGATTTTATGGTTCAGAGTGCTGACTTCAGTGAAGCAAATGGACAAGGAGGAGAGTCTATTTGTGGAGGAATTTTTTTTTTTTGAAGATGAGAGTTTTGCTGTTAAACACAACAAAGAATTTCTTTCGTCAATGGCCAACAGTGGGAAAGACACAAATGGATTACAGTTCTTCATAGATGTTAATTTTGTTTTTCTCTGACTTTGTTTTTATTCTTCTCTTTGATGACTTCCAAAAGAACAACAGTACCTGCTCCTCATTTATATGGGCATCTTGTTGCTTTTGGACAAGTGATTTCTCCTCAAGAAGTTGTGAGAGAGATAGAAAACCAGAATATAGATCCAACTAGTAAACCATTTGCTGAGGTACAGATACTCAGCTGTGGAGAGCTGATCCCCAAATCCAAAGTTAAGAAAGAAGTAAAGTAAGTGATTCAGATAGCTTTAGTGACTCTCCAGTGAATCTCTTCTGATTCTGAAAGTACTTCTGAAGAGAAATAAAGAAAAACCAGAATAAGTATAGAAAAAATTCCCAAAAAACACAAGAAAGAAGAGAAAGTAAAGCAAGAAAAGTACATGTAGTGAAAGTGAGGTTTAAAATTTTGAAGCACAACCTCAGTCTACTGTCCCTCTAGAAGAAGTCCTTCCTATACCAGATAATAAATTATTCATGAGAGAAAGCTCACTTAAAACTGATGACAAGGAATGGAAAACAGAGAGTGAATGAGAGAGAGTCTAATGCACCTAACTCACAGTCTGCTTTGTGCTGGACATGATCTAGTCTAATATCCAGATCAAGGGATCCTTTCAGACAGAGTAAGACTTCTCCACATTGGAGGCAAGAGATGCAGACAGCGTAACAAATGAGGGTATCAAGTGGTGAAAGACAGGTATAGGGGAAAGAGTGAATTGAATGCAATGAAAGAAAATCAAAGGAACCCAGTTAGAGTAAAGGAGAAAAAAATAACCCATTGCAGATATATGTCTGAAAGTCAAAACAGAAAAAAAAAAAAAAAAAGAAAAGAAAGAAAAAGAAAAGGAAAAAGGTTTGATGAGAGAAAGGAGCAAAGATAAGAAAAAAAGGAAGGAGGAAAAAACATACAAGTATATATACAGGATGGCTGAGATGATTGTACTCATAATTTCCATAATTTTTTTTTTGAAAATAGCAGTTAATGTTTAAAATTTTCACCTTGACTAAATGTATGCTGATGTCTGCGATCTGAGAAACTATATTGAGGACAACAATGTATAATACAAAACCCATGGGTGAAATCCTCTCATCTTGATCTTCTAAATGTGTACCATTTCTAATGTCTTACCAATTATTAAACTATCTTTTAAATAAGTTAGAACAAAAAAGACAAAGAAAAACTTAAGATTTCTTGGAAGCAAGTGCCAATATCAATTATTTTTCCAATCTTGTATAACTATATCTGTTAATCTGAGAAACTGAAGATAAAAACAGATAATTTAACAACCATTGTTAATTATCTATTCCTGTTTTGAAAATCTGTAACATATGCATTGCAGTCTGTTACCCTATTTCTGTCTCTTTTTTTTGTTTTTGCTTCCGTTTTTACTCTTCAAAATAAAATAAAATATTTTTTTAAAAGGAAAAGAACGTTAAAGATGATAAATCTGACAGCAAAGAACATTAGAAGGAATTCAGAAAAAAAGATAAATATAATCAAAACAAAGTGAAGAAAAAGGCCAAATCTAAAAGTAGCAGTAAGAGAAAAGAGAAATCAGAGAGTAAAGAAAGAGATTCAAAACACAGCAGACATGAAGAAAAGAGCCTGAGGTCCAGGAGTAAACAAAGGGATCATGAGAATGTTGAAGAAGAAGAAAAGCAATGTGATTCTAAAGGAAAGGATCAGGAAAGGAATAGAAGTAAAGAGAAGTCTAAGCAACTAGAATCACAAGGCGATGAGCACACTCGTAGCAAAAGTAAAGGACTGACGCGCACAGTCCAGGAGTAGAGAATGTGATGTAACCGAAGGTAAGCACACTTCCAATAGTAGTCGAGATGGAAGCAGAAGAGCGTGATCCAGAAGCCATGACAGAAACTGCAGCACAGGGGCTGGGGAGATGGCTCAGTAAAATAAGTGCTTGCCTGGCAAGCGCAAGGTCCTGAGTTCAATCCCCAGTTCCGCCAAAAAGAAAAAAAATAAAAAGAAAGAAACCACAGCACAAGCAGCGAGGAGTACCACGGATAGAGAGGGGGGTGCAGGAGAAGGGCAGGGTCACAAGGCTGTGAGAGGAGGAATGCCAGGAAGATCTAGAAATAAAGCTGGGGTGGGTGAGGAAAGAGGGGAGGAGAAGGGAAAAGGAGGAGGAGGGGGGAGATTCTCGGAACGCAGGGAGAGATGACAGTCAAAGCAGAAACGAGGAAAAACTAAACAGCAGAAACATAGAAGCCAAGAAAGTAAGAACTCACACAGAGAAAGATTCTGGGGGTGATAAAAAAGGATGTACTCTAAAAATCATGATCATAATAGCTCAGTTAGTAACAGGGGAGAAAAAAAAGTCTGATAGGGATCAAAGTCCATTTTCAAAAATATATTCCTCCACATGGAACAATTAAAAAGACCAGATCATCAGGATCTGGAAATGAAAATCAAAAATCAAAGGCTCAAGAAAATGACGCTGGCCAGATAGCTCAGTGGACTAAGCGCCTGCTTAGGCAACTTAGGCAAGCTCTGGGACTGAGGCTCGATGTCCAGAGCCATGTGTCATATCCCCCCCC
>NW_004524667.1:8253316-8261662 GCF_000260255.1 Octodon degus | reverse complement strand
CACAGAGCAAATGAAGACAAAAGTGGATGGTGAATATCCTTTATATTGTCTCTATTGTTGGGGGATTGTGTGTGTGTGTGTGTGTGTGTGTGTGTGTGTGTGTGTGTTTATGAGTTTAATGTGGACTTCATTGAGTTGATCTTTTGATAGTTTGAAACCTGGATAATTTCACTGTTAAAGTTTTAATAAACTTGAAATGAGAAAAAAAATCTTAACACAAAATTTGTCAAGCACTTTAACAAGCATAATTTAGTACCTTGATCTTTTTGTTTTCCTCTTTAAATTTATAATTTACAAATTACAGAAGAAAAAATAAAAACAGATCCAAATGGAAGAAGTGCCTGCCAAAATGTGATCTATTAAGCACTGTTTTCCTTCAAATTCCTGCAAACTCAGGAAATGCTTAACTGTCCACCTCAGACTCTAGTGGATTTTCCCTCCTTCAGGTAACACTTTTGCCCTTGCTTTCCTGTAGTGCTTTTTGCCTTTCCACTGAATTTCTCAAAATGTACTCCTTTAGCCTGGCTTTGTGTCTGCAGGTCTGCCTGGACGTGAGCTCCTAGATGCTCATCTTGGTCTAGGATACACAGAATGGACCAAAGGGGACACTAACTGGATCACTGAGGCAAGAGAAACGGAGGGTCCCAGCTGGGACCACAGTGGCAGGAATACAAGGAGCGAAGCCCACAGATATTTGACTGCTAATAGGAAACTGACTTTGCGGTTTTATACTAGTAACTGTGATGCAATTAGAGACTAATTAGAAACTGTGGGTGATGAAAGACAGGAAAAAAGTTGTGGTGAATCCAGGGCATGGACCAGACAGTGAGCCATATAGTCACCATGAGTCATCAATTTTATCGCTACAGTTTTAAAAGGGTAAGTTTAAAATGGGACAGAATTGAGAAACTATATCATTCAGTTGGGACCAGTACTGCGTTGGTAGGAAAAGATTCTTGTCAAATCTGGATTGGTTTTGGGGGGTTAGATTCATTTGAAGAGGGTACTCCAACCGCAAGAAGCTCAAAGAGATACAGGAGTATAGGGCTCAGAGACACAAGGTTTGAAAGCAAGATCCTTGTCTCAACTTTGAACAGTGAGACACTTTGCCTTTGTCCTTTCATGGAATCCTAAACCTTTGCAGGGAACACAATTTTTCAGTTTGTATCTCATGAAATTACAAACTCTATTTAATGTAAAATAGATGATAAAAAATATTTGATAAATTACCCTTGATAGACAAGAGTTATTGTTGCTATTTGGTTGATAGTCATCTCTCTCATGTAAAATTTTGTTGACTTGGGAAGGAAAGTCCAGGCTCAAGAGCCACTTGACACATAGAGACATTACAGACAACCAGCATAGCATGTTTACTTAGTCACTGGTGTGTGGCATGACCATTCCTGCTGCATGTGGGTGAACAATTCTGCATTTGATCCAACCATTCAAAGGACCCTTAAGGCAGAAAAGAAACTCATTGACTGAGTCCAGTAAAATGAAAGGCTTTAAGGTCAGAAGAGATTAATTAGTACTGTAAACATGGGACACTAAGTGCTATATACATTGTAGATATTATTCTTTTTAGCCTCTCGCTGAAATCAGTAGGTTTGGTTAATAGGTCAATGATTAGCTTCCTTCACAGGTAGGAAAACTGAGGCTCACAAACTTTCAGTAACTCGCTGAGGTTCACACAGGCTGTGCGTGGTAGAGTTAAGCCTTGGACTGTGTGTTCAGAATCTGATCCTTGGCCAGTCTCATCCTGATGTCTGCCCTGCCTAGATGAAAGACAGTGGTATGGAAATGATGGCCAGCAACAGACCTAAAATGTTAACTTGAAACAGCTAATGAGCCACAGAGTTGAGCCTACTTCCAAGAACTCACAACTGGATGAAGGTAAAGAAAGGAGCCAGAGTTGTCCACCTTGCTGTTGAAGCCAACCAAAGCCACCCAAGGAAAGCCACTTGTCCATGAACAGATCTTTCTGTTTTTGTTTTCCTCTTTACCTGCTAATGAAAATAATTTGGAAAACTTTGAATGCGTTGAATAAAATCAGAAGAGATCTAACCTCCTATAAGACTTTTAGCTCATAAAATTACCTACTCCTAGTAGTCCTGCAGTGGCAGTAGAAAAGTAGCCAAGCTGAATATGAGACAAGAGCTGCTAGAGAGGAGATAGGGATAAGGAGATCTAGCAAGGCCATGACTGGGTGCCAATTCTGACTTCCCACTGGGCCTAAAAAGGCAAATCACTTTTGTATGTGCTTAATCCTTTTAAACTGAGTTGCAGGTAACTTTCCACTGGCTATAAGTGGTCCAGTTATTTTTTTTAATGAATGATACAAAAAATGAAAATATATCTGAAATGGAACAGAGGAGAATTACCATAGACTGAACAAAGTAGCCTAATAAAGAGGGTTGATAGCCATCTTGTATTAGAGATTAAGAATTTTGTAATTAAAGAAGTGTCTGATTTTATAGACTCAGAAAATAAAATATGCAGTGGGCCTTTGACATACAAACAATCTTTCTGGAGGGCTGGCTGTAACTCAAGTTGGTATAAGGCAAGACTGTTTCTCCTATAAGGCATAATAGAAATACCCATAATGCACTTTGAAATTCCCAAAGCACATTTAACTAAACTTCTCACAATAAAAGTTTTATAATGTGCAAATTTACCAGAACACCAGTAATTTTCCTTGTGTGTTCACCAAAAAGTTATAAAATGTGGCCAGTTTACCAGAAACAATAATTCCCTGCTGTACTTACCATTCACGTTGACATCTGTGGCCTGTAGGAAGCGGGGATGCTATGGAAGGTGGTTCCTGTCTAGAAGGACAATCCCTTTCATAAAAACAGCAGGAATCTGGCTCTCTGATGCCCTTTCTCTCCTTGGGAGAGTCTGGAGCCACTAGGACCTGCTTCTGGTTCACTAGGTCTCAACTGTTCCAAAATTGTGTGTTTCTGTCTCTTCTTGAACACTGTTCTGTAATATCACATGACATGACATTGTCGTTAAGCAAGTAAATGCAACAGTTGTCTGGGTGAGTCTTCTCTACAAATGTCTGTAGTCCTGTCCAGTGTTTCAGGATTTCCTTTATTTCAGAAGAACTTTGGTGTGCTGGTTCTTGATCCTCCTCCTCCTCTTCAGAAAGAGTCTGTCTGCTTGGCTGCCACTCTGCTGCTCAGCCAGGAGTTGCTGAACTTCCTCTGTGGACAGATCTTCTCAGTGTTGCTCCACCAGCTCCTCACCATCACCACTGTCCACCTGCAAGCCTATGGACTCTGCCGTAGTGACAAGGTCATAAACTACAGAGTCAACTGAAGGTTCAGGCTTTTCTACACAGTCTTCAAAGTCTCTCTCTTGTATAATTTTAGGGCCCACTTTCTTCAGGCATATCTCACTGTCCTCAGAGACATTGTCCCAGGATTTATCAATGAATGCCACAAAGGAAAGGATTTTGTAATATTTTTTAGAACTGTTTAATGGCTAAATCTGTATCTGAGACTTCCCGGAAGCTTTCAAGAGCAATTCCTTCATGTAGAGCTTCTTAAAGTTAGCTACGACTTGCTGGTCCACAGGCTACAGCAAGAGGGGGTATTAGGTGGGAGGAACTTGACTCAGAACTATGGGAATTCTTCACCCAGTTCTTCTTCCAAGGATGGGAGACAGCTCAGCAAGACACTGTACCAAATAAATAAATACATAAATAATTCTTCCAAATCTCATGGGTAAGCAGGAACATTGTCCGTGATGAGGAGACTCGAGTGATACACCTTTGTCTTCTAGATATTTATTAACAGTAGGACAGAAAGCCTCTCTAATCCACTCAGGAAAAGCACTCTTATTGCTCAGACTTTGTAGCCTCTCTCTGTATGATTCCTGCCCTATCCTTCAGGATTTCATGTTCTCTGAACACTCGAGGGGTATCAGAGTGAGAAACCAACAGAGGGTTCACCTCCCAGTCATCCCTCCCACTGGCACGTAGAAACAATGTTAGCTGTCCTTCGTGGGCTGTGGCCTGGTGTTTTCTTCTCTTCTTAGGTAATGTATCTTCTGGGCATTTTGTTCCAGAAAATTCAGTTTCATCACAGGTGAAACTTTATAAGAGCAAAACTATCATTATTTCAATGTGTTCTATGCAATTTTCAGCAGCCCTTTAACAGGATTGGCTGCTTCACCATGGATTAGCCTTTATGAGACATGCATTTATAACCCTAGCTTTTTCACAAGTTATAAACTCAGATAGGCTATAATCTGCTGTCTGCCTTTTGTTTCTCCACACTAATAATGGCCTTTCTACGACATCTGACACTATTGATCATGACTTACTAATCTGAGTAACACCTGTAGCAGCACTAGCTTCCTTATACAAATATTTTCTCTGTGAGATTTAAAGATGGTAGATTTTTTAAAATTAATTTTATTGAGAAAAAAATTGCAATGTGACAGCTTCAAAACAGGCTGGCAGGAGAGTTACAACAATTAACACATTGCATAACAAGACACAAAGATGGTAGATTTTGACATGTACATACTAGCAAGATCAGTCGCATGAATGCCACTGTCATGTTTTTCCACAATTTCCTTCTTCTCCTTTACATCGTGAGTGTTGGGCATCATGTCCTGCAACAGGAAAGCTGACCCCCTTCCTTCTTCTCACTCCTGCCTCCCTAACTTGGGGAATCAGTTTATTAGTTAAGACAGCTTCATCTCTTTTCCTGTAATACTTATGTACATCTTCATTTTTAAAATGCTTCAAAAATGTAATACATACTCAGGAACACAAGGGTTGCATGATATGAGGAAACCGATCTAGCACAGTGTACCGCATTATACAGAATGGAAGAAAAAGCCAAATGATCTCAGTTGAACCAGAACAAGCATTTGGCAAACTGCAACTCCCTTTTATAATAAAAGCACACAAAAGACAAGAAAAAGAAGGACATTTCCTCGATACTATACAGATAATTCATGAAGAACTCACGTTAACATCAAACTTATTGGTGACAGCCTAAAGACTCCCCCCCCCCCGGCCCCCACCCCGTGGCTATGGACAAGAAAAGGCTGCCTGTTTTCATCCGGGATATTCAATTTTTGCTGCACGTTCTAGGCAGAGAGTGGAATGAAATACTGATAAATGCGACAACATGCCTGAGTCTTGAAAGTATTGTATTAAATTGTTTAAGCAACTTGCTGTTATGCTAACAAATTCCTAAAATGGTCAACTTATAAAGGGAAAAGGCTTATTTTGGCTCACAATTTGGGACGTGTGGTTGATTGATCCTATTGCTTTTGGGACTGCAGCACAGCATGGCGGGAGGAAAGTGTCAGAGCAGAGCTGTGCATCCGATGGCTGGGGAGCGGGAGGAAGAGGGCTGGAGCCCACAGGCCCTTCTGGTCCTTTTTAATTCCTTCAAGGACTAAAAAGCCTCGCCCTGGTCACACTCTCCCAGTTTCTACTACCCGCCTGTGGCTCCAGGTTGGAGCTTTCATGTGCAGGGATTCCAGATCCATGTCACATTACCAGCGCAACAGTGCACATGCAAAGCATCACAGACTGCGCCATTCCACCAGACTCGACAAATCCAGTGCGACGCCGTACAGACTCGTGGATTGCTGAGGAGGAGGGGCAGGGCGCTAGGAAGACACCCCTTAATGGATAAAGAGTTCGTACTTGGAGTGAAGAAAATGGCTTAAGACAAAAGATACTAGGGTTTTTGTTTTGTTTTTTTGTATTTAAGACAGGGTTACAAGGTGTACAGGGTCTTACTGCGTAAATCAGACTCGTAGTGATCCTCCTGTTTACAGCCTCCCAAGTGCTGGGATTACAGGCTCTCTCCACCATGCTCGAACTCAATCGCTGTCTCAGCAGCCTCTGGGAAGGAGCTGGCAGGCAGGCCTGAGGATCAAACTTCCGGCTCCTGCCTCTGCCTAAACAGGCGCTTTAATCCGCTGAGCTATTGGCTGGCCCTTAAAAGACACTAGTTTGCAACCTGGAGAATACACTAAATTGTTCACTTTAAAAATTGTCAGGGGGCCAGGGTGGTGGCTGAGTGGAATAAGTGCTTGCTTGGCAAGCACAAGGTCCTGAGTTTTATCCCTGGTACCACCAAAACAAACAAACAAACAAACAAACAAACAAACAAACAAAATTGTCGAAGGCCTGCCACGCCAGCCCCGCCCCTGGGGTGCGCTAAGACATTGAGACTGGGCGTGGTGGTGCGCACCTGTAATCCCAGCTCTTGGGAGGCTGTAAACAGGCGGATCACTAAGAGTCCGAACTAGTAGTGAGACCCTGAAAATCCTGTAGACTCTTCCCTAAAACACACTAAAGAAAAAGAAAAGAAATAAAGAAAAAAAATTGTCGATCTTATATACCATGTGGCTTTCACCCCCTAATATGTATGTCCTGGAGACAGTGACCGCTGTCAGAGGGCCAGCCTCAAGGGGGGTAAGTACGCTGGGCAGCTGGCCTTTTCACTCTCTGTTAGCCGCTTACACGTCTGTGATTCCCTGTCTTTTGAGAACCCAGACCAGCTCTAGCTCTTCCCACAGGATTCAGTAGCCAAAACAGCTGAACTCAGGGCGGCCTGAGCACAATTCTGCGCTCGGAGCGGTCGCTCGGTCTTAGGCGACGTAGTTAAGCCGCCTCCTGGTGGTAGTTTTGTAAATTGCAGCAAGCCGCCTCTGCGTTTCTTCCTCATATTGAAACGGCTCGAGGTCATGAATACAGAGATCAGTATCACTCCTTTTCGATATACCGAGAAGCCCTGTTTTGTTTTTGTTTTATCTCGGACTTCTAGGAAACAGAGCCTGAAGCAAAAATGCATACGGTAAGTCCTTATGGGGAAAGACAACCCAAGAGAGGCAGAATAGGGTAAGGGCAAGCAAGTCCCGGAGACTGGGGACCCAGGCCTGCCGGAGCTTTGGGGTCAGCAGGGCACCCTCCGAGAGGCGGGGGGGGGGGGGGGACCCCTGGGGGCACCCAAAGAGCAGAGGTGTCCCCGGGGGTGTCCCCAGGAGGGGAGTCCCCAGGAGGGGCAGGGCTTGATGACTGATGGGCGGACCCTCTTAGGTCCAACACAGAGCCTGCTGGAGGGAACCTAGGAGCCCGATTAACCTGCTCTGGCCTGGTGCCCTACTTGGCCACCACTTCTGTTGGTGGTGGATTCTCCCCAGCAAGAACACTGTGGCCACAACAGCTCTTCTAGAAAATAGCCCTCGGAAGTGAGCCGCGGGAAGTCAGCCAGTTGGGCAGCGTCTGCTGAAGACTCTCAGGGTTTAGCTAGCTGTTGCGCTTTGCCATTTGGTCACATTTGCAAGACGGGATACAGTTCCGCAATGCTTTTCTTTGAGGAATTGACCGGTTCCCGGAAGATACCCATTTCCTGTCACCTTTACAAATCCTCAGTGAGGTAAACCAGGCAAATTATGATTGCAAGATTTCCATCTTACGCAAGCATTAAAGCCAGGCCTCATCTTTAAGAATATAGATGAAGCAGGTCCACTTATCTCGTCATTCTGAAAATACAGAGGTCGCTCTACTCCTCAGGGGCATTCTGCATTCTGCACATGGGGTGATTCCATGTCTGTTTTACAGAAAGAGAACGCACTAGGCAATACCTTTCCCGCTCACTGCTTCCATCTTGGCCCCTCCCCCAGCCAGATCAGAATGTTTTGGTAAAAACAGCAACATGAACAAAATACTAAAATGTATCCTTTTGAAATGAAGCATATTTTTATGAGCATATGATGTCTGCAGTACTTAATGATCATGTTCAGCGTGGAGAGCCTTAGGTGTGTGTAACACATTTAGTTACATTTTCTTTCTTTCCCCTTCTACTTTCCCCACCTCTTGGTCTCCTTCGAGCTTGAAAAAGGTCTTTTCCCTGTTTCCTACTATCTTTTACTTTATTCTTTAATTATATGTTGGGTTTCTTATTATTATTATGTTATTTATTTATTTATTTTTATGTATTTACTGCAATACTTCTTAAGAGTAAAAATTGTTCTTTTTTATGTATTTAGTAGAAGGTATACAGTGTCCACTACACAGATCAGACTCATAGCAATCCTCCTGTTTTCAGCCTCCCAAGTTCTGGGATTAGAGGTGCATGCCGCCATGCTCAGTCTCAGTTGTTGTCTCAGCGCACCCCAGGAACAAGGCCAGCATGGCACGCCACAGATCCCCAGTCCCTATGTCTGCCTAAGCAGGTGCTTTAATCCACTGAGCTATCTGGCCAGCCCTTTATAAGAGTAAAAATTGGAAGTCACCCAAATATATATCCTCAACAAGTTTGGTTATGCATATACATACAATTTATAGACAATCAATTTGAATAGATA
>NW_004524667.1:8247941-8253216 GCF_000260255.1 Octodon degus | reverse complement strand
TATTATGTTACTTATTTATTTATTTTTATGTATTTAGTGCAGAGTCTCACTACCCAGATCGGACTCATAGTGATCCGCCTGTCTTCAGCTTCCCAAACGCTGGGATTACAGGCGCGTGCCACCACGCCCAGTCTCACTCGCCCTCTCTGCATCAAGGAGGAGCGGCTGGCAGGCAAGTGGGATCGAACCCCAGTCGCTGAGCTTGCCTAAGCAATCACTTCAGTCTGCTGAGCTATCTGACCGGCCAATTTTGGGTTTCTTTTATAAAAGAAACCATGCAACATTTAACTTTCTGTGTCTGATTTATTTCTCTTAGCATTATGATCTCAGGATGCAGTCATTTTCATCCAGGTGACTCAAATTTATCCTTTTCTGTAGCAAAGTCGCATAGCGCTGAGCCTAAGTATCACCTTTTATTTACCCGTGTCATTAACGGGCCTTTAGGCTACTTCCAAGATTTAACTTGTAGGAGTTGTGCTCCTCTCAGCACGGGTTCATGGCGTGCATCGTGTGATGCGGCGGCTTCAGCTCCTCCGGGAAGATACCACCTCGGAATGAAACAGCGGCAAGAAGAGTGTCCAGGTCGAGTTTCCTCAGGCTTCTCCGTGCTTATTGCAGAAGGGCTCCTTTTTCGCCAAAGCCGCACCCGCATTTGTTATGTAAGATAAAATCGCAGTGCTGTTTTCATTTGCGTTTCTCTCAAGCCCAGCGATGCTGAACCTCTTTTTCATGTGTCTATGGTCTGTTTTTAATTCTTCTGAGAAGTGTCTACTCATTCAAGTTGTCCATTATTTGATTGGATCTTTTATTTTTGGATGTCTATTTTTGCAGGTTCTCTCTATATATTCTAAATATTAGTCTTCTGTCCAAGGCATAGCTGGCAAAATTTATTTCCTATTTTGTAGGGTTTTGTCTTCAGTTGCTTATTTCCTTTGCTGTGCTGAAGATTTTACAATTGAAGTAATACTATTTTTTTATTCTTGATATTACTTACAAATTTGGGCTCATTTTAGAAAGTTCTTGCCTATGTTCTTCAAAAGTTTTAGCTATTTTATTTTATCATCTTCCAAAAGATTATGTTTCTGTTTTAATATTTATATCTTTGGTTGATTTTATTTAATATATGGGCTCGGAGATATGTGTCTAGGTTCTCTCTCTCTCTCTCTCTCTCTCTCTCTCTCTCTCTCTCTCTCTCTGAGATAGGGTCTTCAGGCTGGCCATGAGCTCACTTTGTATCCCAGGGTAGTTACCAACTCAAAATGATCCTCCTGCCTCAGTCTCCCAAGTGCTGGCTTTACAGGAATGTGCCACTGTGCCCAGCTTCATGTCCTTTTATTATAAACAGTTTTCCAAGTATCATTTGTTGAAAAGGCCATTTTTCTTCTAGTGTATTTTTAGCCCCTTTGCCAAAGATCATTTATTCTCACTGTTCTTTGTTAAAAATGCTAACGTATATTTTTTGCATTTTGAACAGAGCAGTGAGACTGATTTATTCTTAGGTCAAGTAAAATTGATAAATCAGCATGCGCTGATAATCTGTACATGTACTGCCCTCTGGTGGTTGGTAGTATTATCACAGGGCCATATTTTGTTAATTACTAGGCTAAATTTCAGAATTTAGTTCAATTATTAGAACTGCTAGTTATATAGATATATGCATCCATTCCACACATGTGCAAGTTTTTAAATCCTGTTAACAGAATTTTCCTATAAATTTGAAAACCTTTCAAATTAAGTACATCTAAGCAGGCCATACTTTGTTTTCCTCCTTGGCCAATTTCTTAGAAGAGCTCCTTAGCAAGAACTTTAAGATTCCTGTATTTGAATTGAAAAATTTAGTCTTATTTTTTCTTCTATTTTATTTCTTTATTGTGTTTAGTGCAGGGTCAATAGGGTCTCACTATGTAGACTGGACTAGTGGTGATCCTCCTGTTTTCAGCCTTCCAAGCGCTGGGATTACAGGTACGTGCCACCACGCCCAGTCTCAATTGCAGTCTCAGTGCTTCCCAGAGGCAGGGCTGGCATTACTTGCCAGGGATCAAACTCCAGCCACTGCGCTCTGCCTAAGCAGGCACTTTAGTCTGCTGAGCTATCTGGCCTGCCCTTTTTTCTTCTATTTTAATTTTGAGCCATGGTTTCCAGGAGTTTGGATTTTTTTTCCTCTTTTTTTTGTCACACCAGACATTGAACTCAGGAGCCTGCACTTGCCAGGCAAGCGCTTACTCTACTAAGCTATCTCCCCACTACTGGGAGTTTGGATTTTTAAGAGAAATTTCTAAATATATCATCAATGGAGCTATTATTTTTATTTTGTCAAATTAGATGTTTTTAAAAATTAGTTTCCAACTATTGACATCATAATTTCAAATAAAGAAAAAATAAAGAAAATGTTTTAGCATTCAGAACAAAATGTAGAAAGATACCATTTTAAAGTCTTGTCCTGAGAAATCTCACTACCCGCTCTTTGCTTCTTCTGTCTCTGGTGACCACCAGGAGCTGTCCTTCCAGGTTTTCTGCAGTAGCAGACAACCAAGTAGCAGCCACTGAGTGACAGCGGAAGCCTGACAAGTTGACTGTTTTTCCAGGTTAGCCAAAATGAAGGTCCTGTTCACATGGGACAAGACATAAAATATATACTTGGAAAAATTCAAAAATCCTTGGCTTTCTAAAAACACCTGTTTTTCCTTTCATATACCTAAATGTGGTGACCATCATGGTAGCTGCCAGGTCATTCACACGGTGCCACGGCATCCTCCCACATTAAGCCCTCCTGGCCAGGGATAGCCCCTTATCTCCCATGACAACACCCCCTCCTCCTTGGTGTTTCATCATCATCCCTGGCCAATTCCTGGTAGTCCTTTTCAGGTGTGCCATCTCTGCCTGTTTCTACTGTAGTCCTCATAAGAGTCAGCTGAGGGGCCTGGGAGATGGCTCAGTAGAGTAAGCGCATCCCTGGCAAGCACAAGGGTCTGAGTTCAATCCCCAGTTCTGCCAAAAAAAAAAAAAAAAAAAAGAGTCAGCTGAGGGCATGAAGACATGATCACATTCATTCTACACATTTTCTTCTCACTGAGAATGAACTCTCAACAGATCTACACTGGTCATTGCAGCTACACTCTAGTGTGCTAGTCACCCTCCCTTGGGTGTCGCTATCCACAGGGGGAGCCAGGAATTGTTCCAGGTAAGCAGCTCACCTAAGCCTCTTGTATACATTTTGTGATGTTCTTATTAATGCGCAGCAGGGTTGCTGGGGTCCACAAGCACATCACTTTCAGTTCTTTTTAAAAATTTTCTTATTTTAAAAATTAGTTTTATTGAGAAACAAATAGCAATGAGACAGTTTCAAAACAGACTAGTAGGATAGTTTCAATAAATTAATACACTGCATGTTGTTGTCTTTGTAGTGGTTATTCATAGTACAAGATGCAGACATGATATCCTGTCCAAACTCTATTAGTACAAATCCTTCTTCTCATTGCATTAAGAGAAAGTAGCTGTATATCTATCCTAACTATTCTGTATATACAGATACAGAATGCCCATCTCTGAGAAAACTAAACAAAAAAAAGGGGATACACTTTGAGTCCTTACACATCTTGTTTATGTGTTCTCTACACAGTCCATAGCTAGTATATTTAATCTCTACTTGTACAGTTGCTCCTTTTGATCCCAGATATGTAACTTTGTATGGTCTTTCAACATTGAATCAATAAAATTTAAATTAGCCTTTAAGCTTTGTTTTTGTTGTTGCTGGAGCCAATTAGATTAACTTTGGTGTATTAAGTCATTAGACATAACATTTTACTAATTTCTTAACTTGTCTTCCTTGTGTGGGACATTGAGAAAAACATACCTTGCAGAAAACACTGATAGGTCTGCCAGCATGAAGACCTTGACAGAGCCAAGGAAGTTGCTTTAGGCACTGAAATGGGCTATCTTAAGAAAAATTCCTGAACAATGAAAGCAATGAAAGCAAGCTTTCTGATAGAATACAGCCTTCTGAGTTTCCTGGAACTAGCAGTGTATTACAAACATGGTAGTTCAAAACAACAGACATTTATTTAACTCTCACAGCTCCCGAGGTTAGAATGTCTGGGCATTACAGGGCTGATCTTCCTCTGGAGCCTCTAGGAATCAGTGCTTTGCCTCTCACTGGCTGCTGACGGCATCATTCTAGCCTCCGCCTGTGCCTTCATAGGCCTTCTTCTTTCTGTGTCTTCTCTTCTGGTACCTTCGCCGTTCGCTTTGGAGCCACCTGGATAATCAAGAATGCTGTCATCTTAAGATCCTGAACTTAATGATACCTGCAAAAAGACTTTTTGCTAATGAAAGTCACAATCCTAAGTTGCTGGTGTTGGGGACATTGGCCAGAGGTGTGAAAGTGAGGGACCTTTGGAGCCACACACCCAAAACTTCCTAGAATGCATGGTTAGAGATTAAAAGATAACCTATGGGGCCACAAGTCCAAGTAGGATCAAAGTGCCTTGCCATAAGGAATGAATGCCCTGGTCTTTACTCTCCTCAGACTCCTTTCTCATTTGAATTAGACCCTAAGTCAGTCATTTAATAGACCATCCTGACCATCTCCTGCTCTTCTCCTTCACTACATGAGTTTCTCTACCCAGATGCCTTTCTTTTTTCTTTGATCCTTGCTTCCTAGTCCTATTCATAAAAGCCACAGACTTCAGCTGGGGGCTGTCTTTTATGAGACTTTCTCATGGTGGGGGGGTGGTTTCTAGGTTAAGGATAGTCCTCAGAGCCTTATTCTGAGTTTGAATTAGACATTGGCCCCAAGTAGTCATGCATCCTTTGTGTCATGCCATGATTGTGAACTACAACATCCAGGGAGCAGGTTGTGGACACATCATTTGAAGGGACCCCGTTTAATCTACTACGGTGGACCAACCTGCTGTCTCAGGGTACAGTATCACCAAAGACTCTGGTTTTTGCTTCAGTTAGCTATTTGGTTTGCTTTGCAAGCCCATTGGTTACCACCAATGACACACTTCATCTCACGGTTGCTTTATCTGTTTTTACTTTTCTATCATCTGAGTTGGTCTAATTTAGCTGGAGACAGTAAGGTTAGATTTCTGGGCATAGACAATGTGTTCTGTGTGGTCCTTGAACAAGCTGAACTCAAGTTCAAGATTTTCCTCCAGGTTTTACAGGTCAAATACTAATGGTATTATCAGTAAGAGGATCCCCAGCTGCATTTATAGTGAATGCCACAGATTCAATTTTTCACTTTTTTTCTTTCCCTCCCTCCTTCCCTCCC
>NW_004524667.1:8240354-8241216 GCF_000260255.1 Octodon degus | reverse complement strand
TCTCCTCCTCCTAGTTGTTCTTCCTTCTTGAGCAGTTTCTTTCTGTTTCACAATATCTACTGTACCTTTTGGATTTTATTTACTCTTTCAGTTTTTTACACTAGGGAGATACTATCATGTTTACACATGGGATTCTGATTTATTTCATTTACGAGTATGGTCTCTAGTTACATCCATTTACCTATAAAAGCCTTCAGTTTATCTTTCTTCATGGCTGAGTAGTACTGCATTGTATAAAAATACCACATGGTTTTTATCCATTCCTTGGCTGATGTGCATTTGGGTTCTTCCTAAGATTTAGCTATGACAGCTTGTGCTGCTATAAACGTGGGTGATCGTACGTTTCTGTGTATGTTTCCATTTCTCCCCTTCTGATGCTGACTCACAGCTTCCCTACCATTTCACCCCCTCTTGGATGGTGTCTTTTGATAAATACAAGTTTTTAAATGTAAAAGTTTTTAAATGTGCAACAAAGAATAAGCTCCTACCTAATGAATATAATACTGCTTATAAAAGATTTAAAGACAGACAGCAAATATTGTTACATGAGGCACAACCAAAATATACAATGAATGCATAAATTTTAAAAGAAATGTATGCATTCATCCCTTTCAAAATACTTCACTTAGTTTCAAACACACATGTCTCATCCTTCCTGCCACTTTCTGAAGCAGTTAGGGAAGTCCTCTTTTGTGTCTCTATGGCCATCTTATGAATGACCAGAATATAGTGCCACCAAACAAAGAGGAAGGTTCTTAAAAGCATTATTTTCTGTCCTCATCCACCTCACTACTACAGCTGGCCTGTGAGACTTTTGGTCAAAATGACCATAAAAGGTAAACCATTTAAGTCGACTAAGAAC
>NW_004524667.1:8238218-8239509 GCF_000260255.1 Octodon degus | reverse complement strand
GCAGATTTGCAAATATCAAGCTTACTGAAGCCAATGCCAACTCTTTTATTTTTTAGGAACTACTGGGTAATTCTCATGGTTTGTTAGGGCATTGGCTAAGTGTTTGTGAGTGCCCTACAATGCTTTCATTTTCTTTCTTTCTTTCTTTCTTTCTTTCTTTCTTTCTTTCTTTCTTTCTTTCTTTCTTTTTTTTTCCATTTTCAAAAGAGTAAGGAGCCAGAGTATCACACTATCTCTCGCCTTTTTCCTTTAGCTGTAGCTTAGATTGTTCTTGGGGCTAATCAAACCTGATTTCATCTGGTCAACTGTTTCTATTCCTAAAAATAAATAAGCCAATTTTTCTAAAGGTTATAACCAAGTGGAAAGAGACTTCTTTGTTTCTTATGGCTCTGAAGACATGATCCCCTAAGACAAAAAGTATGCCACAAACTGACATATCAGTGTAGCACTCATGATTCCTAGAATGGACAAATGGCTTCAGAAACATGGACTGAGGGCAGATTTTCCAATACATTAGATATTTAGAATGATAATTACCATTGGTTATTGAGAATCTTCCATAAATAATTTCTATTAATTACAAAGATCTTGTTCAGTGTGTACATACATATATAATAAAATAATAGAATAGTGATGATTAAGATCAATACTTATAGTTAATATAACATGTAAGACATTAAATTACTATAATAATAATGTAGATAGCAGTATTGAAAACTAGAACCACACTGTATGTTTTGTAGTTATCATTGAATGCTCTTTTCCTGAATTTAGATAACAAAATCTCTTGCCTGACAATAACTTTCTGAAATAGAAACTATTTATACACATTTTTACAATGAAATAAAACAAAATTCATGGAGGGTAAATACAGTGCCTGAGGTTACGGAAGTACATGGCAACAGATCTGGAGTTTAAACCCGGACCACTTCACTTCAGGTTCCTGCTTTGATCGCTATACCTCATTTCTTTCTCGATCATCTTCTCTGCAAAGGACCTGTTTTTGTGCGTAGCCCTTAGGTCAGAGAGATGCTGTGGGAGGGAAAATGTTACATTTCACTATCAAAGAAAATATTGGTAGATCTATAGATAAAGTAGCAAAGTAAAAGAAAAAGAGAACATTAAGTTTGGCAGTGTTGCCTTCCCAGTTAACCTCTCCAGTGACTGTGGCTAATTGTGCCCCTCCCTGGCTTCCCAGCCTTCCTCCCCTCGAGCCCTCTTTGCTCCTATGAAGAAGTCATCATTCACTTCGGTGAGGCTCAAAACTTTCCTGCCAATGCTCTGCACTGGT
>NW_004524667.1:8236051-8237198 GCF_000260255.1 Octodon degus | reverse complement strand
GAGAAAGTGGACATTGTCCTCTGACTGAGGTGCAGGGAAGATGTGGATGCAAGAAAGTAAACAGGAAGTCAGGGCATGGGACCAGATTTAGAGGAATTCAAATGGGTTCTTACCAAGAATCTCCTTTTTCAACATCTGGAAGTGAAGAACTTACCTTTCATCTTTGCTTCTGAAGGTTTGGTAGTGATCCATTCACTTCCTTCACTCATTCATTCAGCATAGAATGAGTAGTTGCACTTTCTGCACTTGGCACGGGGAGCATTGTCAGGAATCAAACATGTGCCTCACACAAAAGGGATGGAGTCCGGGGGGCAGTGAATGACAGGGCATCACAAAAGTGGTAACAGATAGTGAGGCGTGTAGACAAAAAACACTGGCTTGCTTCCATCTGCACTGCACAAACACAATGCATGTACTCACAACCAAGCCACCTAATATCTCTACTTCGGCTTCCACATCCACACAGTGTCATGCCTACTGGGGGGCATTACGATGGCTCACATCTAGATGTCTCCCCAGAGCCTCATGCACTCAGAGGTGGGACTCTGGAAAAGCGATTGGGTCATGGGCACGCTATAACTAAATACGACATTAGGAGACGGGATACGGTAGAAGGTATGGGTCACTGGGGGAGGGATCTGGCGCTGTGAGTCTCCCTCCTTCTCTGTCTGTTTCCTGGTCATCATGACATGAGCAGTTTTTCTTTCACTGTGCGTTCTTCCACTGTGCCTTCTCATCTTGGAGCCAGCTAACTATAGACTGAAACCACTAGAGATCATGAGCCAAAATACATTTCTCCTTCTAGTTGTAGGTGTTGGGTATTGTGTGGCTAGCTAATTGGTGTCACCTTCTTACACTCAGTTGACTTGAGCTAGCATGGTGCTGGGTTCTGGGTGCGGAAGGCCCACCTGAGGATTGTTGTCAGCAGAATCAAGGCAGAGCTGGAGAAGCTGCCAGACGCTGTTACGATTGCTGTTTGGAGAAGTTGTTGAAGCTACTGGAAGCTGCTACTTCTCTTCAGCTGTTCTACTGGAGGACCTTGTCATGCTGGCTTTTCCGATAAACTTTGGAGAAGCTTTGGTCCTCATCTTGAGCATCACTTCCTGGATCTGGAGGAGAAGACGGTGCACTGCTCAGTCTCCTGGAG
>NW_004524667.1:8219564-8235716 GCF_000260255.1 Octodon degus | reverse complement strand
GACCATGACAGGTATTGTGTCCCAGCAATAAATGAGTGACTAAGACAGTGTAGCAACAATGCAGAAAAATACATCACAGACTTTCTACCTTGTCATATATATTCAGTAAATACAAGGCTTTACAATTATTATGAAACTAGATAATAAAAATAGTTATACTTTGTTATAGGACATGAGAAAATGGAAATATAGTCTAGGAAAATGAATTCTGCCATGATCAGGAAAGCTCAAGGCACCAAGAGCTCATCCAAAATGTAAATGAAGATGTATGCTTGATGAATGAGATGCGGAAGGGGAGGAGGTCTAGTCAAAAGCAGCAGCCCAGGCAAGGGCATGGGAGGGAGCAGGGTAATCCTGGGGAGCTGAAGAAGCAGCACATTAGTGGGCAGGAGGATGAGAAGGTGAGGGATGGGGCCCTTAAGAGTGCTGGGAGTATGCAAAAGAAAACAGCCCTTTCCCCAGGGCCCATGAACATGCCGGTACCTCAGGCTATCTGGGAGTCTGAGACACAAGGACTGAGATTCAAGGCCACACTGGGGCACTGCATTTTTAAAAGGTCTTTTTCCTTGAGTTTCACAAGTCTGTGCTCCATTTCAAAAGTTACTGTGAACAATTTTGAGTTAACGAAGGCGATTTGTGAAGTCAGAGCAGCAAGCTTTGAATATCTACCAAAACATAGAGTATTTCTACAGTGATGAAAGGAAGAGGCACAAAGCTAAATGATCAGTGTTCTAAATATACCAGTCCATTCTGTTCTTCTCTATATTAATAGTATTGTTTCACTCGATGCTTTTTTTTTACTCTCAAAATACAAGAAAAACCTTAAACCACACCAGGTAAAATAAAAATGATGTTGCTATGTTGATGTTCTCTTCCACTTTCCTGAACTGTTGAATGCAGTAAGAGATGTGGCAGTGGGCCTAGACAGTTGCTGTTCTGGCCACATTGCTCATAAATTAAAAAAAAAATCAAATCCATAAAGATCTTAACACTTGTAGTGTTTATACTGTAGTTATTACTATAGGCAATAGTTCTTCAGATTTTGAATGATTTGAGAATGGAATACCAACTCTGGAGACCGCACATAATCTTGTGAGCCTAATGTAGCAAACTTGTTTTGCAGAGCAAGTGACCTCCCAGTAAGTGATGCATCACACTATACCAAATGCATGAGGATAGGCTTGTGCTTTGGAGGGTTGGCATGGGAAGGTGCTCCCACTGCTAATCCACACTAGCATCCATCTTGGCTCAAACATGAGGAAGAAAGCACTGAAAAATAAAAAATAAAAATGAAAGTGAAACTTTAATTACTCAGTTTTGAAGACTTGACCTTCTTGTTTTAAACTCATATTAAGGTTTAACCCCACCCTTTTTTGGTGTCAAGTAGAAGTGGTTTTAATCTCTTATTGAAACCTTTCTGAAATGTGGCAGGCTAGCCTGGGGGTTACACAGAGTAAGTACAGTGTTTGGTGTTTCAAGGTCTTTTTATCACCTCTAAATACTTCTTTTCACCAACTGTTGATTTAAACTGCAGAAAAGCAGGGTCTCATGTACACTTCACATTATATCAAATAGCTGGTTTTATTATTTCTCTCTTTGACATAATTATGAAAAAGATCAAACAAAAACTTACACGCCTACTATATGCACGACTCCCTTTACCTGGACTAGAATCTGAAAATGGGAACTTGAAGTATCAGCTTACTCTTTCTTCTGAAAGGGTAGTGCAGGCTGGTCACTCTGACCTTTCACTAAATGAGATTTGATTTGGTCATCCGAGGAGTCATCACCCAGTGAGCAGTGTGTTTTCTGAGACACATGGAAATCAGACCCATACAGCCTTATTTTATAAGATAAATCTCATAGATTTAAACTGTTATCAGACCAGAGGTTGTAAAGCTCATATTTTACAGCAGAGGTCAGCCTACTCCTGTGAAAGAAAAAAATCTCTCCACAGGTATCAAAAGTATGCTAACCTCTGGCCACCTTTCTTCTCATGCATTTTCCTGAAAACTCATTATTTAAACTTAAATTCAGTTGATAGATGAATCTCAGTAGGTATCATCTTGAATAGAAAACACTGCTGAAAAAAAATTGCTAAAACAGACCCTACTTAGGAGCTTTTGACATGTTTCTTCCCCTAGAGAATGATTCTGAATTGTTGGAGAATAATAAATAAATTGTTTTATTTTTTGTAGTATGCTTTTTTAAATGATAAAAAACTTCAAGCATATAAGCAAGCACAGAAGACGTTAGAATAGGTAAAGAAGAGTGCTCACCACTTAAGAGACATGAAAGCTAGTTTAATTTAATAAATTTAAATTTATACTTCCTAGGGACTAAAAGGCTTGCCTTATTTAACAGCAAACTCTGGATAAAAGTGATAAATGAGCGCGACATAGCAGAAAAGTAAGAAGCTCGGAGTTATCATCTTTTTAAAAAAGTAATTAATTAATTATTTATTTGATGGAAAGTCTCATGTCTCAATCTCCCCAGGAGGGCTGGAATGGCATGTAGTACCAGGGATTGAGCTCAGGTCCTGTGCTTGCCAGTGAGGCACTTAGACCCCTGAGCTATCTCCCCAGCCCAAGAGTTATCATGCTGTGCTCATTGTTCAGTCATGGAAAGGTCTTGAAAATACTGCTCTCTCTACATAATGCAGAATGTGGTTGGACCAGGCAGGATGGATTCTTCACCTAGATTCTGCCTGCCTTTGCTTTATATAACTTGGACAAGTTATTCAAACTCCCAAAACCTCAGCTGTCTCAACTATGAAATATGTTCTCATAATTCTGCCAGCATCATAGAGTGACAAGGATAACACAGCATTTAACACAGCATCTGTCACATCAGGCATGCACGATAATTTTATTAAACATTTTAGGATATCATTAGGTTCTTCCAGCTTGAATTCAGAAAGTTAGAAAAGATCTATAAGCGCACTGTCAGTTGAACCAGCTGAATTTCATGTGTGTCTAGAGTTTGATTGCTAATACCTGACCAGGTGCTATGAATCAGAGAAAATTCTTTTATTTATTTATTTATTTATTTATTTATTTATTTATTTATTAATTTAGTGGTGCTGGGGATCCAACTCAGGACCTTGCACTTACCAGGCAGGCCCTTATGTCACTGACCTACCTCTCTGGCATCAGAGAGAAATTTATAACCTCAGTGTAAGATATCACGAATAGATGTTACAAACCTGAATTTTCTTGTCGAGTATAAAATATCCTCGGGACTACAAGCTGACAGCTTTTACTCTATTAGTTCTTCAATGTCTTTTTGTCCTTCTATGAGAATGCATTTTGCTGTATTTCTTTGTTTGACTCAAAACATTTATTTAAAAATATTAATTGGGTGCCTAAGAAGTATAAAGCACTTGTTGGTCACCGCAGCAGAAAGCCGAATAGGCATAAATTTCTCTCATGATGAGACCATCGCCTCGTCACTGTTAACATATAGTAACAAATTGCCCAAAGGTAACAAAAATGTGCTGAATGCTATAAGTAAAGTTTATTCATATCCCTGAGGGGACTGAGAAAAAATATACTAATTAAGACTGAAGAGATGAGTTATCAAAACTGGGAAAAATTGGATAGGGTGAGATGGGAAGAACATGGGGGCTCAGCTCAGTTGGTAGATGAATGCCAGACAAAGAGAAGCATTTAGAAACTGGAAAGGCTATTTGTGGCTGGGAGTGGCAAAGTCATCAGCTTTAGGATGGGAGCTAGGAAGAGGTACGAGGGATGAGGTGAACTGGGGGCACATTAGGGAGGGCCTTGAGAGCTAAATGTAGGACTTTGAGCGCTATGATGAGGGGCGAGATGAGAATGCTTCTGCAGGAGGCTGTGTGCACAATGGGCTTCAAGGAAAACAAAAACAGGAAAAGGAGACTGTGGGCGAGTGATATCAGTTACAAAGGGTTACAGTCCTGAGCTATGTATGACCCAGTAAGAGCAAAAGGATATGGAAAGTGACAGACAGTTGTTCATTCCAGTTTCACTAAATGCCTGCTCTGACCAGGTATCACTTTCTTAAATGGGCTTCAAAGAGAAATCAGAAGGCCCCTGCTGGGAGAGGGGAAGGGTAATCATTTAGATGCCGCCCAGTTTTCCAGGATGTCTATTAGGGTAGGGCAGGGCTGGGGAAAGAAAGCAGCAGAGGGCACAATACTGCCAACAGAGAGCCTGCAGCAGAAAAGAGGAGAACCTAGGGGAGGAGCATGAGGGCATTTGGGAGTGGAGTTCTGTATCTACATCTCAGTCTTCTACATCTACATCTCAGTCGGTAGCTGGACAAATAGGTGTGACAGTGCATGGCCGTAATCCCAGCAGTGTGGGAGGCTGGCACAGAAGGACTGTAAATTTGAAACCAGCCTGGCCATTTAGTGACTTAAGCATGACCTTGTCTCAAAATAAAATAAAAAAATAAAAACTGGGTTGGAGAAGGAGCCTACAGCAAAGGCCCTCATCAAGCTCAGTGCCAAAGGAAAAAGAGTGAGCAGGTACAGGAACACATAAACAACTGGGCAGAGGAAGGCACCATCTGCAGCATCCGTGACGGGGAGTGCTAAATCCTTTGTCATTAGTCTTTGTGATTCAGCCCATCTGAGTAAATCAAGCTATCAGCATTCTCAAATTTATAATGGACAGCAACAACAAATAGAAATTGAGCAAAAGTGTGGCTTAGTTGCTAATTTTATCGACCTGGGTGGAAAAACCTGAAATAACGGGATCAGGAGCCAAAATGTCGACATCCGCAAGAAAAAATATTCATTCTGTAGTTTTGTACCATCTTCTCACATAGTACCATTTCAATTTTAAGTGCAAATTCAGTTGCTCTGGATTAAAATTGCTCTATTTCTAGTATTTTGACATTTTGTTATTTACTTCTGATGTTACACCTATTCTCTATTTCTCTATAAAAGCATGGTGTGTGTGTGTGCACATTTGTATGTGTTTGTAAGAGACAGAGAGGGGAGGGAAGGAGGTAATGGGAGGGAGGGAGGGAGGGAGGGAGAGAGAGAGAGAGAGAGAGAGAGAGAGAGAGAGAGAGAGAGAGAGAGAGAAAGGAACTTTTATGATTATTACTTATTGATAATTAGAACAAGCTTCTTTCCACAAAATATTTTAAAAGTCATTTTCTGTGGTGTTGCACTCAAATTTTATCATTACGGATGGGGTGTTTCCCTCATGAGAGCCATCCACCCTAGAAGTGAAATGTGAAGTTGCCGCCTACTCCTGCCACCCTAACCTGTTCTGAGCCACACCTAGGCCGTGAGGGTGAAGAGGACTGGGCAGAATGATGTCCACAGTACCTGGATAAACTCGTTCCTACAAGATCTTGGAACTTGTACACGGTGACCTCAGAGGACTTCTTACAGTGGGGTCAAGCTGCCCTTCCCCTCGTGCTCTTGAGCATTATCAGGGCCTTCAGGGCCCTTTCTCTGCAGTCATTCAGGCCGTGGGCAGGCTGTGAGGCAAAGGCAGAGGGGAGTCACTGCGCTGTTCATCCAGAGCGGAAAGCCACACCGACCCAGGAGGACTCAGGTAATGGTGCAATAACTGTGATCTAAATCATGTCCTTATGGCATTGTGTGAAGATTAGGGTGATTCCTACCATAATGCGGTTCTAAGTAGGAAACCTGTAAGGTCGTTTCACCTCAATGTCTACCTGAGGGAGAAGCTGAAGATGAGGTTGCCACATTGGCTGAGGGGAAGTAGTGAGGAAGGATGTGGCTTGTTCCACTGGAAACAAGCCTGTGTGGCTGCCGCCATGATACAGGCAGTCGGTTGCTCCAGGAGAAAAAGACACAGGCCAGAAGGCTCTGAGGATCTATCTTCAAGTTGTGCAGCTAGAATTTTGTTCCTGTTCTTTGCTAATCCAGGGATGGATGTGTGGAACTGAGTTCCAGAAGATTAGGGGTCTGGTCCTTAGCACTGAGAATACAGCCCTGAGACCAGGGCCTCTTTCCTCTGCAGCCACACGGCCAGGCAGTGACCTAAGAGTCTCAGGTCTGTGCACACAGGTTCTGACCTGTCATTACATATACAAAGGATTTCCAGGATTTTCTAGGCAGCAGAAAGTGAGCACATGTTCTAGGAAATGGATGTCACACTTCTAGAGGGCCAGGCTAGAGTGAAATTAGGGAAGTCTCTGGTACACAGTAGGGTTTAAGTGAGCAATACCCAGTTTCTATCCAGTTCTACCCTCAGAGTGCTGAAGTAATCTACAGGAAGTCAGTGTGGTCTAGCATGAGGCATGTGACCTCTCTAGGTTTTCATCTCTTATTAACAAAATTAGAATAAGAGAGTTTTAAGAAGTATGCTTCGGAGACAAGCAGCAGTAGTGGAGTCCCAGGACTTACTCTGAGCAGCTGACAAAAATATCTAGAAATGCACTAGGAGACTGCTTTTGTACTAACTCCCTGGGCCTTTCCTAATGCGCACACTGTATGCAGACCTGCTGGGCAGAGCCGTCTCTGAAGCCTTCTATCAGAACATCAGAAGAGGGCGGATGTGATCTGAGACAAAAATAGAAAAGCAATCTCAGGCAGCTCTTCTGGAGCTTTTTGGCTTCTCCTCACCCCCTTCTGCCTCACCGTACCCTCAGTCCCTCTCACATATTCACAGTGTCTCAGGCCTAGCCTTTTAGAACTTGCTCTTCTCTTTTTCTTACCCTATGTCTAAACAGCTGTGACTAGGGTTATTTCACTACATTTGCTGCATCTGTCAGTGCACACAGGGGCCAACTTGCAAGAAGTGTTTGGAGCTACAAAGAAATGTTCATCTGGGAAATGGACCTCAGTGTGGGCTCAGGGAGAGGCAGGTGGGTTGCTCCTCAAGCTCAGATCGTTGCTTCCTCCCAAGAAATGGTCAATTTTCTAGAGATAATGACTCATCTAAGGAAATAAGTCCTCTGGGGAAATTTTAGACCTAACTGCAAAGGGTGGGGGGGATATCCTGTCAGAAGGGGGCGGGGCTATATTTGGCAAGGCCACACTTGGTACAGTGTGGGGAATTTTATCACTTGGTGTATGTCAAGATGTCCCCCCAAAGCTTCATGCAGTCATAGGTGGGGCTTTTTCAGAGGTGGCCGGATCTAGAGTTGGTGTTGCATGGTGCAGTGCTAGCATCAAGGACACTAGGATTAAGGCTGTGAGTGCCACACACCCTCAGTAACCTGGATAAGACATAAAGGATAGAAACAGCTGGGGTCATCTCTTGCTGTTTTGCTACCTTCTGCTTGCCATGAACAGTTCCTCCTTTGCATTGCATGTCTGCCTCACCACCCTGCCTTGGAGCCCGCTGATGATAGATTGAACCTCTACAAACTGGGAGCTAAATGAGCCTTCTTCCTTTGACTTTGTCTGTCTGGTATTTTCTCTGAGCAACTAGAGAAAAGTAAGATATCGCTAGGTAGCTGTTCCCACATGAGATCAGTTATCTGTACAATAATGCACTTGGTTTTACCTGTGTGGTTTTACAGTAGGAGATTCACAGAAAAACATTCAAAGTACCTAGAGACCAGCCTGAATGTTCAATTGCCCCATCCCAAATATATATGAGAGTGGAAGGATTTTCAGTGTCCTAACTAAACATATTCACCTTTGCTCAGTCACATGCTCAATGCTCACCTGCTGCTTATATATTTTAGAGCCACCCAGATTTGTAAAAATCAAGCGTTAGAGGGGCTGGGGAGATGGCTCAGGGGAATAGGTGCTTCCCTGGCAAGCGCAAGGGCCTGAGTTCAATCCCCAGTTCCGGAAAAAAAAAATCATAAAAAAAAAATCAAGCGTTAGAGGCTACTGTTTTCTTTCTCAGAGGGGCTCAATTATAAGACTGAAATGTTTGTTCATTGTTGGGAATGATGTTCATTTTATCTCAAGATTCTCTATTCATTCACTGTGGAGTTGATGTGACCATAATGACTGAAAAGTGTGTAAAAGATCCTTGTACAGAATCTCAGTCACCAGCTCTGAAAATTATTTTAGTTTTACTTATGGAAAAGCATGAATATATGATTTTCTTGCATAAAATGTGGCCTGAGCCTGTTTGGTGTGGGGTGTGAGCATAGTTCTCAGGTAAAGACTCTCTTAGCTTTATCCAATAATTATATTTTTACCAATAACAATAACACCAACCCAACAGTACCATGTGAATAATAATTAATATTTATCGAGTATTTGCTGTTTATAAGGGCCTAAGTTAAGCTGTTTGTCTAACATCATCCAATTATTACACTGGCAGAAAGTTATTTTTATTTTCATAAGTGCAAAAGCAGATATTTAGAGAAGCTGAACGACATCTAAAATCACTCAACTGTTGATCAATCCACCGATTGATGCAGAACTCAACCCTAAAGTCTGTACTCTTAAAACAGTATAAAGCACAGTCTGTGAACATATGAATAAATAACTCAAATCCCACTACTCAGAAATTACTATCTGTAGTATTGCTGCTACAAACTTTTCCAGGTTATCCCTATAAATACCATATATAGCATTTATTTTTAAATGTATATATATGTATTCACATTTTGCTATCTTTTTTTTTCATTTAACAATACATAGCCTAGAAATATTTCTATGTAAGCAGAGTTCTAATGAAAGGCAGCACCTCAGTCTGGGCACGATGGGTGCACCCAAGTTTTGGCATCAGGCAAGTGCTTATCCAGCACAGTGCCCACAAAGAACCCAAGGCAATAGTTCCATAAAACACAAAGTCAGGTACCCGAGTAGATAGCATGACCACAAAGGCCGATGCCTTTAAATTTACTCCAGCACATTCTCATATTCCTATGTTTTACAGACAAGGGTATTGAGCTCAAGAATCACCACTCTGCACCTTCAGGGCAGTGAAAAATGTAGGGTTGTTTTCTAAGTAACGCGATGCCGCACAGCTGGCCCAACAGCCAAGAGTGCCAACCAGCCTGTCTCCCACCTCTTCCTCACCACCGAATGTCACGGTGTGACCAAGCCAGGGAAATGTGTCCTTTGATAGGATGTATAACTGTAATAGGGAAGGAGGTTTTACTGGCTTGTGGTTTCGCGGCTCTTAGAATGCTGAATATAGCCTGTGCCGCGGCCGCTGAATCTGACAGACACTGTGTTGTGCAATTGATTAGTTCCTGTTGGTCTCCCTCTCTGCCAATATCAGTACCTGCCTCCTGATGAATAAACATCTGGACATGCTCCCAGCTCAGGTCCTCAACAGCAAGCAATAAAAATGTACCTTGATCCACTGAAATAAATTGTACCGAAAGGAGTTATTGTTTCCATTTATTATTTATTAGTCATGTCCCATGGAGTGGTTAGTGAAATAAATATTTTTTCCAGTGGAAAGTGAGCATATATCCTGCAAAGAGTAACTCCACAATCTGATGTAATAACAACCACAGAACAAATATTCTTCTCAGCTTAAGCCAAATCTACTTCTCTTTACTCTGAGCAAAATTCCCTTTCCGGATCAATGTATTTCTTTTGGCTGTTTGATCTTTTCCCAGTTAGTATCTCAGAACATTTCTCTTCCATGTCTCTTCCCTCTCTGACTACCACAAAACAGTTTTCCAGTAACCTTTGGGAAATGCCATGATTTAAGTCCAGATAGATTTTAAAAAGCTGAACAGTCAAGGAACCCATTTAAGATTGATTTAAAAGAATGTCCACTTCAGTATTTTATTTGAAATTGGAGGAAATATATCACTAAGTGACACTGATGATATACTCAGCATTTCTGTCACGTTAGGATGTTTGAAAACTACTGCGATTTTTTTTTTTATTTTTGGATTGGCAATCAAACTCAGGGCCTTGCATCTGCCAGTCTGGCACTGTGCCACTGAGCTATATCCCTGGCCCTGAGAATTTGATGAGTTTATCTCACCCCTAAAGATGACCTGAAAGAAGATGGAAAAATTTATATTTATTGACAATTGGTTTATACCATGTAATTTAATAGTTAGGAGGAACAGTGTCAAAGATTGATCAAGTGGTGAAAGGTATTTTTGCCATCAATAGTAGTACATTGAAAAAGCAGTCATTAGTTTTCTAAGACTTTTTGCCTTTAACATATTATTGTCCTTCTATTCATCTCAAAACTACAAAAAAATCAGAATGTAGGTGTTCATTAATTGACAGATTCTACAGGATCCTGGTAGGATAAAGCTGGTTGCCTTCGAAGGTCCACAGAGCTGCTTCTTATCTCCTCATTCCCATTCTCTTTCTTTCATCAGAGTACATTTTCTAAGGAGTAGTCGAGTCTATGCTTTAAAATATCATGAGGTTTAAAGGGTCCCTATCACTCTGGCCGCTGCTCATCAATTCCACTGCTTCCCTTTATTTTCTACTTGGCAGCCCCAGGGTGAGCTTCCCAGGACGCATTGATACCATGTCTATAATCATGCCCCAGCCCAGTGCAATCCGCCCTTCTGCCTGAAGCCTGCAGCCTACAGCCCAAGCCCAGCCTGCCAGCTACCTCTCCTTAGGGCTTCACTCAGGCCACTTGGAGGGCAGAGGTTTCCTGGCTGTGGAGGGTAGAGCTGCTGTAATCACCCCCATGCTCAGCAGCTCTGTCAGAGGCACAAAGACCTCACTTCCTATGTTTTCTCTCAGACAACTTCTCAGTCCTATCCTGACCACTGTTAACACACACATGCACACACACAAGCACACGCACACACATGTTTATGCATGCACACATGTACATGCATGCACACCCACACACATGTGCACACACAAGCATGCACACACACATGTGCGCGCGCGCACACACACACACACACACACACACAGCTAATACTCTTGCCTGTGGCCATCTGGTATTCCTCACCAGACTGTAAACTCTGTGGGAAAAGGATCTTGGGTTTTGTTTACTGATGATTTCTCAGAGGAAGGAGATTCTGGCGCACGGTAGACTCAGTAATTACTTATTTAAAAAGCTTGTACCCATTTTTATCCTCCATTTTAAGGCATTTCTTCTAAGGAAAGGCAATTTTAGCCCCATATGCATTGACCAAGATCTTCTTTTGTACCTTTAATTTTCTAATCTATTGAGATTACCTGTTTGCTCACTTATAATTCCCATTAGACTAGCTTCGAGTTCTTTGAATGTGGGGCCTCACATATCTTATTTTTTTGCTTAAAGCATCTTTTTTTTTTTTTTTTTTTGTGGAACTGGGGATCGAACTCAGGCCCTTGCGCTTGCCAGGCAAGTGCTTATTCTACTGGAAAGCATCTTAATAATCAGTCTATACTTCGTCTCACAAAATATTTATTAAATAAATAAATAAAAATGTTTGCCAATTGTATCCTACTTTATACAGAGGAATTCAGTCTCCTTATAAACAATGGTATTTCCATTTTAAAATTATGGAAGCTAAAGCTCAGTAAATTGCTCTAGATTTTTTGTTCTAGAGATTACCCGCGGTAATTAGAATAGTAAGGTAAGTGATAGAGTTATAGAGATTAGGAAAGAGAGGAAATAAAGTTTTAGTAAGCCTGTTTGGGTGGAAGTGTACATGGATGCAATTGCTTGTGCTTGGGAAATACTTTTTGGTAGAGCCTTTTCAAGTCAAATCAGATCAATTATTAGGGAAGCTAAGTTTTGACCTATTGAGAGGTTAATATAGGGAGATATTCGGTGAATTAGGGGTGGGAAATAGCCTAATATATTTGAGAAGTTAATTAATTTAATAGAGTAGTTGGATTTAAGGTTTTTAGTTATTACATTCAGTTCAAGGGCAATTATAAAGCCTAGGATTGTTGATAAGATTGCTGCAAGTTTCATGTAAGGGGGTATAGTTATTTGAGGAATATTTGTGATATAGTAATAGTCCAACTATAATCAAGAGCAACCCAGAGCTTTTTATCCCTTGCTGTGATATGAATCTGACCCCACCCCACCTCTGCTCAGGTCCACAGGTGGGACTTTGAGAAGGCAACTGGAACACGGAGGCGCGACGCTCACTGTGGGTTAAGTTACTGATGCATTCATGGCTGCATGTGGTACCAGCGGGTCACGCTCAGCAGGGGCTGGTTCCCGGAGGAGGTGACTGCAAGGCTGCATTCTTGTCCCTGGCTCCTCTCCTCCCTCTCTTCCAGACTGCCATTGGAGAGATCCTCTCTTTTCTTGGATCCTCCTGCCATGCCGCTCCTGCTTGGAAACCATGCAACGCTTGATTGAGTCCTGTGAAAGAGAAGAGCCAAAGTAGCTTGTCCTCCTCTAAGTTTCTCAGATCAAGGGTTTTGTCTGGTGATGGGGAAGCTGGCTGATGCCCCCGCAGGGCCTTTTTTCTCCCCATCACTCTGAACAGCTTCTGCAACATTATGTCCCTGAGACTACAACTCTGTCACTTTACCTAAACAATGCCAGTAAGAGCAGTGTGTTGTCCTTTAGTGCCAGCATCAGAAATCATGAGCAGACACAGTAGACAAATGCTGTAACCTTGTGTCCTAGGGTGAGGTGTGTGGAGCAGCCTCTGGGGTGGGGTCATGTCAGCATTCATCTCCACTGGGGTAAGGTTGTGGTCACTGGACTTCTGCTTCATAAGCTTTGACTCTTTGGCCAATATTCAGCAGTTTCTCATAAAAAAATCATTTTATATGAGTACATGCAACTATACTTCGTGAACTTAATTTTTTCCATGATTCTGGCTATAAACCTAATTGGTAAAAACAGAATCAAATTTCTCTGTAAGGTCAACATTGAACCTAATCGTTGAATTTGATTTGGTTTTTTGCAAATGTCTCTTTCTATCACGTTTAATAGCCTTTTCTGCTTTCATTTTTCTTAGATGTATGTTAAAGTAAATTTCACTCAGGTTTTCTCATTCATTTATGCCAAGAGGAGCAACATATTAGTTTTTCCCAGTCCATTAGTATCCAAGTGACATGCCCAAAACTATATACCAAGCCAAAAGCAAAGTCAGGATTCCATAACACAGCCCTTCTGAATATTTGTCCAGGGGTTCTGTTTTAGGAATAAGCTTGTGGAGAGTCAACTCGGAAGGAGTTAGTTGGCTTCTGATTGGGGACTTTCTCCGCACTGTCCAGTACTGCCAGAAGATATGGCTCAAGTATGAATCGAGGTAGCAGTGTTCACGTCTAAGATAAGAGAAAGACTTCTAAAACATGGATTTAATGATCAAATTTGGAATTACTGGCAATGTTCTTATTAATATTCACTTATTAGATGGCATCTTCACATGTTGGCATCTTGAAGCTACTAAAGGTAAACAAAACCTTTTTGTGTATGTCTCTGTGAAACCACCAGGTGAATTACACATTGGTGAATGACACTGAGCAGCTGATATTCAAAACATACTTGAATATGCAAGGATTAGGATTTTAGGATTTTTAATCTATTATTGATATTTTCATATATTCTCCAATTTGGAACTATCATGGAAAACCAGAAAAAATTCCTTCTCAGTTGTTTTGAATTCTTTTAAAACATGGCTCTCTGGGATGGGTTTGTAGCTCAGTGGCTCAAGCACCTGCCTAACAATCACAAGGTCTTGAGTTTGAGTCCCAGTATGAAAGCCAAACCAAAACAGAAAACAAAAAAATTAAAAGGTGACAGCAACATAAAAATTGTCTCTCTTTGCTTTATACAAGTGCAAAGATAGGTCCTAAGCTGATTTGTCTGTCTATGTTGGTGGAACCTATGATATAATAGGGTATCTACAAAATGACAGGAAGATGAAAATGACATTGGAATATGTGCAAACAAGCAGAATGGGGCATGATGTGGCAGAAAGAGAATACAAAGGATGCTCCTGAGATGACATCAATCAAGTTCATGAGCTGATGGAACAACTCTGGGCTAGGACTAATAAATTATTTGGCTACAAAGCACCAGCTGCCCATTCCAGCCATGTCTTGTTTATGCCATTCATTCTGTCTACCATGAATTGCTGCAAACTGACAAGTTATAAAATTATAATGAATCTATCATGCAGACATAGTCTCAGCTATTTTATTGTATGCACTAGTAACCTGTGATAGAATTCCCAATCAGAATACACCCTCATGATACCGCAAGGGCTCATGGGTCTCTTGAAGCAAAGACTAATTTTGAAAGTACTGAGTTAAAAAGCTTAATGAAGCTTCCATATTCTTGTCACGTGTTAATTTTACCTGTGTTAAAAATGGATTCAAAGATAGTTTGCCAGGTACTATATAGATGCATGAGTTATCTAATTATTCTGTGATGATTCTTGAGCTCCAGTCTATTTTTCAAGATAGATCTCCCAATCTGACAGTGACTGTACTATATCACATGTATGGAGCTGCTTAAGAAATGCAAGGAAAGGAGAGAAGGCTTCAAGTCTCACGGCAATGTAAGTGACTAGATGCTTTATATATAGCAAAGACAACTTGACATCACCATGGAGGCCAACACATGGAAGCAATTAATAGAAATATTTTCAGTGAGAAATAGAGGCATATCTATGGTCATTGCTGAAATGCATTAAACAAGGTGAACTTTTTGGAGAAAGTGAAAAAATAATATTTGCTAAAAAAATAAAAGCTCCTGGCTGTTGCCCAGTAATGTGTAATACTAGTGTTTCTGAGGCTCAGTCTTTTAATCCTCTTTATACATGAGCATGTGGGAAATAGTGGATTCCTATTCAAATCACGTTAAATTCAAGGACTTCTTTAATATCTGTTGGCCTCCTTGAAGGATTTTCCTAGAATGATTGTGCTGTCTGGTATTTTATTTATTTGTTTTCAAAATGAAGTAAAAGAATTCAGGGCTGGACGTGGATCACACAGTGTATACGCCTGCTGAGAAATTATTTGTTGAAAAATTATTCACATTCCAAAAAAAGCAAAATTGTCCCCCACCCATTTCTTGGATTACTTAAGCCCCAAATGACTTCAGTTTAAAGATACTTGAAAAATAAAAGTCTCCAGGGGATATTTATAGTGTGGAATGAATTAAGAGGAGCCACAAAGGCAATGAAGTTAATAATTATGTAGTAAAAGAATGAAAAACTGGCATGCTTCTGAAGTTAACATAACAAATAGGGAACATGTAAGAAACATCCTGCACATTTGGAATGTGCTCAGCAGCAGTAACTGTGAACTAGACATGCATCTATCTTGTATGTTAATTCAACTAAAGTTAGTTTTTCTATTTTTAGGGAGGAAAGTCCAAAAGATATATATTTTATAGGGAACAAAAAGCTGTTGGACATTAAATGGCTCTTAGAAAATAATACCTTCATGATTCAAATGTAAATGAGCCAAAAACATATGGATTAGATTTCCTTTAAATGTGTTCAAATATTATGAGGGCAGAACACACTTGGCAAATGCACTGGAAGTTTTTCAGAAAGATGATGTCTAAATGTGGAGTTTAAAGCTATTAGAAAGGCTGGATTCTTCACAATAGTTGGTGATTAGCTTCAGCTAGTAGACCCTATAGTCATAGAAGGTTTATTTCAATATTTCTTTGACAATAGGGACCCATACCTTCATCTAAGAAACATTTACCAATAGTCAATGGAAACTGGAGATTCATTTGTAAAGCAACACAATTTAAAATTTCATATGGATGTGAATTGAGCAAGGCCAATTATAGGCAGTTAATTTTGATTATGTATTGACTTCATAAAAATCTAACATATTTTCAGATTTTTGATAGCTATGTTGAGCTACCTGGTGGCTTTTTTTGGTATACAATCACTTATAATGAGATCAAAAACGTTTACTTAGTCTAAGTCACAGGCACCAATTTAGAAGAAATGCTAGAGCCTCGTCTCAAACATGCTGAATGACAAGAGCTACCATTTTAGGAATATGAAGACAATGAGAGTAAATGAAATATATTTTGGAACTTTAGAAATTAAGTTGTATGGCTAACCGGATAGCTCAGAGGATTAAAGTGCCTGTATATGCAGACACAGGGACCCAGGTTCAATCCCTGGCATGCCATACTGGCCCTACCCTCAAGATGCGCTGAGACGGCAATTGAGACTGGGTGTGATGGTGTATGCCTGTAATCCCAGTTCTTGGGAGGCTGAGAACAGGAGGATCACTACAAATTTGATCTGTGTAGTAAGACCCTGTAGACCTTGTACTAACTACATTGAAAGAAGAAGGAGGAGGAGGAGGAGGCGGAGGAGGAGAAAGAGGAGGATAAGAAG
>NW_004524667.1:8216701-8219230 GCF_000260255.1 Octodon degus | reverse complement strand
TACAGATTAGAGAGGCATGTCAGTACCACCAGATCCAATCTGGACCAGCAGAATGTGTCCCTTATTTGTACTCTGGACTGCACTCAATGCTAACTCATTGTCCACAGATTCGTGGCTCTCACTGCGGGGTGGTCCAGGAAAGACTGTATGCATATTCATCTCCTCTGCCAGAGAAATGAATCAGGATTCATGGCCCACAACCATGTAAAGGACGTTATTATTTGTGTAATAAGTCTGTGATTATCTGTTTTGAACCTCACTGCACCATAAGAGTTTTTCAGCTTATTTCTTGATGATGCTGCATTATAAGGAATTCTTTCCTTATACTCATTTTTATTTTATCTGGCATAAATACAAGGTTCAGGAGAGTTTTAACTATATAATTGCTGCATGTTCCTTTTTTTCTTATTGGTGCAGAATTGGTTCTCATTGGTTCAGAATTGAAGGGTTTTTTTTTTCTCCCCAAACTTCAGAAAATATGTATGTCTTTGTGTGTGCATAAATATGGGGATTGTAATATTTACTTTAAAGCACTCATGGATGTTTGGATTGTTCAGATTTATTCTTAGGTTTTCCTTTTCATGGAAGGAATTCTCCCTAGAGAAATTTTGCTGTATCTACACTTTTCCCACTATAGAAAAAAGAGAAAGACTTTATGAACCAGTAATAAAATGCCTGCCCCAAAACATAGAAGAGATATAAAAAAGTGAGACAACAAATTTTAGAATAGCATAAAAATAACTTTTTAAACACAAAGTTGCTTCTCTTTGGGCAGAGAAAAATTAGCATAAGAAATTTTAATTCCTGGCAGAGCGATCTGTTGTTGTTGTTGTTGTTGTTGTTGTTGTTGTTGTTGTTGGGAGCCAAGAGAGGTCAGTTTCTGAGACTAAACATTTTAAGTTTGAAAATGAGAAGAAAATATGTTTAAAACTCCATCACAAATACCAGATGGTTTTAAGTCATACACATTATACTAAATATCTGACCCTACTGTAGTTATTATTTATTAAGTACTGATATATATCAGATACTGTGGTGACCACTTACCCCACAGGACAATCTTTACTGCAGTTTCTTAAATTCTGATCAGAATAGTATTGACCTCTTACAGGAGTTTTGAAGATGAAATGAGATAATGAAGATCAAACACTTAACGTAGTACTTGTAGAGTATATAGGAGTTGTTACCTCGATTGTCTCGCTTAACAGAAAGCAATCAAGTCTTGGTACAGTTAAAGTCAAATTTGTTAATGTGACAGGCCCAGACCTACTTCCACCATCATGACACCATTTGCCACGCTGTCCTACAGCATGAGGCCTGCTCAGAAGTGGCTGCCCCATCTAATCTCAAGAACTGTGGGTCAAATAAGCTTCTTTATATACAGCACCCAGAACTGTGGGTTTTGTTATAGCAGCACAAAGCCGGCCGAGACTGTTCTCTTAATCCCTGAGATCTGTTTCCCTATTATGTATGCAAATATATCAGTTCAGAAATTTTCCTGTTTATCTCTTAGCATGCCATTAGTGTCTTCCGGGTCTTATTTAAACAGAATCAGTCAAATATTTTTAGTTGTATTCCTAAGAACATGTGTCCTTTTTTCTGTTTCCTTGTTCCAAAGGTAAATATTTAAAAACTAGTGAGTCCTTGTAATTATTTCACCCAAATATGATTATATGTAAGTTGAAAATATTTCCAGGTAAATCCCCAGCTCAACATTTTAAGGCTGTATCACACCGATCACGTTCTGCCCCAGTGCAGATTTCAGTGAAATGGACCATGCAATTTTATAATCATGCGTATATCTGATTTACCTGAACCTCATTTGGTCTCTGTGGAAGCAGCAGCTAACATCTGGCTTTACTCTGGAAGTCCACAAAAGGGTCTTGTGTGTGAGTCCACCACATGACGTCATCTGGGCCTGATCTGCGCACGAGAGAGGAAGCTTAAGGGGTCCTTTCATAGAAGTCTGAGTGCCTTAACGTTCACTTACTGAGGTCGCCTTCAGAGAAGGAGGTGCACCTCTTGCAGTTTGGAAAACAAATGTCAGCTTCAGAAAGGCACCGCATTTTGAATATGCCCTCAATTCACTCGAGTGGCCCTGGCCTCCTCTGGGTTTGAGAACAGTGTTGGTATTTTATTGTTTGCTTCCATGTGGTTCTGGCTGCTATGGGAACCACCACCCTGGTATTCTAACGCTCAGCACATTTGACTCACTTTGGGGAAAGGTATAGTAACGCTATGGCACACTTTCAGGAAAAAGCGTGGAAAGCAAAACAGAATCTATGACCCCCGTAAAATAAAAGGAGACTGTCTGACATCCAAATCAGGCTGAGCGTGAGGACCTGGCTCAGCATCTGTGGAGAAGCTCTGTGCGGGTGTGTCAAGGCCGTGGGGATCGCCTCTGGGTGGAAGTTCCTGTATTCACACAACTAAACCTTTTCTTTCTTTTCTTTTCTTTTCTTTTCTTTTCTTTTCTTTTCTTTTCTTTTCTTTTCTTTTCTTTTCCTTTCTTTCTTCTTTCTTTCTTTC
>NW_004524667.1:8206680-8216311 GCF_000260255.1 Octodon degus | reverse complement strand
GAACCAGGGATTGAACTCAGGCCCTTACGCTTGCCAGGGAAGCGCTTATTCCACTGAGCCATCTCCCTGGTCCCTAAATTTTTTTGTGTGGTTTTTTTTTTTTTTTTGTTCACCATCAACTTCTTAATCACACTTTCAAGCAAGTAATAACATGTGTCATGCCCCTGGAGTGGGGTTATCAACATTTTCTTTATGTCAACTACACTGCATCTTGAGCCAATCTGAGACGGCAATGTGGATTATTTCATAATTGGATTAACTAAATTCCATTCAAAGACCTCAGCACTGGCTGTTTGTAGCCCAGCATTGCAGCTTGCATCTGCCTTCAGCCTTGGCTTCTGCCCTAGCCCAACCTCATACCTCTAAGAACAGCACAAAGACTAGTCTGCTGGCTGTTCCAGAAGACTTAAGAACAGATTTGTCCCATTTCAATCCCTTTCTCATAACACCCAAGACTATTCAAATTGTCAGGACACAATTCTAAAATACATACTCTCATATATTCCAAAAATTGATATCAGAAATACTTGTAATATTTCCTAGCTTCATGAATAATATTACTCAGTGAGAGGAGAAAATATGTAGACAGATTTCCAAAGTCTTCATCATATTATATAAGGGTAAAATGAGCGTGTGCATCACATAGAATATGTCAGTATAAAGACTGTATACCAGAGCAGAGGAAAGAAGAAGCAGCTCTTCAATATATTGTTCAAGCTACCTGACTCCCATTTCTCATAGAGTCTAGGGTCATAAATTAATCATTTGGAACATTACCTGAAGACTTTACAGCTACTAGCAGCCATTCCAGGCCCTGTTTTTAAAGTCACAGGATAGCAGATAAGAGTCTAATCTTCAAATTTCAAAAGCCAAAAGCATGTTTTCAAGAGGAAGATACTCCCTGACGAATGAACATAGATGGAGAAGACAGTGTAACTTGAAGTCATGATCAAACTCTTTCTTACATCTACATTTGATTTAAAAAAACCCTCCAGCCTAGCTGAACATTCAGAGAACTAGAATACTTGCATTAACAACCATCTACAAAATAAGGATGGAGCTAGCTATTTAGTATAGGCAACTCCAGATATGGCAAAACAATTCCCTTTATTTGTTAATTTTGGAGAACTTGGAAGCTTTCAGGAAAGCCTGAATGAAGAGTATTAAATTTTAAACAATGGTTCAGGTGACCCCAAAAATGTCAAAACCTCCTATTTTTATGTTTCCATGTGTGAATTTGGAAATTTTACAAGGTTCATCACTTGCTCTGTTGATTTTTTTTAAACAAAAGAGCTCTCTTTAACTTTGGCTTAAAAATTAATATATAAGGCCAATACAGAAACTTTAGGTCTGGGGGTAAAACTTAGTGACAGAACACTTACTTGACAGGCAGGAGTCCCTAGGATTAGTCCCCCTCAAGACTTCCATCCACCAGAAGCAAAGAAAATCATTAGAAGAGGAAATTTCCTGTCTCATCCAGGATTTTGGTAACTCCTTACTATCTCTAAACCTCTTCTGATCATCTTGCTGCACTTCCCAGAAGGCCCTTGTGCACTCTGCGTTCCTTTCAGGAGGCCTTTCCGTGTTCACCAGTGATGACTTCTATGATTCTCCATGGCTGTTTTCTCTGCTGGAATTCCCTTATCAAGTTCACATACAAAACTATGTCCCATCTCTGGAAGCTCAAAGCCTGGTTTCTAGACAAAGAAAGAAGTAGGAAACTTCAGTGTACCCTGGGAGACACCACAAGAAGACAAAGACCTCGGAAATGGCAACAGGCTGAGAGCTTCATGCTTTTGATTTAAAATTCTCCTTGCTGCTTTACATGGATTTGAGGGAAAGAAAAGGATTTTTGATGTTGGCTCTAGGTCTTAGAGGGACACATAGCAGTAAATTTTTACTATACTTAATTAAGTAAATATGTCAGCTGTTCTCCCATATTGAATTTAGGTTGGTTTATAAAGCAGAACAAATTCCCATATCAAAACCCCTTGCTCAGAAAGTATCTTGAAGTAGAACAGGTAATTGCTGTTACTTCCACTCAACTCTGAAACTATTCAAGAAGACTCGATCTCCTAAATATTTACCTGTCATTGGCTTAGTTGGCTTGAGTCCTCTTCAAAAGATACTAGGAAAGATAGATTTGTGCCCATACAGATAAATGAGCATATGCTGCACACAATAGTATGATGCTTTCCAAAAACTGAAAGTTAGCATTACCATATGACCCATCGGTATTACTCCTAGTTGTATTCAAATTTTGAATTTGGACACAGATATTCAAATATTTACTTATATACAAGTGCTCAGAGAAGTCCTACCTATAATAGCTTAAAAATGGAAAGGACTAAAACATTCATCAATGGATTAAAAGTTAAACAAAATTTAATTACAATAGAATATTATTCAACTATAACAATGAATAGGTTACTAAAACAAGCTACAACCAGAATAAAATTTGAAATCAAATGCTAAGGGAAGGAAGATGGCACAAAAGGACACATATTTATTTGCAATATCCACAAAGAGAAAATCCATAGAGAAAGGTGGATCAGTGGTTGGGAAGGCCTGGAGAAAATGGGCAGTGGGGATTACACATTGATGGGCCCAGAATTTCTACTGGAGGTGGTATTTTAAAACTAGTTGCACATATTGCAAACACACTAAAAATTCCTCTTGAGTTGTGCACTTTAAAATGGCTAATAATTTTGTTGTATAAATTTTATCTCAATGAAAACACACACACACACACACACACACACACACACACACACACACACCCAAGGTTACAGAGACCAGAAGTAGAGAGGATAAGCCTAAGTACATAATGTGATGCCAATTTTTGAAGGAACTTTTCTATTTCAACTTAATGTCAAGAAACAGAACTATAAAAGGCACCCCCAAGCTAATCTCCCAGCAACTCTGCTCTTGAATGATATCTTTGATAAACCCCTGGGTTTTTCTTTTACTCCTGGGAAAGAAAATGTCCTAGGTGGATCCTACAAAAAGATTTTTCAATAACCTCTGGACAGTTTCTCATGAAGCCTGAGTATTTTCAAAATGGAAAATAAGGTAAGGAAAGTATCTCTCTCTCTCTCTCTCTCTCTCTCTCTCTCTCTCTCTTTCTCTCCCTCTCCCTCCTTCCCTCCCTCCCTCTCAAAAGTGGTTCTCTTTACATTTGAATTGCTTCTCTCATCCCAATTTTCATTGTGAGAAACTATTTGAGGCCAATCCTCAAACCCAGTCTTTGGCCCAATTTCCCCTGATTTAGTTAATAAAGTAGAACAAAGTTAACTTCTACTTTTTCATTTAATAATTTCATAGTCATGGTCTTCTAAATATGTACTTCTTGTCATGACATACCATTTATTGCCATAATGTCTCTCAAGTAAAGTTTTTTTTTAAAAGGGTAATAAATGAAAAAAAGTCACAAGAATAAGAAAAAAATGTCACAGGTCTGTCCTGTTACAATTCTGTATATGGTTAGATTTCTAAATTCTTTGTAAAATTATGTAAATGCTTATTTCTACCTTTATAAAATTATTTTTCCTATATATTCTTTAAGGTCTTAAAGTTCAACATACCAATATTTGATGGAAAATACCTGTTCCATAGTATACCAAAGATGTTTGATATTTAGACAGATAGGGTAAACCGAACTGCATATATTGCAGGTTAATAATAAGCTTCTTTTCTGGAGGGTTAACAACCTAAGTTAGCAGTTCAAAATTGGAGGAAAGAAAAGGCTGCAAGGTCAGTCAACATTTTGGCCCTAGCCTCCCAAGGTCAGTGAAGACTCGGGACAAAGGAGAACCTGTACTGCAACAACATGTAACTCAGTTGTGCTCCAAATCTTCTAATCAAGAAGATCATGGAGCTACCAAGGCATGTGATTGATGATGTATAGTGTGCCTGGGGAGAGTCACATGGAGAGAAAAAACATTCTCTCAGGCTTTCACAGAGAGCAAATTGGTCAAGCAATGGCCGTGACTCATCCTCATGGCCGACACTGACAAAGCATCTACAAAGTGCTGTACAGGGCTACAGGATAAATCCTGAGGGGACTTGACTGACTTTATCAGACACAAAAGTTACATTTCTAGCTATATAGGTCTTGCTTTATCTTGGTCTTAACCATGCAGCAGAAAAGTATGAAAATGAGGTAAAGTAAAGCCATATTAATACAATGAGCTGTAAAAGGCTCAAGTCAATAACTTCTGAGGATAACCCACTAATATTATAGACTGCTAGACAGTGTTGGATTGTTTAGCTGAATTCAAACACCTTAGTATATAAATGCCAATAGAATATTCACCTCTGACAGGACTAAACAAAAAAGAGGATACAAAGGAAAGATCATTTTGTATTTATATATACAAAATATTTAGGACAGATATACAGCTACTTTCGCTTAATTCAATGAGAAGAAAGAGGTGTACTAATAGTGTTTGGACAGGATATCCTGTCTGCTTCTTGTACTATGCATAACCACTAAGAATATAGCAATGTACACTGTATTGGTTGTCGAAACTGTCCTATTATTCAGCTTTGAAACTGTCTCATTAATATTTATTTCTCAAAAAAATTAAAAAATTAAAAAAATATTTTCATAGTCATTACATGGAGACAAATATGTTCATGTATACTAATTTTTTGCATGATTTTTCTAATAGGATTTTTAAAAGCTCTTGTGTCCTATAATTCCCATCAGAATACCAATAACAGACCAATTCATCTGCAAAGAAATTTAAAGTGACTGAGCCTTTTGGGAAAACTTACAGGAGCCCATAGTTCTTTGACTTTTTTTTCTGCACTAAACAATGAAAATTAATCTGTAGCTGACAAGTACCAAAAGGTGCTCACTCCCTCAAGGTCACGGTGATGATCATCACAGGATTTGAGGTGAGTGAATTAGAAAGTCTTCCTTCCTGACAAGAGTGGATGTGGGAGAGGTGTGCAGGAAGATGATACAGTTACAGGCCTGGAGGGAAAACAGTCATTTGGAGCTGTGTCTTTTGTCTTTTGTGTCTGTGCTGATGTTTGGAGAAGGTCAGATGAAGGGCTACAGAATGAAGCCCCGACTTTCAGCCTGAAGGGCTTCCTCTCATGCCATTTGAGCTCCAACAACGTGTAAACCTGCAAATGTTGTCTCTTCACTGTCTCATTTTTCATTATGATGCTTTTCCTATTCCTTCAGGCTGCTGTGACTGTAACATGTATAAAAACAAGGACCTTTCACTGTCCCCAAACACGGTGACAAGATAGCGATTAAGCATTTATTCTTGACATAATAATGGTATATGAAAAATCTTCCTATTTAGGCTGAAAATCACTTTCAAAAGCTAAATTGCACTGTGCAACAAGTCAAAGATGAATGATATATTCATTTGGATTTAGTTTGCAAAGACAGTGGTAACACTTGAGAATAAATATTAGCCCAATCATACAGTGTGTCATCTGTGTAATTTCTAATTCTAGTACAAAATCTTTTTATACTATGTACATTTAAATTCTCATAATGCCCAATTCTGCACTGGAGCTTGCTGAATTCCCAGAATGCAACATCACATTCCCAGAATGCAACCATGGGGAAAATCATGATAAAGTGCTTCCATATAGAAGTGTTGCCCCAGTGGTAGAGCAGCTGGAAACTTGAATAAGACTGAATATCTCATCACAATGAAATATCCACTAGGAGCACAAAGCTGTCTGGCAGAGGAGACCATAAACTTTAAATTTTCTAAAACCTTATTGCTCTCTCATTTGGTTCTGATGACGGTCCTGTAGGATGAGTTAGGCCATGTGTTTTTTTGTCCCATCTCTGAGGTGAAGATCCTAAAGTGGCCTCCCTGAAGGCCGAGCATGCCGGCACCTTCTCCTTTTCTTCTAGTGGATGGAATTCAAGAGCAGCATTCTTAGAAGGCCACAAGTGACTGCTGCCATCCAAGGGTGGAAGACTGCTGCCCAGCTTGGCCTCAAAGACCTTTTCACACTGATGCAGTATCCTAGGAGGAGGAAGACACATTCTCTTTCTCCTTCCCTTTCATCACCAGTGCTAGGTCTGTACTTTCAGGTTAAACAATGCTGTGCAATAATTTAGAAATAATGTGCAGTTTTAGGAATAATCAGTGTGGCTTCTCCCACTGCTCTAAGGAGATTAAGAACGCATGGGAGCCCTCTCAGCTTTCTCAGTTTGCTCATTTCAACCAATAGTATGACTTCAGGGGCTTCCATGTGCAGAAGCAGGAAGTCAAATGCCCGTCACAGGCCTATAACAACATGGTTGGGCAAAAAAGTGCTATTTCTTCCTATCAGTCTTTCAGGCCTGTTAGTGCCAAGATGGAGTGTGGAGGTAGGCATAAGAGGATTCCAGAAACTGAGGCTTAGTCCCAGTGGGAGAAAATTGGCGTAGGACCCGTTTTATTAGAGAAAGGAAATATAAAGTAATAGGGGCATGAATATGATCAAAATATACTATACTGACTCCCCAGAGGTGTGAAAGCAGCAGTGAGGGTGGGAAAAGGGAAGTGATGGGGAGAGGGTACTGAAGAACATTATCTGCGTGTATAAACCTGCAAAATGAAATCAGCTAGTCTGTGTAACTACATGCACTAATGAAAAACGTGGGCAAAAAGAAGGCCCTGTGTTGAAGTGGCAGCTTTCCCTGTAGTCAGAGCCACTGACTCTCCAGTGCCCACAGGTCTGATGCAGCCTCTCCTTTCCCTCACCCTGAGTGTTGCCGCCTTTGGCACAAAAGTTTGCACAGCACCACTGTTTCCCCAATTTCACTTGTTTACAAGACACAGCTATAAGTGTTGGTTTTTTTTCAGTTGATATACCACCTGCTGAAATCAATATTTCATATTACTTACTATTTTTCTTTCCATCTACTTACTATTGTACTTAATGTTTAGTTTGAAACTTAATTAATGTATAGCACATAAAGGTTTACACAAAAGTGTAGAAATCTAACTCCTTGCTAGATTAACTTATGAAGCAACACATCAATGCTCCCAGTGTCAAGAAGTAGGATGTCACCAGCATCTCAAAAGAACCTTCAGCCTTCTTCTAGTCACTATTCTGGAAGGGAAAATCCTCTCTTGATTTTTAACAGAAAGTATTGATTGTACCTGCTTTTGACTTCCATGATAACATACCATACTCAACACCCCTTTTGTTTGGCTTCTTTCAGTCAATATTCTGTTTTTGAGATTCATCTATTTTGTTGTAGTCTTCGATCATTTTATTGCTGAGCTAAATACATATACATGGTGTATCTGTTAATGCATATTTGGATAATGAGTTGAGACGATTATCAATCAGGCTGCTGAAGCAATCCTTGCATATTTTTATCAAACATAATTGTATATTTGTGTTGGATAAACTTGTAAGACTGGAATTGCTGAGTCTTATAACTATCAAATATATTAATATTTTAAAAAGTTATATCAGTAAGGCAGGTGGAGAACTGGTGCCATTCATTTTAAATACTAAAAGATAAAGTTAACAATGGCTAGTATCCTGCTGAAGGCTTTGCACCTGATGCTTCAATTTTTGGGGTGGTCTCTGTCATAAGTAGGTATTTAGCACATCCAGTTAGGAGCTTCTAAGGGTGCTCTAGTACCAAACTGAGGATTTATCCTTGAGTAAAGAGAACTCACCCAAAACATTGAAAGATAATCTCTTACTACTGTATAATTCATTGTCACTTAATGCTACCTACGACCAGAAATCATCAAGTATCCCACGAGTGGTCAACAAGGTATAACTTAAGAAAAACAGAACTGTGTGATATTAACAGTTTATTCTGATTCCAACATCTTACCAGTCTATTTCAGTGGCTCTTTTCTCTTCCAAGGAGTATTTTGCAGTATCTGGAGACAATGTTTGATTGTCACCACTTTGGAGTAGGTGTGTAATTGACATCTGTTGGGTACAGGATGGGATTGCTATTAACATCCTATGATGTACAGGGCAGTCTCGCACTCCCAAAGAGAGCATTATCTCACCCTAAATGTAAACACTGCTGAGAAGCCCAGCTATTGAATGAGATGTCACCATTGTGAATGTTCTTCCACAGGCATGTACTAGGATGTGTGATGATCAAAGGATCTCTGGGCTAAAATCTATTGGCTAGTGCTTTCCCAGAGGGGGAATGAAAAGCCAGTCAGTGCAATAGAGGAGAGGTGGATATTCAGACCTAAGATCTGCTGCCTGCTGCTTTCACTATCTTTGAAACCAATATCAGGATAAAGTCAAATCACAGCAAGAAAAACAGGTTCTACTTCCTAAGCTGTGGATAGGTACCTCAGACTCCTTCCAAAAGAAATTAGGTTAATTACAACTTCCTAGAAGGGGCAAAGGCATGCTTTCAATTGCTAGGTGTCTACTGCTGTTGACTTGATTGGCATTTTGGGAAAGAGTTGCTCCTCAGTCTGCCCTCATGGCAGTGGAATGCATTTGGAAAAACCTTTCTCTGTGCCTAGCTCTTTAGATTCATGAAGCCAAAAGAAACATTGCTTGGTAATCTCTACAATAATATCCATGCAATATTATAACAATATACATTGTCTTGATTATGAAACTCTAAGGTTTGAAAATGAAAGGGAGATACAGCCAGAGTTGGAACTCAGATTTTCCTGTGGTTAGTTCCCTGGAATCAATTATATCTTCTTTCATCCTGAATTCAAGGTCCCTTGTCACTCCCTCCAACAAAGAAGCAAAAGGATGAGGTAATGGAGGAGAACAAAAAGAAGCTCTTTTAAAAATCAAAAGAAAATTATAAAATATTAGAAATGAAATTAAAGAGTTTGAGGTTTGTAGCTGCTCTATGATTTAATGTTATAGACTCTACATTGATCAAATGGACATGAAAATCTTATTTTACCATTTAATTAAATGGGAAAGAAAATATTTATTGATATTATCTTTATTTGAATTTTTTAACTAAGCATAAAATTCTAATTCACATTGAAAAGTGAACTTTCAACTTTGTAACTTACCCAGAAGTAAGCTGTCAAAGTCATTAGTGCATTCACAATGTAGCTGTTATTGGAGTTGTGCTCTTTCTGCTTGGAGTTTGCCAATAGCCATTTCTGAGAGTCTGCTGGAAGAGTTCAAACTGATCAGTTTTTTTCTAACACCTGATTTTAAAATGATGATTGATGAATAGGCCTTTAATGCAAGTATAAGTGTCTGATTTGAATAAAATGTGATACACCAAAGAAAGCCCAAGTAAAGACAAAATGGGATAGCACTTGACATTGGGATATTATTAAAATATGTTATTACTGAGGTTTCCAACTGAGCAAAAATTCTATATAAACTTTCCAGTGGTAGAGCTCAGAGTGTAGCTTAGTGGTAGAGTGCTTGCCTAATATACAGGAAGCTAAAAGTTTTGCCTTCCAAACACTGAAACACACATATAATTCAAGGACATAGCAAGATAGTTGAATAGATGATCATTTTAGATTCATTTGGGTGATAAAAACATATACTGAAATCAAGATTTTCCTTTGTCTGAAAAACAGTTATTTACAAGAGGGTTTATCAGGGGCTGGGCATAAGCACTAGCTTGGCAAGTGCAAGGTATCAAGTTCAATCCCTGGTACCACAAAAAAAAAAAAAAAAA
>NW_004524667.1:8152951-8206495 GCF_000260255.1 Octodon degus | reverse complement strand
AATGATGCAGAATTTCACTAAACAAAATAGTATGAATTTGACAGTTCTTGCTGTACTGCATAGTGCCAAGTGACAATTTTTTAAAAAGTACTCAAGCATGTAGCTTATACTATCACCATTATTTTATTTTTACATTGTACATTTTAACTCTAGCAGCAGCAGTTAGAAACCACAAGAGCAGAGGCAATGAAGTTCCACAGTGCTTAAATACTTTCATATCAGGACCCCATCTTGCTTCTTAAAATTCTTTAAATCACTATGAGATTCTTTGTGGGTTCTGTATATTTACTTATATTTTAGATTACTACAGGTTAAAAATAAATAATGTTATTTCAAGAGGACATATATACATATTCTGAATGATGACACTGCTACCTGCAGTAGGTGTTTTACACTGATGAGCATGTGCAATAGAATTAATAGAAATAAATAATACCTTTGTATCACCTTGAAAATAGTGCTGACTCCACAAACTGTCTAAAAAAAGCCCTCAACGCCTCAGGCTCTTCTCTGAGGACTACCAATCTATCCCAGAGTCTTCATTGTATTGATGAGGAAACAGATACTTAAAGGGCAAGTAGCTTCTTCCAAGGTAACATGTAGGAAAATGTCAAAACACATGAACACAGAGACATCCACAACTATGCTTAGGGAGTTTCGTTTTTATTGCTGGGACAAAATACACAACACTCACAAATTAAAGGAGGAAAGATTTATTTTAGCTCACAATTTGTAGAGGTTTCAATCCATAGTAGGCTGGCTCTTAGATTGGGGGCATGACAGGAGCATAGCAGAGGACATGTAGGCAGCAGGTGGAGAAGCAACAGCAGCCAGCCTTCCCATTCATCTTATCTCATCCAGGCTATAGCTGATTGGTTGGTGCCATCATACCTGGGGTGGGTCTTCTATCATCCACCTGCAGAGTACACTAAGCCAGTTGGCTAATTTAGTTATCACAAACCCTTAATCCATCTTCACACAGCCTAGACCCAGCTACCTCTGAAAAGCCCCACCTATGAGTGCTTGAGGTTTAGGAGAGACAACTAAATACAAACCATATGGAGTGCTAGGGTGTAGATGTTGAGAGTCCACCCAAATTCTTGTGTGTTTGGAAAGAGACTGGATCACAGGGGTGCTATCCTTATAGTGTTGCAACTTTTCAAGCTTTGGCAACTCTAAAAAGGGAATAAATACGTTTTGAAAGAGTTGGGCATGAGTCCGTGGAGGCCAGGGGAAGAACGTTAAGGCTAAGATCTGGGGTGCTCTCCTACAGTCTCATGTGTTTGGAAAATGATTGGATCATAAGGGTGTCATACTTACAAGTGGTTTAACCCACTGGAGAATACATTGCTGGATGCTCAGTTAGGAAATAGGTCTTGTTAAAAGATTACAGGTCACTAAAGTATCTCCTTCGCTGGCTCCTCTTTTCTTTCTCTGCTAACGCTCCTATGATATGAGCTGCTTTCCTCTGCAGCAGACACCAGGCCGTCTCTGTCTTGGGCACCTGGCTGTAGACTAACAACTGTGAACTAAAGCAAATCACTCTTCCTTTAAGTTTTGGTATTGAATATTCTGTCCCAGTGAAGAGAAAGCAATAAAGACAAGGAACATGTGGTCTGAAACCTACTCCACAAAAGTAGGACCACACATTCTAGTGTAGTACAGGTGGTTCTTCTTAGAACATTAAACTACTAAAATGGACAACTTGACCTGTAGGATATTTTTAATGCTCCTATAATCCCACTATGAAAGGGATATTCCTTGATAGAAAATACAATAATACAGATACAATAAGAAGATACAGTAAGAAAGTTGTTGAGGAGTGAAATTTAGTGAGAAATCTTTCCATACTATAGATTCAAACAGCAGTCATCTCATGGAATTACTGATTTCTCTGACTAGCAAGGCCAGTCCCAGCTCTGCAGAAACAATAATTTGAAAAGGGAAGCCTGAGTTTGTATTTAGCTGCTTTTTGGCTTTAAACCATGCCCAGAAAGAAGGGAAGACTATAGCTGCACATGATTACACAAAAGAAGCAATTACTCATCAACGCCCACAATAGAGTTTGTATGTGTTGATTAAGTACATGCTGAGGAAAAAATAAAAAACTTCTTAGGTGTATGGTTTTCTGGAGAGAAAGGAGAGGAACAAGGGCAGAGGGAAAAAGAGGGAGAGAGAGAAAAAATGTACACACACTTTAGGAAAAGAGAAACTTGTATTTTAAAACTTTTGCCTATGGAGACCATAAAGGACTGAGTGTATCACAGAAAACCCTCTACACTGCCAGTGCTTGAAAATGCACGTGCAACAATCTCAGTGAACACTGTCTTAGGCTCACCTGAAGCCACAGTATGTCACTCTAATAAATGTCTGGAAACTCATGGCAAACACTTGGAGCATCTACTGCAATTGTAAAGGCCAAAAGTAACTTGTATTAATCTCATGATATCTCAATGTCTCATGACAGCTCAGTAAATTAATCTCATAATATCTCAATAAACTAAATGATCTATACAGCTTTTGCCTGGATTCTGCTACCTTTGCTCATGCTGACCAACAAGGAATTTTGTTTGAGACATAATATTCTTTTAGCATTTTATACAGTAAGTCCCCAACTTGGGAGCATTCAAGTTTTGAACTCTCTCTGGTGTGCTGAAGATCCACAGGTGTGCAGTACAAGGCTCACTACGTCAGAGTGAGAAAGACTCAAGCATTCTCTGAGAATGGAGCTGGTTTACAAGGCAGAGATCGCTGTCCACCCAGAAGTGGCATTACCACCTTTCCTTAGCTTTTCACTCCCATTATCACCAATCTTTTCTGGTTTTTCATTTTTTATTTTATGAAAAAATAGAACAAATATCATAATGATATCATAAGAGAATAAAAATATTTAAGATGCTGTGCATCATATTTTCAAAGTAGATACTTACATTAAAAGATGAACCCAAAGAATTTCTGCAAAACCACTATGGAAATAATTGTGTAGATTCCTCAGAAAACTAAAATTAGAAATTCCACTGAGTACAAGATAAAGCATCCTATTACAGGGATGCATGCATATTCATGTTTATCTAGCACAATCTATAATAAGTACATCTTAGTAACAGTGTACATCCATGAACAGATGAGTGGATAAGCAAAATGTGATATTTATACACAATGAAGTGCTACTGACATAAAGAAAAACTTGAGGCATTTGTAGGTAAATGTGTGCACTTGAGAGTGTAACATTAAGTGAAGTAAGTCAAACACATAAGCTCAAATATCATATGGGCTTCTCTTATATGAGAAGCACAACATATAGATAGATAGATATAGTTATAGATATATGGAGAGAGAGACAGAGAGAAATAGAAGAGAGATAAATAAGAAGTAGGGAGAAATTCGAATATGTCCCCAAATATATATTGCATTGTGGACTTCTCTTTTGAAAGGCATACCATTAGTGTTTCTATTATTTGCACATTAGATAATGCCAATTAAGGTTTTGAATGGACTGTAGCAGATATTGTACAAGGGGTAAAGCAAATCTGCCCAGAGTTCCCAGCTTTCCATTGATCTGTGAGTTCTGCCAATGATTAATTTCTTCATCTTCCACCTACAGAGTGGAAACACCAAAACTATACCCTCCCTAAGAAAGCTCCAGTATGTAGGGGTGTAACCTACTACTTATGAGCCCCAGCAGCATGCAGAGTGACCACTGTCCCTGTGCTTGCTGTACTTTCATAGCAGCTGAGCAAATGGCTCCTCATTGGTCTGGACTCAGCAAAATGCTCACCTCCCAACATACAGACAGAGTTGTCCAGTGGACACAAAGATAGGAAAATGAGTTTGAGGGGATAATGACAGTATTAATTGTTCTTATATATATATTATTAATGTAATCTGCTCTGTATATACCTGTGACTTCTGTGTTGTTGGATTTAACCAACAACAGAGTAAAAACTGGTTAGGTTTACAATGGTAGTACTTGTACCAACCATGTATAAACTTCTTTCTTGTCATAATTCTGTACAATAAAGGACAGCAACTCTATACATGGCATTTCATTGTATTAGGCAGTACAAGCAATCTAGAGATGATTTAAGGTACACTATGAAAATACTCTGCCATTTTATTTTGTACTAGGCTATGTTAGAAGTATATAATGTTTATACTCCTTGTTGGTGCTTGTCCATAACACATTTTAATACCTTTTTCATGCCTTTTTCCTCTTCTTCCTTCCCTCATCCCTTGATCCCTTTTCCATTTGAGAAAGATCTATTTCCTTACTTCCTATTAGCTGTCTCTCATTTTGCTCTGTTTATAATTTGTTTTTCTCACATAAGCAAAGCCGTGTGCATCCAATTTATTTCACTTAACATTAACGGTCTCAAGGTGCACCCATTTTCTTACAAATGACTCAAGTTGTATGGCAAAGTAATACCACTTTGTGTATAAATACCACATTTCCTTTATTTAGTCATCTGTTAGTGGAAATATAGGCTGTGTTCAAGACTTAGCTCTTATAAATTGTGCTCCTATAAACATAAGTGTGTATTTTATGTAAAGAAAGGACTAGAACATCCTCAGTAACTTGTACTTCATTCTGAAACCAATTATCCTAGGTATCCAAACTACTAAGAGGTAACAAAAGGCTGTTTCCAGTGAAAGACAATTCATTACAATAATTCAAAATCCATCATTGTCCAAATCAGAACTATTTTCGCCGAGATCGCTATCCTCATTGGAGCACAGCAGGTGGGGGCAGACTCACTCTATTCCACTAGGTCATTCTCCAAGTATTTCTTTATCTTCACATTAATTTTTAAAAATGTATACTAATTAAGGGCCAGCCAAATAGCTCAGCGGATTAAAGCACCAGCAAGCAGGTGCAGAGCTGGGGGTTCGATCCCTGGACCTGCCGTGCAGGCCCCGTCCTTGGGGGTGCACTAAGATGGCAATTGAGACTGGATGTGGTGAGTAGTGGTGTGTGCCTGCAATCCCAGCTCTTGGGAGGTTGTAAATAGGCAGATCACTGAGTCTGATCTAGTAGTGAGACCCTGAACACCCTGTAGACCCTTCCCTAAAATTAAAAAAAAAAAGTAAACTAATTAAGAAGTGCAACCTATCTGGATAATTGGCAAAGCAACAGTTTAACAAAACAGTGTTAAACAGCCTATATTTCCACTAATTGTGACTGAATTAAGGAAATATATTTATACACAATGCAGTGTTACTTTATCAAATCACACGTGCCAACTGAAAGCTAAGGCACTAAATGCAACACCTAAAACTCACCCAGGGATAACCTGATTCTGATTGCCAACTTTGCATTGATTAGGCCCATTAGAGAAAAACTGAGCTGGTGTTTCAGTCTACTGAAACAATCCTCAGTTATTTTCAAAACTTTAAAATAAATAGCCATTTCTGCACACTTCAGCTACTTAGACACTTTCAGGGTTCAGAACTTGTGACCATTGACTTTGGGTTTCCTTTTTTATGGGTTTGGGGGTCCTCTATTCATTGGCAAATTAACCCACTGATGTTAACAGCTGAAAGTGCTCTTAGGACCTGAGCCCAGGTGGGGTGGGCTGCCATGGTGTGCCTGTGGGGTGCATCTTCTCCTGGTGCTCTTTCCCTGTGCTCTGCTTTCCAGCTTCCAGAAGCCAGCTGCTCCAACAGGCCCTTCCACCCTGATGTTCCTGCCTCGTAAGTAACCAACCATGGGATGAAACCTTTGACACTGTGAACCAAACTTAAGCTCCCCTCCCTTTCAATTTCAAGGGTCAGCTACTTCGTCAGCAACTGGAAAGCTGACTGTGGGGACCCACTTCAGGGGTGCTTTACAGCTTGGGGCATCTGAGAACACCTGAGGAGCAAGAGAGGCACTCACTGTTGGATGAAGGTGCTGAGCGAGGTACCCTTAGGGAACTGTGACTAGCACAGACAGCCACGCGTGTGCTCCATAGCTCAGTTAATATATGAACATGTAAACTTGAACATGGCTAATAGAGACAAGCTGGACAACAGAGACGCAACTTTTGGTTGCTTGCTGCCGTTCCTCATGTTGGCCTCTGCATGCTTTCTTTGGGAATTTCACAGGTGAAACTACCTCTTCAGCCACCTCAGTACCCATGATGACCAATACAAGACTGATGAAACAATGATGGTCGCAGTGCTAGATGCGGCAGGGCTCAAAACACGCTCAGCAAATTGGGGGGTGGATTTTACCCCAGACCTAATTGTTTTCATGTTATTCAAATCAGGGGCAGAAAAACATTACCTTTTTAAAAAGTCTGAGATCTACTTCAGGCAGCAAGGGATACTAGACAGAACTTTTTGTTTTCAGAATTTTACTGAACCTATGGGGAATCATAGTCCGCAAGTGAACCAGTGTTCACCAAACAGAACAAAACAAAAAACAAATGAACAAACTCAAAAACTAAGAGAAAAATGTATCTTTCATTAGTTACAAGGATTTTTGCAAGTAATAGAAAAATCTAACTTAAATAGGTGTGTATATATATATAATAAAAGGACTTTTATCTTATTTTATTTTTGCAGTACTGAGGTTTGCATCCAGAGCCTTTACACTAAGCTACACCCCAGTTTGTGGTGTGTGTGTGTGTGTGTGTGTGTGTGTGTGTCTGTGTGTGTCTAATTTTGAGAAAGGGTCTGAGTCATTAAGTTACAGGCTGTGCTGGGTTTAAACCTTTAATCCTTCCTCTTCAGCCTCCCAGAATAGTGAAATTACAGGTGAGTACTATCATGACTGGAAAATAAGAGAGATTTATAATTTTCTGTAAGACAAAATTCCAAAGATAGATGAGCTTCAGGTATATCTATACTGTCCTTTCTGTGGACAATGTTTAATAGTGACATTTGGCAACAAAATGGGGGGGGTTGTTTTATTTTTCTAACTTAGCTGCTGCTACTGTTTTTGTTTCCAAAGTTTAATGATTACTTATAAAATTCAAAAAGAATTATAAGGGATTTGGAGAGAGCTCAGTGGTCTAAGTGCCTGCCTAGGCAAGTGCAAGGACCTGGTTTGATACTCAGTAACACATGCCATGCTGGTCCGCTCTGGCTGCACAGAGCCATCAAGATGGGACATGGTTGTGCAGGCCTGTAACTCTAGTGCTGGGGAGGCTGAAACAGGAGAATCGCCCAGAGTCTGAGCTCAATAGTGAGACCCTGTAACACACACACACACACACACACACACACACACACACACACACACACACATATTTCTTTTTTAATGAGGAACCTTAAACTCTTTTGCACTACTCCTGCATTGACCTCCCAAGTGCTGGAATTACAGACACGCACCACTAAATAAATAAATAAATAAATAAAAGAGTTATAAACCTTGGATTCCTTAATTATTGTGTATATAATTGTATGTGGTATACAGAGCTACAGTTTATTTTATTTTATTTTATTTTTATTAATTTTCTTGAGAAACAAATAGCAATGAGACAGTTTCAAAACTAATTAGTAGGACAGTTTCAATAATTATTACATTGCATATTGTTTTCTTCGTAGTGGTTATTCATAGTATAAGATACAGACATGATATCCTGTCCAAACACTATTAGTACAAATATTTCTTTTCATTGAATTAAGAGAAAGTAGCTGTGTATCTATCGCAACTATTTTGTATATAGAGGTACAAAATGGTCCTTCATTTTTATCCCCTGTTTTGTTTAGTTTTGTCAGAGATGGGTATACCATTGCTATTAAAATATTGTAGATGCGCAGAGCCACAGTTTTAAAGCTTTACCAAAATTTCAATCATGTGGAGTCAACTGTTATAGTGAAAGTTTTATTAGTATAAAGAAAGCCTAATTCTGTTAGAAAAACATAAATAAGGAAGAGAAGCTGAGTGAGTACCCAGGCCAGATTTAACAAATAAAAATGCCAATCCCTCAGCTAAATTGGATTTGAAATTCAAATTTGAGGTAAACAGTTTTTGGTACTGGAGTTTATGTCTAGGACCTTCACATTGGGCTACATCCTCATCCTTCTTTTATAAATTTTCTTATTTTGAGACAGGATGTTGCTAAATTGCTTAGGCTGGGCTTGAATTATGATTCGCCTGCCTCAAACTCCTCAGATTACAGCATTGTAAGTGTGACTCTCCATATTCTGCTGAATAGATTTTTTAAAAACACTAGTATACTCCTTCATTACTCATATATTTTTACTATAAGTATGTACTTCAACAATTTAGTATCTACTTATAGGGGAAAAATTTCTTCTCCAACTGAAATATAGATTTAACTGGGCTTCCTATATATTTTCTGCCTTGAAAAGTAGCCACCAAAAAATCTCCTTTGGTTCTTTTCAAAGTAAACATTAGAGTGTATACTACATCATAATCAATATGCGCTATTGTAATCCTTGGCGCATAATAATGGTACAATGGATGAATAAAACAATGGGACAATTTACAGACCAATTATAGGCTGAAGTTTTATTTAAATTAACTAATTCAACATCATGGCAAAGTAAATTTCACTATTATCCTAATTTAGCTACATTTTGCTGTGAGAAATATATTAGGCTCAGAAAAGTTAATTCATAGTCCCAGAGTTAGTAAACTCACTAATCTGTAATGCAAAGCAAAGTTTCCCTGATACACAAATATCTCTTACCTCTATTCCTCTCTAGATGGTTCAGCATGTGACGGAAATGCTTCTATCTTCATTAAATCATGTAAAAGCCCCTTTCCTTGACATTGTAAAGGTTTCCTTTGACTTTAATTGTGACCCTATATTTTGGGTTTTTGGGTATAAGGATTGAACTCAGAATCTTGTGCTTGCTAGGCAGGCGCATATACCTCTGAGCTATCTCCACAGACCCATGACACTATTTTGAGTATGATTCCAAAGTTCAAGAGAAAATTCTAGAGGTAGGAGAAACAAGAATCTGCCTGTGTCCCCAGAATGCTGTACTGGCCCTGCCCCTAAGAATGAGACTGAGCGTGGTGCTCGTGCCTGTAATCCCAGCGCTTGGGCTGCTGGAAACAGGAGCATCACTATGAGTCAGATCTTTGTAGTGAGACCCCATAGACCCTGTACTAAATACAAAAAAAAAAAAAAAAAAAAAGAATGCTTGTAGAGAAATCCTCCACTGGTGATAGTGCGAAATTCATGTCCTTCGTGTATCTTGGGTGTAACTGAATTAAAATAATCCTAAATGTCTTCTCTAAAAATTTAAAGTTTATTATCTCAATTAATGATTCACTTAGTAGCATCTTAATGTTTAATTTAAATTTACCTCTTAAGACATTCTCAAATGTATATAATAACACAGCTATCCATCACAAGCAGCCCCCTTAATCAAGCTCCTACACAGGATTCTTTTCTGTTCATTCAATAAAAGCAATTTATTTTTCTTTTCCTCTCCAGATCAAGTTTCCAAACGCAGATTCATACCATTAAAAATAATTTTAAAGAAAGCCTAGTGTTCTTGAGTACTTTCCAAGTTGGTCCACCACACGATGATTTTTCAATCACAACTCCAGCGACCTGATCGTGTGTTCCAGACACCTGTGTCCTAGCTCATTTCTGCCCTCTAGGCTCCCATCTCTTACTAGTGATGACAGGTGAGAGGCAATTGGGACTAGCTGCAGAATGTTAGGCAAGTTGTTGGAGGGCAGACATGGTTAAGTAGCAGGTTAATAGTTCAACTGGCAAAAAGGTTCTTCTAACTTTAGGTATTTCTAACAAAGGAACTAGACCAAAGGACTAGGTCCCTGCACGACCAAGGATTACCTTTTTTCGTTTAGTGCTCCTTGTTACTAAGTTCTTTTTCTCACCAACTGTGAGCTTGGACATTAGAAAAGAATTCTCAGGCCCAGTGCCCACCATTGCTTGGGGGAAGAGGGAACTATGGGAAACTTACCTGTGAAAAGATGGCCTCATTCCTAGATATCCCAGCAGCCCAATTTCATGACTTGAGTGGCAAAAGCAGCTTTCTATGTCTAGCCGACTTCAATCTTATTGCCAATTTAACCAACTGAGAGAACAGCCACTTCCATACCCACCTCCATACATAATGCTTATGTATTAAACCTAACAGCTAACATTTTGTGAAAGTGCTTTGCTTCATATCAATCACTGCCTTATTTGTACATATAAGATACTTTTATAGTACCAATTGCACATCTGCGACCCTTAGATCTTTACCTACCTGGTTTGTAATGAAGAGATTCTGTCACCTTTTCTACTTCTCCCCCCACCACCTTTTTTTTTTTTGGCTGAGCCAAGGATTGAACTCAAGCCCTTGTGCTTGCCAGGGAAGCACTTATTCCACTGAGCCATCTCCCCAGTCCCTCTACTTCTCCCTTGCTCCTCTTTATTCTTATTTGATTATGATTTAGCTTTTTATTTTTATTCAGATAATATATAATTCTTATTAGTTTTTTGAAAAATAAATAGAAACAGACTGTGTTTATCATGAGCATACTGTTTTGTTTTAAATACATATACCTGTGACTTCACTTTTGATCCTGTCTGGTCTATCTTGTTTGCCTATATCCTCATTTTCTGTTTGACAATTTAGCAAGGTCAGTTTGCTATTTTTCTATTTTTCATCTGGTTTTCTATAGAACCATAGTGACCTAATTTGGGTCACATGTATATTTAATGGCAATATTTTCTATTAGGCTTTATGAGTCATTGATTAAAAAGTTAAATGGTCCCAAGCCCAAGCCAGAGCCCCATGGAATTCTGATGCATGAATTTCCTCTGGCTGGCTGCCCTTGAATAGTAATTTCAACTCAGAAATATTAGGTGGCAGGCTGTATGTACAGTATCCAGAGTACATTTATATCTCAGGTTGCTTTCCCTGTGCTGTTATTAGCCTCGGAGGCCAATTTTTCTGTCCTTAGTGTGGATATTTACAGACAGCACATTAATGTTAACCTGATTGAAATAGGAAACCTCTTATAAGCTACATCTCAATCCCTATATGTGTAACTAAGCTTAATTTTGGACACTTTTCCAAATATGCTGAAACATATTGTCACGTGGGAGATGGCCAGAGGGGGACATCTTTCATTAGGGAGTTTGTTTATAGCAATGCCACTTAGTTTCTGACTCCCCACTTAACCTCTCATTCATTATCTTGGTATATAGATTTTTCCTAGGATCTTTGCCTTTTGACCTGACCTTTCAGCAAATAGCCCCTGTAGTTCTTATGATTCTCCTACAGTTATTCTTCTAGTGAATTTTCATTGTATTTTTCATGATCCTATTTGCTAGTCATGTGTGTTTCTAGACCATCCATAGTATTGTGATCAGTGGTCTAGTCCTAAGCATTGCAATGCCAGAAGGAACAAAATAAAACACTTGTTTTTATAAAGCTTATTCACAGTGAAGTGGTGGGAGAGACAGACACCAAACAGGATGTAACATTTCAACATAACTGGGGTGGAAGACAGTGGTAGTGAATATATGATGAAGTGGACCATCACCATCTGCCAATGTGCTAGCCTTGACCTATATTGGAGAACTCAAGGAGCTCATTTACTTATGAAATTCTTACATAAGGTCAATTACTAAATTTATGACTCTGTTTCTCCCTATTCCCAATTTTGCCACTGTGTTCAGGAATTATTTCTATATATGAATTGATTCTAGCTATAATATTCTTATTATAAATTAGTTTCTCCACAGGAAATTCCAGTGGATCCTAAGAATAACATTACGAGGAAGTCATGTTGCCTAAATTTTGCGTATTTTGTATACTTGGATATGGGACAAGCCAAATTTATTGAAGTTTTTAGTTTCCATTCAGGTGCTTGCCATTTTATAGATTGAGTCACCAAATAACACTTCAACCATTTACCTTAATTCTTCCCTATCCAAGCAGCTAAGAAAGCAATTCCCCACAACAGCACTTCCCAATGGAATTATTAATTCCCGACCAGACAAATTCAAGAAATAAATACCACAGTAATTAAAACTGTTATAGATTTTTCTAAACTTTCAAATTATCAGCTTTTATGGTCAACTTGCCTATTGCCATTTGGTCACATCCTGCCATCCACTTCTGCAGTGTTAAATCATTTTCAGCCCTATAAATGCTCTCAGCCTATGGGGGTGACCCTGGTAGAAAGGACAAAATTGTAGTGAGTCAAAGGTGAAGCTATTTTGTTTTCACTTAGGAATGAGAGCCACAAAGCAATTTATTTCTTTACTTACTGCTTATGAGTGTGGAAATTCACACTCTGTGGTGCCACAGCTCTTTCTCAGCACAGGATGGGTTAGAAAGAAAAGCTTACAATTACTTGATTATATTTTTTATCTTGCCAGATGGCTGTAAAATAGTGTAGGGAAAGGGCTTAATTTGGTCTCAGAATGTAGTGCTTTAAATCAAGGCTAGAACACTGAGCTCATCAGAGGCCTAAAACAATTTTCTTTCTGTGTGATAATTTTGAAATATCAATTGAGAAAAGACCCAAATGTCAGCTGTGAAACAAATACTCAATCTGGAGGCCAGGGATTTGCTGTTTGATTCCTATTAAAGGTAATGGACAGCATGAGGTTTCTTCCTGCCGTTCTTCTTGGAGCAGGTGTTATTTTTTGTATTAATGTACTATGTATGTCTCTGTAGGGTTTTTATTTAATTGGCAAGCATTGCATGGCATGTGTCAAATTTCATCAATTCTTAGCCTTTTTCTTAAAAAACTGCTTTGAACTTGCTGATGTTTAACCTCCATATCCCAAGCTTCCCATTGCAAACACCATTGCAAATTGGTTTCTAAAGCCTCACTGTCAGTGGCCAGTAACCTTACAAATGGATTTATGAATGACGCTCATTAAGTAACAGCTCAAGAATAGTTGGAGCAGTCTCAAAACGATTTTTCCTTTTCCTTTTTTGTTTCAATGTCAAAAGTTACACATGCACAACTCTTGTCTGACTAAAAGGTTCATGAACACATCTGGAAGTAGAATTCATTCGAACATTATTTTTTCTCATTATTAACATTTCTGCTTTCACATTATCCCTGAATATTTATTCAAGGTGACATTTGACTAAACCTTCATTGCCTTAGGGAGAAGAAGAGGTCGACAGATATAACAGCACCCCCATCTGCCTCTCTGAGAGCATCAGGAATCTATGATTTTGTATTTGCAAAGGTTTTAGGAGCCGGGTTCTTTCCTGGGCCCACAAGGGGGCACTAGTTTAACACCTATTTGGACACACTGCTGCGTGGGGGCAAGCTAATCAAAGTAGGATGATTCCAAGTCTGAACACAGTGTAGATAATTTAATGAGACTGGATCTTAAAATTTAAAAAAGACTTGGGAGGTAGCCCAGAGTAAAGACCTAGGCTCAATCCCCAGCACCAAGAAAAAAGAAAAAAAGAAATGAACCAAATTCAAAATAGAATGAAACATAAAAGTTTCCAGAGAGAAGTCCCGTTGGCTTCTTCAAAAGAGAAAAAAAAAAAAAGGAACGAAGTGCGCAGGTGATCTGAATTCTCAGTCTTTCTCTCATCCCTGCTCCAGTCTCCTTGTCTTCTCTGGCCTTCTATTCAGGCTTAAGGGAAAAGAGACCTTCTCACTCCTTTCCAAGCTGATCACGTTCTCGCCCCTCCCTCTTCTTTGCCACCATCTTCAGCCTGACTCTATCAATTCCTTGCTCCGCTTGCCTGCATTCCATGATCTACTCTGGAAAAACCCATCTCTTGGTACCAAAGTCCCATTTATTATCTACAGCACTTTAGTCTTTTTTTTTTTTTAATCATTATTACCTTTCTTAAAAGGGTTCAGACCATGAAAATAGATGTACAGTTTAGGCATACAATAATTACCACCAAACTCAAAGCATGGAAATGTCCTGTCTTCTCTCAAAATTGCCTGGTGGCATGACCACTTATCTATTTGCTGATCCTACCCTTTTCTATGTCACATAATTAGCCTTTGAATCTGATATTTCCCTTGGCCTTCGACACTGATATCATCCACACTGATTCATGTACCAATATTTACTATTTCTATGTAGTATTACATTGAATTGATAACTTATCTGTCACCAGCTGGAGAATATTTGAGGCGTTCCGTGTGTGTGTGTGTGTGTGTGTGTGTGTGTGTGTGTGTGTGTGTTTATGCATAAAGTCAGCATAAACATATAGGCATAAGGTTTTTGTGTACACATACTTTTCCATTTATCTTATATATAGTATTAGTGAATAATATGGTAAATACATGTTTTTCTGCCAAGCTGTTTTCTAGACTGATAGTACAACTTTCCTTTCCCATTACCAGTGTAAGAGAGCTCCAGTTGCTGCACATCCTCTTCATCCCTTGGAATCATCAGTGTTTTTAATTTTGGTTATTCCAATAGGTTTGTAATGGTACCCTATGGTGGTTTAAATTTGCGTTTCTCTAATGGTGCTATCTTTTCTTGTCTATGCATGCCAACCTTTCATCTTGTGTTGTGAAATGGCAGCTGAAGTCTTCTGCTTATTAAAATATTGGATAATTTTGTTCAGTTTTGAGATATATATGTTATTACATACACACATGCACATACACATCTGTATAAAGTTCTTTGTTGAATATAAGTTGTAAATATTTTCTTCTATTATTTGGCTTTGAAAAACTCTCCTAAGCATATTATTTCTGGTTTTAAATATTGATGGAATAATCTATTTTTATCATTTATATCTGTTGTATTGTGCTTTGGGTGTCAAATATAGCAAGTATTTTTCTATCCAAGGTTTTTGAACATTTCCTTTCATGTGTCATCTAGGTTTATAGTTTTGGGCTTCATATTTAAGTATCTAGTTCATTTAGATTAATTTTCTGTAACTGCAAGGTACGTGCTAAGATTCACAGTATTTACATATAGGGATTTAATTGTTCAACTACCCTCTGGGGCAAAGGCTATTCTTTCCCTCTTGAATTGCCTTTATAGTTTTGGCAAAAGTCTTACAGGCAAAATTGACCATTTAAATATGTCTATTTCTGGGCCCTTCTATTTTGTGATGTTGTTCTATGCGCCTTTCTTTGGCCAGAACAATTATTCTTACTGACTGCAGGTTTGTGGATGGTTCTTAAAACAGGGTAGTCCTCCAGCTTTGTTTACTTTTTCAAGATAGTTCTGGCTATTCTAGATTTCTTTTCTTTCAGGAAAAAAATATTTTTGAATTAGCTTTGTTGATGCGTACAAAAAACAATTTGGGACATTGTTTGGGGATTCATTGAATATGGATCATCTTGGCATGAATTGATATAACAATACTGCACCTTCCAATAAATGGACATGTTGCATTCCCATTTATTTTAGCTTTCTTTGGTTCCTGTCATGGGTATGTTGTACTTTTCAGTATGCAGACCTAAGTTTCTATTATTCTTCTCACCATAAATATTTCTTTTTTTAATGTATTGTAAATGGGACACTTTCTGGATTTACTTCTTCATACTCTATGTCCAAGTTTTTGTGCTCCTTCTGATCCCTTCCCTTTGTCCTCCAGTTAACACCTAAAATATTTTAACGATCTGTCATGGGCATTGCCAGTCAAGTGAAAGACCCAATACTATTATGAACTACTGGACTATTTTGGCATATTTTGCGGAGTTCACATACTTATAATAATTAAATGATGGAACTAAACAAAAAAGGGGATATTGATGAATGACCATTTTGTATCTGTGTATTCATAGTGATTAGGATAGATATATAGCTACATTCTCTTAATTCAAGGAGTAGAGAGATTTGTTCTAATAGTGTTTGTAAATAGGATACCATGTCTGCATATTGTACAAGAAATAACCAATAGGAAGGCATTATGCAATGTGTTAATTATTGGAACTGTCCTAGCAATTTGGTTTGAAACTGTCTCATTGCTATTTATTTCACAATAAAATTATGGAAAAAATAAATAAAAAATCTGTCATGGGTTCCCTGACTCTAGGTAATATATTTAGCAAATTATTCTCAGCTAGTTTACTGCAACCAAAGTATGGTTGTACCACTCTGGTCAAAAATATTTTGTCAAAACTCTGCGGTCTAGTACTCAAAGCAGTCTGTTTTATCCTAGTCTTTGACAGAAAATTCTGAGTGATTTTTGTTCAGCTTTTTTATTTGTTGTTGTTGTTCATCTTTTTTGAGTTCTCAAAATTATGTATGTGATGGGAGGAAAGAAAAGACCATTCCTAGCTTACTAGCCAAACCACAACAATGACCAAAAAATGTTAGCTTTGAAACTACTATATGAGGGGCTGGGGAGATAGCTCAGTAGAATAAGTGCTTGCCTGGCAAGTGCAAGGCCCTAAGTTGAATCCCCGGTACCAAAAAAAAAAAAAAAAAAACAAAAACAAACAAACCTACTATATGCTTACAAGATTAATTACATTCTCAAACATGGTATGGAACATGGATTTCATATTAAGTTACATGAAAATTTTATCTTTCCATTGTCTCTCTCCTCTTCAAGATAGTCTCTGAGAAGGTTCTTCTAGTTACATTATCCTTACACACATTTTACTGATTAGGAAATTGAGAGTGAAAAAATTGAAGCGATTAATTTGAGGTCACTCAACCCATTGTGTGGCACAGTTAGAGCTACGATCATGGCTTGCATCTGCTGTAGTGTAACCTGGGAACCAGTAAGGGGCAGAGCTTACCAATACTGGAGCAGACAACCAGGAACTCCAGCCATGGCAAGGAGGGGAGACTTCCACTCGCTTGGAACATTCCCAATACTACTGATTCATATTCAAAGAGTTAACCTTTCCATGTATGTCTTTCACACCTCCTTACTCTTCTATTATTTTTTAACTTTTCAAGGTGTTGGAATATTACAGTACATGTAGAATAAGCTAACTGTGGGAGTTACTCTTTCTGGTACACATAAGGATAGAATCATGTGGTCTCTATCCTTGCCTGAAAATAACTTTTATACCCTGAAAGTTGGAAATATCTGAAAACCAGTAAACATGTCCTCCTGGAACCTGTGGTTGTGATTTCGCTTTCTGGTCCACTGTCTGAAATACACAGCAGACTTGGAACTATTGAATGAGGCTTAATTTCTATCAACACTGGCAATCAGTAAAATAAGCGCTTCTCTGGCAAGCACAAGGATCTGAGTTCAATCCCCGGTTCTGGAAAAAAAAAATCCCAAGCAAAACAAACAAAGAAAGGACTGGCAATATGAGTGCCACACTTGTACATGTAAATGGTGTTAGATCCCTTCCTGAGCACACAATTTAGCTATAAATCACTCCTTATTTCAACATGGGCTTGGTAATATAAAATATGCATCTGCCTGCTCATCTGAGTCTAGAACCTAACTAAAAATACAAGAATACAACTGGAATCAGGTTTGTTGCATAGAAACAAGTTTGAAGAGTTGAGAATAAATTCAGTTTTGTTTTGATAGAAAAATGTCAGTCTAATCCAAAAAATGATAATCCACTTCTCTATTATATTCACATATCCTCCCATAGATATTTACTCTTTTTCTTTGTACTACACCTCACTTGATGGACTCTTAAAGTATATGATCAAACAATTTACCACTTATCATAAGAGAAGAGGGGCAGTTACCTGCCAGTAAAATACAAACTAATGTTTCTTCTTTTTATTGTTAGTGAAGGATCTTGTGGGTGGATGACTATTTCCTTTGGAAATAAAAATGTATTAACACTTTTATAAAAGGTAAGAGTCCTGAAAATTAGTTTGTGGTGGCCAATTTTTCTCCCTATGGTTCTATTGAAGTCTATGAATTCACCCACCTAACTGTATGTGTTAGCCCTGTTTGATAAACAGCCATTCTACCTGAGAGATGGCCTTCTCTGTGGGGCCATTCTGTCTGATCAGGATCGAATGGCTTGTTGATTATTCTGACTTCAAAGGCTCCTGCCTCTGAGTGCTTCAAGGTGGTCTCTAATGCCCTGAGTGTTGAGGCCACCTGTCAATGTTACTTCCAAATTAAAGAGAATCTGCTGGGAAATGAGAGGTAAACTTCCTCTCCTGCAGATGAGCCTGATTAACCTTGAGCAATTTGACTTTTTCAATGCCAGTTAGTATGAGAAACGCATCACCAAGAAAGTTTTGATTTCCTGTATTGTCAGGATAGATGTACTTGCTTGTCAAAAAAAGTATAGATAGCCATTTACAGATTGTAGAACTGTAGGAAAACTAAAAGGACTACAATTTTCTATTTTTATCAATTCCTGCAAGTATTTTGGCATTATATTATACTAATATAATTAATCATTTGATTCCTAAAGATATTTTAAGAAGAAAAAAAATGGAGATACCTTTTGGCTATATTTCTTTGTTATGTTTTACTTTTATTTTACCACCTGATAATGCTTTCTAAATGTAAAATATATAAGACTACGGCAGGTGAGAATTTTTTTTAAGCTTGAACATTTGTGCTAATTCATGCTGTAAAACAAAAGACTTAAGATAACCTCAAATTGTATTTTCTAGTCTTTTAATACAATAAAAAATTAAAACTATTAACAAAACTGTTAGCTAAAATGCTAATAAATACATAATGAAATAAAATATGGATGATTAGTTTGGTCATTTTATAAATTTAATTTGAATGTTATTGCTTTTTCAGTGCCTAACGTACGTTCCTTTGTGAAAATTGTTTTCTTGAGTATGTGTGACTTCTACATAACTCTGATGCAAAAATTCCCTGTGGCTCGTACACTTTTTTTTAGGCATTTGGGAGAAAATTATTCTTTTGCGTTAGACTCCCTGAGACCTCATTGTAAGAACTCTGCTTACACAGAGATAAATATACAAGGCAGCTCTTTACCTCCTATTTTTAGATACTCAGCAGTTAGAATTACTGTATTACTTTTTAAAAATATCTTAACTGAGATGAAATTGAGTAGAGAAATATACACTTTTATACATCCAATGCTGATCTTGTTTAATATTTCAATGTTTGCATTTCTGTCTTATTTTAATTAGTTTTAGAAAGAATAATTATGAAATATCTCCTGAATCTTTTAACATTTTAAGAGACTGAACTGGTGGTAGTTGTTGCTTTATGGCTTTATGGTTAACATTAGAGATTTTTTAACTTTTATTTTGAAATAATTTTACTCAGAAAAATATTCTAAAAATAACACCCTGCATTGTCATGGTACAGTTGCCAAAACTAAGAAATGAGCTTTTCATATTATTTGTGAACTTGATTAAATTCTGATATCAGTAGTTGGTTCATTGATGGTCATTTTGTGTAACATGATTCAGTTCAGAATTCCACATTATATTTAGTTATCATGCCCTTTTCATCCTTTTTAGATGACTTTTAAATTAAAATCATAAAGCATTTTTTTTTAATTTTTAGGGGAGGATCTACAGGGTGTTCAGGGTCTCACTACTAGATTAGACTCATAGTGATCCACTTGTTTACAGCTTCTCAAGAGCTGGAATTACAGGCACGTACCACCAGTCTCAATGGCCATCTCAGAGCAACCCAGGAGTGAGGCCGGCATGGCAGGCCCGGGGATCGAACCTCTGGGCCCTGTGTCTGCTTGCAGGCTCTTTAATCTGATGAGCTGTTTGGCTGGCCCTCATAAAGAATTTTTCATATTAAGTTTTCCCTTCATTTTTGTATTTTGAATTTTGTGCATTTTCATCATCATCATTTTCAGAATTTTCTAGAAGAAAACCTGTAATAATTTTCTTTGTCTTAAGTTCTGTTTCAAAGACAGTAAAGGTATCAAGCCTGCACTACACTTAAGGACTGAAATAGAAAGAGGGATCATGCTGTGACACTGGTAGGACTAAGGTCTGCTATGACACAATAAATCCTAAATAGGAGCAATGGTTACCCTTTGCAGCATGGTATGTTTCAACAGACTCGTTATGAGATCTTGATAAAAGCACGAAAGCAGAATGTATGCATGAAATCAGAAATTGTTAAAAGAAAAAAGCTAAATAAGTTTTCTAGCTTCACTTGCTTTTAATCAACTTAAATCCATGAATTCTACAGATCACAAAACTAGACAATAGGATGTTAGCTTTTCACTAGCTTTATTACAGATAGCACTTCTGATGTTGGGATTAAAATAACAGTTAAGATAGCAGATAACTAGGTTCCTTCTCCGCAACTGAAGGCTGATCTTTGTTAAGAAAATGTCTTCACTTGGGCTTGCAGATACCTGATAGATGATTGAAATGGGGTGCAAGGCTTTGCATCTCTCTCTTCAGGTTCTTTCTCCTTTGCTATCTCAACCCTGGAATTTGATTCTACTTATTTTTCCATGTGGAACATGTTGATCATTTAAAATCTAGTTTGACCTATTGCCCATTGGAGCTGGTGTTCTTCTACACCACCCTCATGCTTCTCAGGAGCTCAAGCACTGGAGTCCTTTGGCCCAATCATAAGGTCGGGATGTCCAGGCAAGGTAATGACACCAGCTGTTAGAAGAACTCAGCAGGTCCTCAGTGAAGCTGCCTGCCTGCTAGCCCCCACCACACGACAAGATGCTTTGCACAGGAAGATGGCACCAGATACATGAAAATTTAACAGCTTCTATGGTGAGTTGACCACACCCATGTTTGTGATCTAAGTCTATGACAAAAGCAGCTTCTGGAGCCAGTTCTCTCACCAGTGGAAATTACTAGACTTTAACTCACTTCAGCAGGCCAATAAGAACTTTCTGCTCTCTTTGTTATGTGAAAACAACTTGCTCATTTTTTTTTTTTTTTTTTTTTTTTTTTTTTACCAGGTTTTCACTCTGGGTCAGCCAAAGTCAGGGTTTGGCTAAAGCACCTTTCTTTTACTCCACACTAATTTTTCCCTGAGCAGCACCTTGTGGAAATAGATTCAGACTCATTTCCTCTGCCTCTGGGTGAACAGATCCTCTTGTCCAGTACCAGGGGCCACCTTGTACTCCAGCATGCAGTGCTTGTCTCTCAGCCAGTTGGTGTACTAAGAAATACAGTCAAACAACACATGCTCCATAGAGTTCTAAAGCGTCCAGTAACCAATAAAGTTAAGACACATTTAGTGGTAACTTTTGGTAGAGGACTGAATAAGTTGAAAAATTACAACTCTAAGCATCTCCATTTCAGTACAGAATATAAAACAAGCTTGCTTTTAAAATTTTACCAGTTTAAAAATTAAAAAAAGTTTTAGAATGCATGTCATTCTTTAAAATGTAATTATAAATTCATTTACTTTTAACTTAGATTATCTGTACAGCTATTTCTACTACCTCACTGTAAATTTCTTTACTTAGAAGTTACTTACTTATTCTTCAAGGTTATTAAGTAGACATTATATGCTTGTTTATAAGGGTATAAATTAGATGATTTTTAATTGTTCGAGAAAGTGTGATTGGCCAGGGCTGGTGATACAGGTTGCAACCCCAGCACTTGGGAGGCTGAGGTGGAAGATGGCTTCAAGTTGGAGGTAGCCTGCGCTCCAAAGTGAGTGCAAGGCCAGGCTGACTGAGCCACCGAGCAAGACTGTCGCATTGCAAAGTGTGATTGGTTAATATACACTGTTAATATTATAGAAAAGCATTTTACCTGAGAAGAGTCATTGTTTATCACTAGGAGAAAAATGTACAAAATAACATATATGGGTCTTTTTGAAGAAAAGATATGAAATGTGTATGAGAGGAAAAAAAACCTAAAAGTATATTTAACAAAACATTAACTTTGCAATCATAAGATTTGAGGTAGTTGTTTAGGTTACTTTTTCTGTGTTAAACATATTTCAATAATCACATTTATCTTGTTGGGTTTCTATTATTCTTTTTATTTTATTTTATTTATTGAGAAACAAATATCAATGAAACAGTTTCAAAGCCGATTAATAGGACATTTTTCAATAATTAATACCTTCTACATTGTTATCTTCTTAGTGGTTACCTATAGCAGAAGAAGCAGACAGGATATCCTGTCTAAACACTATTACAACAAATCTTTCTTCTCATTGAATTAAATGAAAGTAGCTGTATATCTATCCTAACTGTTCTGTATATACAAACATAAAATGGTCCTTCCTTTGTATCCCCCTTCTTTTTTTATTTAGTCCTGTCAGAGATGGTTATTCTATTGGCATCTAAATACTATATGTGCTTGAATTCAGCAAAACAATCCAACACAGTCCAGTAGTCCACAATAGTAGTGGGTTATCTGCAGAAGTTGTTGACTGGAGCCATTTACAGCTCAGCATATTAATATGGCTTTACTTTATATACCTCATTTTTATACTTTTCTGCATGATGATTAAGACCAAGATAAAGTAAGACCTATATAACAAGAAATGTAACTTTTGTATCTGATGAAGTCAGTCAAGTACCCTCAGGATTTATCCTGTATCAGTAATCACATTTGTTTTAGCTTGAAAAAGGCTTATTTTTGAAATCTGTACAAAAAATATATGATCTCTAGTAAATGTTTACCTCCAACTTACAATTTATACTCTTAGAACTAAAAGATTTCTTTCCTATTTTGGCAGCAAAGTGGAAATGCAATGCATACCTTTTACTTTTAAAAAATCTAATAAAAATACTGTATCTGGGGAGGGAGGACAATAATATATTCATAATGTTAAAGAATGAAGTCTTGGCTTATTAGATCAATTAACATTTTCTTATGAAATTTTGTAGTTAATGTTATTTCAAGACTTTAAATTTAATGTTTGATGTGGAAGTAGAATTAAATATTCTTAGGAACTTAACATTGGTACAGGTATCATGAATACCATGATAAATGAGCTACCATGATAAATAAGAAAACTATTTGTAGCTGTATTGGAAATTTCTATGTGCTAAGATCTACTCATATTATCCCTGTTCATGATGAAATCATTGATGAGGTAAGAATTGGTATCATTCCCATTTCAGAGATGAGAATGTAGGAACATTTATGATTCAATAACTTGTCTGAAGTTTCTCACCTGGTAACTAGTGAAGTTAGATTTACAACATTGGCAGTCTAACTTCACTGTCTGTGCTCTTTCTCATAATACTAGACTTCTCTTTAAAAACGTTTTTTATCAAACCTCCACATTTCCTATGAAACTCCACTGATGATATTTAGCCTCTCTTCTGTTATGGAGTTAAAACAGACTGTTTCAGTGGTTAGTTTGTTGTGTGATTATAACTCACTCTGTGTTTGATAAGCAACAAATGCAATTCACTTGTTTTAATGTGTAGAGTTTGGCATAGATCAGATGCTATTACTTTACGTCTACTTATTGATGTCAGTATCAAAACTTGTATGTATTATTTTGCCTGGTACTCAGAGCAACCCATGCTGTAGTAATTGTTTTCTTGTTGTTGTTGTTTTGTTTTGTTTTGTTTTGCAGTACTGGGGATTGAACCCATGATTTAAATGTTGAAAATACGTGTGAACACTTATGCCAACCATTGTACACATTCCAATAATTCCTGCTCCATTTTAAAAATTTAACTTTGAGGCAATGTCTCACTAAGTTGCCCAGGCTGGCTTTGAACTTGTAATCCACCCACATCACCTCCTTCAATAGCTGTGCCATCATCCCCATCTAAGACAGGACTCATGCCATTTTGTTATGATGACAGTGAAGCTTTGAGAGCCTCATGAACTCACTCAAGTGAACAAAGTGAGAGTGCAAGGAATTTAAGTGTAGACCTTTCTGACTCTAATGTGGTTGGATTCAACTGTCGCATATTACCAGGAGTATTACATTTTAAGCCTGATTGAAAACAGATAAGACATAATAGTGTGTTTTGATGTTATATTTACCACTTTATACTGCTTTTACATGTTAGCTGACCCACAGGATGGCCAACCATTCAGGCGTATTCAGACTTACCTGAGTTAACAAGGACAGACCTATGTTCCAGGTTCTGGGTAAAGCAAGATGGTTCATTAGCCGCACACATGCCAATTTTAGAAGGAAGCATTTGAGATTTAAACACAATGCCTCAGTTCCAGCTGAATTAAGCATTCATGTAAATATATTCAGGGGCAAATCCCTTAAAAGGGAAAAGGAAGCATAAATTTAGTGTCCACTATTGATACCATTTTAAAAGCTATATCTAAGGTGAGCCGTGTCTGTAGTACAGACCACATATGCATGTCACAGGAGCTGCTGCTGACCTGCTCCACCCAGGAGGAGTCTCATGGTCTATCAGCAATAATCTCAGACAGAAATCTACAGAGAGATCCAGTGGGTACATTCTGTGACTGAATATAAATTCTGAAATAATATTTGTTCACTAGTAGTAATTGTTTTGTTTTGTTTTGTTTTGTTTTGTTTTGTTTTGAAGTACCCATGATTTGAACTTTGAAAACACTATACAACCACTTCAATTACAAGCCACACTGGCCTCTGTCTGCTCTGTCCTCATTCTAGTCCTTTCAGCCTTCTTACAAATGAGATTCTGTTAGTTTCTCCATCTCTCCTTGCACATCAGCCTCTGCTGTACTGGATCATTTCCCTCAGTAGGCAAAGTTTCTTCAGTATCTCTCAATTTAAATACAGCCACAATCTTTTTCATAGTTCTTCGGCCAGCAATTCCCCTATCACTGTTCTCCTCCAAATCAGACATTTTTTTTTTTTTAGAAAAACTATTATTATTATTTTATTTTTTTTTGGCAGAACTGAGGATTGAACTCAGGCCCTTGCACTTGCCAGGGAAGCGCTCATTCCATTGAGCCATCTCCCAGGCCCAAATCAGACATCTTTTAAGAGGAATCTTTCACCTGCCTTGTGCACCTCTGAAGTTTCCATTCACTTTTTAACTCAGCTCCTTTGACTTCTTCCCTATCAGCTGTCTCAAATTACTTTATTCAGTGTCACCAGGGAGCACCATTTGTCAAATCTGGTAAATACCTCTTTAACCTCATTTTCTCAGCCTCTCAAAAATCTTTGCACAAGTCGACTTTCCTTAATCTCTCCATTCTGGGCAACAGTGGTAACCCTTCCTGGTGTTCTGCCTGAATCACTGGGCTTCTTTAGTTTTTGCTAGCTCTTCTCTTACCTGCTTGCCTCCTAAAGACTGCTGTTTTCCAGTTGTAAGTATTCGGTACCTCTCTGTCATTTCTGTGTACCTTTCCAGGCAATTTTATTCCACCTAGATTCAATTCCAAGATAACTTTTCAATGTATGTCTTCAGCATGTGCCTTTTTTCTTTTTCTAAATTCCAAAGCTTGCTTAGCAATGCTGCTTAATTATCTTGCAGGCATTTTAAGCTTCGCATTTCCCAGGTTGACTTTTGATTCCCTGATCCTTTAACCTCAACTGATTTCTGTAACCTTCTCCCCATCTAGATCACTCCCTTTCCTTGCCGTTCCCCATTTCCACTCGGCAAGGTCTGTGGCTTCTACTTTCAAGCGATCTCAAGCCCAGCAATGCCTACTCAATATTAGCTCTTGCCTTTGCTTAGGCACAAAATTCAGACTGTGTTGGGGCAACAATGTGCTCAGCTAAAGAAGCTACAGTCCTGGCTTTTCTTGCAGATTGGTGTGGTTGAGTCCTGATAGACTGTCAGCCCAAGGACCAGTGGAGGCCTCGAGGGGCGGATGATCTCTCATCCATACAGTCTTTAAAAGGTGTGCAGAACCTGCATGAGAGTGATCTGCCTCTTTCTTCCAACACAGAATGAAGGCACAGAAGGATGCATCAACTGGGCTGTAAGCACAAGTTATTTTCAGGACAGAGGCGCTCTCTGGGCAAGTCAGAGGTGAGATCTGAAGTATTCATTTTTATTGAGAAAATTAAATTCTTGTCTTAAATAGCTATCACTTTGTGGTCTCTGTATGCAATTATGAACCAAGAGGAGGCAATTTTGTCTTCATTTCCATCGCATTTCCCCCTCGAGGCCTGTCTCGTTCCCTGCTTGCTTCTGCCTCTGTGTCTGCTTTTTTTTCCCTCTTTAGGTGAAGTAGTGGAGGAAAGTCCACTATATTCACCTTTTATCTCTTTTTGCTTTTTAAATAGAATAAAAATTAGTTTAAAAACATTAGAAGTGATACAAAATTTCACTAAACAAAATGATAGGAATTCAACAATGGTTGTCACGTTGCATATTGTTATCTTCAAATTATTTCAGACTACCAGATATAAGCATGCAAAATTGGTAAAAAAAAAATTAAAAAATTAGAAAAGAGAGAAAAAACAAAAAAAAAATGAACATTAACTTCTTGCAATAAACCAGTAGACATCAGCAGTTCAATTATCTAAGCTATCCTGTGTAGGTACATATGTATTTCTTTTTCCCTTCTTTCTTTCTTTTTTTACTCCTTTGCCTTATCCCAGTTGGTCCTTTCCTTTAAACAGTTTCTTTTCCTTTCACAATATCTATTATTCTTTTCAGATTTTACTTGCTCTTTTGGGTGCTTATGCACAAAGATAGTATAATACAGACAGGTCTGTTTTATTCCACTTATGAATATGGTCTTTAGTTGCATCCACTTACCTATAAATGCCTCAAGTTTATCTTTCCTTTAGAGCTGAGTAAAACTCCATTGTGTAATAATACCGCATCTTTTTTATCCAGTCCTCAGTTGATGGGCATATGGACTGTTTTTTCAAGATTTAGCTATGACAAATTGCACTGCTAAGAACATAGGTGCACATATATCACTGTGCAATTGCCTGATCTTTTAAAAACATGGTAGAAGCATGTCACATCGCTGCTTAAAATTTTTATAAATTCTTATTAATCTTAAAATTCAAGTTATTTAACACTGCTGGCAAGATTATATGTTATGAGGGTCCTGCTTATTTTTCTCAGACATTTCATATCACTTGTTTCTGTTTTTACCCCTTGCCAGATAGAAACCTTCCTTGGATGTTCTCTCTGTCATACCTTTGCATACAAGATTCAAATTAGTTGCTTCCCACTCCATCTCCTCTTCCCACTCCATCTCCTCTTCCCACTCCATCTCCTCTTCATCTCTCCTTCCATATTCTGAAGACTATGTTGTTGCCTACCTTTAATTCTCAAGTTAAATGTCATCTCTCCGAGTCTTCCGTCTAAACTTGACTATCACTTCATACTTAGGTTTCATCATTACACTCATCACAGTTTATCATAATTTATTTATGTGCAGGCTGTGTTTTTCCTCTCCCCATAAGTCTTAAATTCCTGGAGGACAGGGGTTATGTCAGATTGGTCACGAGTTTTGATGAGAACCTGACATTGGCCAGTGCTTCGCAGCTTTTTCAAAACATTGGTATCATCTGGGGAGACTTTTCAGTGCTATTGTCAGGTTCTAGTTTCTTCTCCCTTCTTTTACCCTCATGTATATGTTTGGTACAGGGTCTCACTACAGCTCGGGCTTGGAGTGATCCTCCTGTTTTCAGCCTCCCCAGTGCTTACAGTGGTGCTCCTTCACATCTGGACTTGGTAGCTGGCTCAGCATGCCCTGGAGGCAGGGCTGGCATGGGATGCGGGACTGGAGATCGAACCCTGGTCCCTGTGCTTGCCAAAGCAGTCCACTGAGCTATCTTGCCAGCCCCAGGTTCTAACTTCTTAAAGTGAGATTTGTCCTTCTGTGTTTGGACACAGCTCTCCACATGACCCTAGTGCAGCACTGTCTGAGGGTCATGAACAAAGGCAGTGATTCTCAGTCCTTTGTGTGCTCAGTGGGAGCCTTCTAGCTCCCACCACTGCATGTGCCCCACCATCAGAATTCTGATTTATTTGGTCTGGAAGGAGGGTTTGGAGTTGAAAATCTTTCTTAATGACTTAATACAGGATAGAAACCATTTATGTTAGGATTCAATACATAACAGCAGCCTGAATGAGCACATTTTTCTGTACAATTAACTTAGGCATAATGAGAAATAACAAAATATTTATACTGGGATGTTTTATATTGATTTCTATTCCTTCTCAATAGAAATTGGTTGAATACCTTTGTCAACAATTATCACTTTTAGGGGCCGGGGAGATGGCTCAGTAGAATAAGTGCTTCTCTGGCAAGCACAAGGGCCTGAGTTCAATCCCCGGTTCCACCAAAAAAACAAAACAAAACAAAACAAAACCAATTATCACTTTTCTAGTTGAGTCTAGAATTTCTTTGTTTACTCCCCCTTTTATCTCCTTTTATTATATTATTAACTGTTCTTGGTCATTTTAGCTTCTATTGACATTATAGATCCTTTGAAGAGATTGTATAATAATTCTTAATTTTGTAATTTCAACCGACCCATACTTGCATTTTAAACTCAAATGCAATTATACCTCTGTTTACAAATCCATATCTTCAGACTCACCTGTTACAGAACATCTGGCAGAAAGAAGTGTTTATTAAATGTTATAAATTCATTAGCTTAGGGCTGGCCAAATAGTTCAGTGGATTAAAGTGCCTGCGAGCAAGAGCAAGGACCTGGGGTTTGATCCCTGGGCCTGCCATGTCAGTCCTGCCCCTGAGATACACTGAGATGGCAATTGAGACTGGGCGTGGTGCACTGGCCTGTACTCCCAGCTCTTGGGAGGCTGTAAACAGGAGGATCACTATGAGTCCAATCTAGTAGTGAGACCCTGAACACCCTGTAGGCCCTTCCCTAACATACAAAAATAAATAAATACATAAACTCATTTGCTTGATTTAAAATGCAGGGTTGCCACACCCAAGTTCCTGGGAACGCCTGTGCTGCTTGTGTTCTATTTACTTTGGTCCAAGCCTTTTCCTTGCAGATTCTTTTGTTTTGAGCCAAAGTCAGCTGAGTCATAACATCAACTTCGGAGTGGAAACCCAACTGGAAAAGCTGTTTTCAGCATGGAGAAGTCATGGGCACCATGACTGTACTTGTGTAAAGGGAGTTTCACTTCGTCTCTGTCTTCCCACCTTACCATAGTTTCTGAATTGATGTTTATCATCTCCTGTATGCATTTTATTTTATTTCAGCATTACTTACCTTGTGAGAAATGTGTAAAGCTTTTTTTAGAAAAATGATATTTAAAGAAATCACATGATATCCTAGAAGGTTCTGAGGGCCCCTAGGGGAGATAGTATAATGCTTTTTGTCACCCAATGCCAGGCCCAGAAGAGGTGATGACTCCCTTGGGAGGGATAAAAAATAACAGACACAGAGTATAAACTCATGGACCTTAACACAGATGATAATCAATGTCATAATTCATACTATTACCAAAAAGAAAACTAAGAGTATTCTAGTTACCTAGGTAAAATACTCCACCCAACTTGCAAGGTAACATAGCTAAACAACATTAAAGAACATTGGCTCCAATAGGGCATGAACTTTGTCTATTTACTGCCATACCTAGTAATAAGAATGGTAGTAAATAGATGCTGATAATTACTGAACCAAAACTCATGTATGCACAATGGATAAAGATAAGGTACAGGATTACGTATGAAATTAAATTACAAGTATGCATGTCTGATGACTTGAAAATTTGAATACCACAGTAACATGGAGTGTGACCTCATTGAGCCTGACAACTTGGAGTCATTAGAAGATCTAGGTTATAAGGGTCCATTGTTGGAAGATGGTGCCTTGTCTCAGGCAGTCTCTGCTGGAGCCAGTTCTCCTGAGTTTACCAAACTTTGTGCTTGGCTGGTATCGGAATTAAGAGTGCTCTGTTAACTAGAAGAAAGTATGCAAGCAACTAACAGTCCCCAGTGAAGCTGAAGAATTCCAGCTTGAGGTGAGCAGGCCACTAAGGGAAATAAACTGTCCATATCTTTCACTGACATCTGGGGAGATGACCAAGTGCCTGCTTGTGCAGAAGAACTTCCACCACTTGCTCACAGACCTCATCCCAGAACTAGAAGCTGCCAGAATGCTCTGTAGAATGCTCCTCCAAAAAGACGCTCAAGAAGGAGGCAAGAGTGGGGTCTTGAAAGGCATATGTATTGTTCTAGGAATGTCCAAACCTCCAGCCAATATAACTATGTTCCAATTCTTCAGCAGGATTGAAAAAAAAATAAGTAAAGATTAGTGAAAGTTCTACCCAATCCTGTGGGAAAGCGTTTACTGAAGAAGTCAATGGGATGGACCCAGTGGGAAAAGATAGAAGCAATTAATCAAGCCATAGCCAATGACTATGAAGTCCAGAGAAAGCTGCTAATAAAACATTTGGATGCCACTCTACAGTCCTCTAGCTGGTCTGACAAAGCTAAGGGTCAGACAGAAAAGTTAGCCAAGGTCTACCAGCCAAGGCATTCAAAGTACTATTTCTGTTGCTCATCTCTTGGCTGCAAGACAAAACTTATCAAAGATCTTGAGAACAAGCAGTGGTTCCATAAGAGAAAAGACAGCCTGTGCCATCAAGAAGGTGTTGATGGACAGTGACCTAATGACATCGAACCTGCATCCCCAGAGATGCTGCCCAGGCAGAGAAGGCAAGATGGGCCCCAGCAGCAAGCAGGAGGCCAAGGAGGAGGGAGAGGTGGTTATAAACATTCCTCATATAGAAGATGAGGTGGTCATGAACAAGGAGGAAGGAGAGGCGGATGTGGTGGTATGATCATGGTGGCCAAGGCAGAGGAAGAGGAAGTAAGCATCAAGGAGGCTGGAAGAATAGAGGGCATGGAGGAGGAGTGGCCACAAAGAGGGTGGTTATCATGATGCAGGTTTCCAGCGAGGTGGCTATCAAGGTGGCCACAGGGGTGGCTATCAAGGCAGTGGTTACGGTGGCTTCCAAACATCTTTATATACAGGGAAGTGGATACCAGAATGGTGAACACCAGCAGGACAATGGATACCAAGATGGTGGACATCATGATGATGGGGTTGGTGGTCATGGTGGGAGAGCTGGCCTCAGAGGCCAGAGTGGTCATGGAGGCCAGGGAGGAAGTTGAGGTGGAAGAGGAGGCCAGACTTACCACCAGGGGTGTCAGTTTGAACAGCATTTCCAGCATGAAGTCTATCAGTATAATCATTCTGGATCTGGACAAAGAAGACGTTATACTAGTTGAGGCTACAGAATATTACATTTTGCTAGAGCTCAAGTAATAGAAACTTCATGTCAGAATCCTGAATCCAGCATGAGTTTGGATTTACATATGACCATAGGTGGTAGATAGACTGCTGCTTGGCATAAGCATCTGTCAGTTTTTTTTTTTTTTAATGGAGTTGCAAGACGCAGTTTATTTGAAAAGTACATACAACATCTCTACTTTATATGAAAAAAAATTAAAAGGTAATTAAAATTGCCTTTAGTTGACCAGTGGACTAATTTCATAGTCAGAACATGTACATTTTTTGAGCAGTTTACTTGAATAAAGTATTTTGAAAATGAGGATTCATCTAGATGTTTTTAGATTTATTACTGGGAGACTCTCCTCATATTAGCTATATATATATATATATATATTACATAAAATGCCTGCTTTCTGAGCACAGTGCAGCCCTAGGTTGGCATTTTATTCAAAGAGGCTGTGCCTCTTTTGCTTTATGATAGGTTGGTTAGATCAGTTCCTATTAAATGAGCTTTTTGGCAGACAGCACATTCAGTAGCCTTATTTTGTTCATAGAATACTGTACCTCATGCTCAACTCTGAAAACCTTCAACACAGACAAAACAAGACTAAAAGCAAACTAAGTTGTGAACCTATAGTACACATAGGCATTTAGTTAAGTATAGCAACTTAAACTGACCTGCATCCATTCAAAACAAGTTCTTCCTTCAACATTATTTCTACTTGAAATCTGCTAGAAGAAATAGCAAACTAAAATTTGTTTTATGCATGATTTAATACTACTGGCTTAGCAAACACAAGTTGGTTTTCTTTTGGCTGGAGATGATTTTTTAATGGAAGAAATACACAAAGTAAGACAGAGCTTTGCTTAGTGAAAGAGGCCCATTATTATTGCTGCAGAAAACAAAAGCCTGGCTGAGCTGATGTTTTACATTGTCCTTTACCAAAATCTCTATGACATGATGTTTTTTTCTGGGTTTTTGTATATATAAAAACTTTTGTGTGAAAGGTGAGCAATAAAGTATCTGTATGTTCAAAAAAAAAGTAAATTACAGTGTCAGTCAAAGTGAAGCAAGAGCTCTTCTGGTGATGGGTTATGGAAATTAGATTTTTAGATAGAAAACAACAAAGAATCCTTTCCTCTCTTCCATTCTTTTATTGTATATATGTTATATATAGAGATAAGGCTACAATATAAATCATTCTTCCGCACACAGTACTATGAAGTAATATGATTCACTTATGTCATCAATGGTTTTGTTTGAGGCTCCTATCAAGCTAATTGTTTTTAAATACTAGCAGGTAGATAAGGGTTCTAGGTTTCTAAGACCTTGAACTCTTTCTGAGTGGGGAGATCAGTGACTCAGTATTCTTGGCAAGAACACAGAACAGTTATTCTAAAAACAAGAAAGATGGTTCACTGGCTTGTAAAACATGAGGGAAGGCAGCAAGGGGCAGGATTCCAGGCAAGTTCAAAGTCAGGACTCCTTGCTACGGAAGGTGTGTGCTGTGTTCCAAGGTCACTGAGAGCTGGGGCTTCCCCAGGTGTTGTGCATCTGATCCTGCTCTGTGGCATCTGCACCTGTGGGGTGCACACCTGAAAATGGAATTCAGCTGCACAAGCAAGAGACACAGAGCATTTCGGGTCTGTTGCCTTGGACATTGCTTCTTTGGTTCTAATGAATAATTAATGAATTTTCTTTTCCTAATAGCTGTATCTCTGCTACAATGTCTATTAATTCTAGAAGAATCCAGGGCTAATTATGTAGTTGCTTACTCCTCTAACATGTCAACAGGTGAATTTTCCCATTCACAAGAGTCATTGCTTTGAGGACAAAGACAGACATTAACCCTTCAGGCTTTCCCACCTCCCAGATCTGCTGACTGACTACTAGATACTGTGGGATGCACACACAAAAGCTGTAAATGTTGCCCAGTCACATTCTTTGTCTCCCTTTCTCAGGGATCATCTCGTTTTTTTTTTTTTTTTTGTTGTTGTTGTTGTTGTTTTCCACTCCTGAAGGTTGAACTCAGGACCCTTTACTTGCCAGGCAGGTGCTTCAACTGCTGAGCTATATCCCCAGCCCAGTCAGTGATCATCTTGTGATTGACATGTCCATTCATTCGCTCTCTACCTTTATGCCTCTGTTCAACCTTCAAAATCCTTCTAAATATTATACCTTCATACAAGCATCCACTAAAAGTCAACACTGGCTTCCAACCCAATCTCTATTTTTTGACAACCTTATTGAGATATAGTGCAATGCCCATTTGTCCATTTAGAGTGCACGGTCCAAATGTTTTACACATTCAGGATGTAGTCTCAGTTGTATAGCCATCACTGCAGCAAAGTTTGGAGCATTTTTATCATCCAAGAAAGAAGCTCCCTTGATAAGAAACATTTGTCATCCCTACTTTTAACTTGCTTTTTGAACGCCTGTAATCGTAACATATCCTCAGGAAGAATTCCCTGGAAACTTTTCTGATTAGCACTTAGACTGTTCCCTTGATCATAAATCTTTTACTCAAGAGACTCTGGACTCCAAAGGAAGCAGGGAAAAGCCTGCTTGGTGCTAGGTCTGGTATGCTTCCCTGAGAATCCAATAGCAAAACACTGGGAAGCTCTTGAGAGTTCATCCACTTTTCTTATTAATAAAGCTTACAGTAGATTCTAATGATCATGAGAGAATGCTCTGGGAAGCATCTTATATGCTTTGTAGCTACTGAGCTGATTTTACTCAGTGCCTGCCACCTGGCTTCTACCAGTGCCCAGCCCTCTTTTCTTAAACTTGGGCTATGTATGTCCATTGATGGTTCGTTCACATTAACTTATCCCATTCTCACACAGATATTTACTAAGGCATCAACTTTGTAAATGGGGGCTCCACCCAGTTAAACGAATTGCTCCCAGTTCTACCTTCAGGTAAAGGCAGAGAGACTTTTGAATTATCCCCTGCCTGTATTATTGACAGAAAAGAAAGCACGAATTTGTCTTCAATAGATTTATAATGCCCCAGTAAGTATCATTTGGGCAGGGTCTTTGGCCCCTATTGTGTATATAAAGCTTCTCAGATGGGATTAATTGACACGTGTTGTTTTAGCTTTTATAGTCAGGCTATTCAATGTATAGAGATGCCAATTCTGTATTATTCTTCTCTTAGTCCTCATATGCTAACTACTCTATAAGTAATGGTCAACAATCCTACTTTGCCCTATGCCTTATTGAAGCGCGTACCTTACTGAAGCATATTGAAGAATAATATAATATTATGTGGCTGTGGTATATCTATGAGCCACAGCCTGCTCTCAACAATGCTCTCCTCTGGAGTGGTAGCAGAGTCAGTATCCAAGCTGCTCTAATTTTTATATAGCCACACGCAGCACAATATTTCAGCTAAGAATGGACTGCATGGATGATGGTGGTCCTATAAGATTATGATGGAAATGAAACATTCTTATGATGTAGCAATATCATACCCAGCTTGACATCATAGCACAATGCATTAGTTGTGTTTTTTGGTAGTGTTGGTGTGAAGAAATCTAATGCCAATTATAAGAGCATAGCATGTATAATTATGTGCAGTACATCAAATTTGATAGTGATAATAAATGACTATGTTACTGGTTTATGAATTTACGATATGACACTTTTATCATCATTTTAGAGTTACTCTTTATACTTGTAAAAATTTTGGGGCTGGTGTGGTAGCTCAGTGGACTAAGTACCTGTTTAGGCAAACACAGGGACTGGCATTCAATCCCCAGTACCACATGCCCCACAGCCCACGCCCCGGCCACCAGGCTTGCTGAGCTGGACATCAAGACCAGTTGTGGTGGCTCACATCTGAGGAGGCTGAAAACAGGATCACTATGAATCTGAGTTACATAGTAAGACCCTGTATCAAATACATTTTTTTTTAAAAAGAAATATTTTACTATAAAACATCCTGCTGTGTCACTCTAGCACCAGCTTCATACATCTAAGGTGACTATGTCCCTTGATTGCATCAGGAGGCTATGGCACATGATTGACCTTCCTTCCCTGTGGATTTGGCCCAGCAGACTCTTATGAAGATCCCACATGGCAAAACTGCCTAATGACCCAGACTCTATCTCCATCATTAAACAATGTGTGATTGTATATTCCACAGAGAAAGCTAGCTATTAGGTGTTAGTGCAGCCATATGGAACGTTTACATTAGAACTTAGACTTAAAGAACATATGTTGGAACATATAGAACACACACACACACACACACACACACACATTTGGGCATGTAGAAGGCACTAAAGTTTCACTAGGGTTACCCCATTTAATTGTCATGAGAGCCCCGTGTGATGAGTGATCTCTTTACATCCACATTGTACATGCTCAGCTAAGATCAGTGTTGGATTCCAGTTCTCTCTTAATCCAGAGCCTTTGAAGAGGTTCCCTCCATTATTAGTAGTGAAAGCAGAGAATGGCCATGATACCATGTGAAGCTTTCCACTTCAAAACTGTAGTATAGGTTTTTTGTTGTTGTTTTTTTTAACCTTGTTTCATAAAATTCATCCATTCTAGTTGATCACACCAAAGGGAACATCCATTCTACAGGAATCAAACAAAGTTTATGTTTTTGTGTGTAAAAAATGATTAACTACTTTCCTTTTTTTTCCATTCCATTTTTTATTACTGCAACAGCTTCATGTTTAATTTAGCCTTCTGACTCTGTGCTTGTGCCTTCAACACTTCCACCACAATTTTCTGCTCTTCAGTAAGGAAAGCGCGCTTGATCCTGTCGCGGACACACTCAGCACACATGGAGCCTCCGTGAGCCCTGCTGACGTACTTCTTTGTTTTAGACAATCTCATAAGAACTTCAGGCCGCACAGCTCGAACCCCTTGAAGTCTTCCCAGGGGCACACCACACGCAGATCTGGGGACCTTCCCAAACTTCCTGGTATAGAGGTAAAGAATTCCATTCCCTGAGGTTCAGGACAGCCTAGCTTTGTTAGAGACAGCGTTGCAGGAAAGCCTGCGATGGTATGTCAGGCGCTGGACCATGAGAAAGCCTCTAGACTCCGTACTCAGAAGACGGAAAAGGAACTGCTTTCCATTTTTGAAAGAGGAATATTAGTATCTGCCTCAAGCCTTTTGTAAAGATGAGCTGAAATAGACAGAGCCACACGCTCGGGTAAGCGCTCCTTCCTCTGCAGCTGGTGCATGGGATGCCCTCAATCAAAGTGAATGTTCTGTGTTATTCTGCAGGACACTTGAACATTGTGACGACCACACATGGCCTTGCATTATAATTGGTTATAATTTATGGTGTAATTCATACCTTTAAAGCTGCAATACCCTTAGTTTAAATTTTTTGTTTTACTAATTTATGAAAGAGATGCTATAGACTGTTTTCCATATCTCAGCTTTGCCCCAATTCTGGGCACAACTTGCTCCTATTGATAGAGGAAAAAGAAATACCCAACCTGCTAAATATCTGGTATGGGTTCATGTTCCGTAAAAATAAAGAATGAATTTTAGGAACTATGGTGGCTAAAACTTGATATTTATTTGGGGGAAAGAAAGTTTCTGTTCATGAGAGAGACAGAACAGGTCCTGAGTGGGTTTCCAAGGATTCTGCCTTTTCTAGGGATTTTTTAAAGAAAAAAAAACAATGATACAGGATTTCAAAATAAGATAACAGGAAATCAACAATGGTTAATATATTAAATATTGTTATCTTCAGAGTAGTTGCTTAGATTATGAAATCTAGGCATGAAAAATTGATGAAACAATATAAGCACATTGAGGCAAGTCCAAAGTAGAAAATATAGGAAATCACAAGGTGGAAAGGAGGTGGGACAAAGCTGTAGTCAACCAATAAGATTATGAATATAACTGCTCAGGTAAAATTGATTAAGTTGGAATCAAATGGGGGAAGTGAGTCACATAGCACGCAGGCATGAATAAAGAACAGGGGGTATTTCTAAAGTTGGTTTAGTAATTCTTTCTGGCTTCCTCAAGGTGATAGACATGTATTTAGACTATCAATCTCTAATGTTTATCCTATCCTTAGAAAGTGTGTGAGTGCATTTGTTTTATCTTTTTTTCTTGAGGTTTGGCTCCCAGTGGAGGTGCCTGTGCCTCCCTCCTCCAGTTCCAAGGTATCTCCTCTTCTGCACTGGTTCCTTCCAGGATCTAGCCCTATCTGAATGTGTATAATATTTTTATCTAGTTTAGGTGCCTATAACACCATCTACCTCTTCTCCACGTGAATAGAAATAGAACCTCTCCACAAGGTATGAGAATCTAAGAAAGATAGAAATAAGCATAGTTTAATATTTGAACTTTTTCAGAGTTTGCCACATAATTGTGCCTTCTGACTTACAATGTCAGGAAGACAGGGATTAAGCCTCTGAGTGCTACTTTGTAGAAAGACGACACATGACAAGTTACAGGGAAAAAGAACTCTTGGAGTGCCAATTTGTCTGCGGGCTGCAAAACAAACAAATGGTGAGTGAAGAGGACATAGGGGACAGCAAGGAATGATGGTAAGATGCGACCTAAAGAGAGTAAAACCCAACCTGAAATAAGTCAAGCACATAAATTGCTATTAAATCACAGCTTTTATTTTTCCTGCCTTCGCCCTTCTAACAGTTTGGTTTCTCAGTAACTGAAAGGAATCATTTGAAGTATGGGCCCCAAGAAGGCAGGCCTCTGACCTCTAGCTCGACCACAGAGATCAAAGGCAGCCCATATGTGTGAGATATTATCTTTTCCAGGCAAGTGAGCATGATGTTTTGTGATGCAGCAGTGTGGAAATAGACAAATAGCCAGGTTAGTGACCACTGAGGGAGAATGACGGGTGCGGGGGCCGAGCGTGAGCAGAGGGACAGCCGAAGGCGCAGCTTCCGTCCAAGCCACTTTGTGTTTTATTTTGACTTCTGCAAATACATTTGCTCAGTTGTTTTTTTTTTTTGTTGTTGTTGTCGTTAACTGAGTTGTAAATGAATAGAAATTTGTTCTAATAGTGTTTGAGACAGGATATCATCTCTGCATCTTGTACAATGAATAACCACTAAGACAAGCTATTTGTTTCTCAATAAAATTATTTAAAAAAATAAATAAGTTTATTCTAAATGACATTTCTATGTTTGCCATAGACATTTCACCCCTCCAGATACATTACTTATCTAACTTCCCTTAGCTGCACATATGATTAATAGTTCATTTTTGCGAGATGGGGCTCATCTTGCACAGAGAGGTGGCATAGAAACTTTTATGTAGACAAACTTTATTAATAAAATCTTCACTAATGTATATCACATTACAGTGTCTTTTAGTCAATTTCATTGTAAAAACAGAGAGGACGAGTTGCTCGACAGCTGAAAAGATGTCTGATATCATACTTTTATTCAATTGCTCCCTGCCACCCTCCCTCTCACCCCTGCCATATATAATTAATCCCAGGGGCAGCTCTCCTGGCTCTTTCTGGGACTGATGCTGTGTTGACAGGAGGCTGTTGTCAACTCCCACAAGTCACCACTCAGCTCAGAAGCTTTCAGGGTTTCTTGGTCTACACACTGTCCTTCAACAAGTTGATTGTTAATGTTCCTCAAAAAAAGAGCAAAACAAAACCTATTGTGAGATGGATTTCAGCCCCTGTGGTTGAACTTGGCCTTTAAATCATTTTTTCTCATGCATTTCAAGGTAATAGTTCCTAGGGGCAACTAGACACTCACAGGTCCAGGTGAAGTTGCTTTTCTCTCTTCCTCCAGGTAGTTTTATTTTTTCTTTACTTTTGTATCTTTCCTTTTCATGTAGATCTCCCTCTCCTCAACATAGTTCATGCTCTCTCTCAATTTATTGTTTTTCAAAAGGTCTTTGCTCCAGCACTTTAGATTGAGTAGATCCTACTGAGCAAGGCCTTACTTTATTAGTGCGTTCATCAAGTTTTCTAGGTCTTCTGCTGGCTTATTTTTGCTCCGATGTTTGTAATACATATAGACACACCAACATATACATTAATACAAAGATACACCAACACTCAGACACATGATAACACCAAAGCTAAACTAGACACATATACCAGCACATACACTAATAAACACTAACATGTATGCTAACATGTGTACACCAGCACACACAGTAAAACCCATATTTGTGCATACATTAACATATACAAACACACACTAGAACATACACCAATGCATATATTCATAAACATACACAAAACACACTGACACATATTGATGCATGTATTAACACCCATAGGAATAACCATACACTAACTCGTACACAAACATCAGCATATACCACCACACAGAAACACTCATACACATACACTAACATGCACCAACACAAAATCTGAGGCACACACTGGTACAAACTAGCATGCATTACACTAACCTTTATGGACCACCCTACACACATCAATATAAACAACACAGAGAGAATGCAATCACTTCCTAACTCTGAAATCTATTTCTTCATCATCTACCTGACAATCCCCAGGGGTAGATTAAGATTACTGAAAGGATTACAAGGTCTTATCCACTGATAATCGACCCTAGAGGAATTCTTGCTACTCCCATTGTGAATAAAAATTATGAAATTTTTGTTGAAACTAAACATCTCTGCCAAAAATTGTGAAAATAAAACTTCTGTTTTAGGCAAAAAACAATAGTGTAATAATGAAGTTTTTCTACTTTTATTGAAGTCTTCCGAAGTCGAAGTATGATGTGTGCTTCGAGGGCTTTGTGAAAGAACAGATTTAAACAGCAAAGTGTTCATTACGGATCAAACAGGAGATTATTTCTGCCAACTCAGCATTCATAGGATTTGGTACAACTAGATACCAGGAACTAGCATAGTATGAAAATAAGTAGATTTAGGTTAGCAGTTTTAGAGCTCTTTTCAGAGAACTGGCACGCAATAAGTTAATACAGGCTCAATTATCATACCTTACAACAATCTGGACTAACCATTCTGCCTTAGTATCTGGAAAATCAGAGACAAAAGAAAGTCATTTGCTTCTAGAGGTGTTGAATGAAACAGCACATTGGGTGGGGCTGCAATGGGAGGCGGGTTTGGAAGTCAAAGGTCTTGCAGCAGAAGCTCTACATGCCCAGCCTGGGAAGAGCTGTATGCAGAACCCTGCTGGGAACAGTCAGAGGAAGGCTCAGCAGCTGTTTTCAGAAACAGAATTTATTTTTCTCTAAATTTCTCTCATCATCTCATTCCTCTAATGAAGTATCAAATAAACAGTTTTATCATTTTAATACATTTATATTTTATCTTTCTTAAAGTAAGAAAATATGAAATATACTCTTCATTTGTAAATCACTTGGGTAAAACATCCCATATGGTATGCCTACCTTGCTCCATAGGTGTAGGGTAATTATGATGTCTTCTCCAGTTCTTTTAATCTCATTCTTTTTAGTATATTTTGTGATATGTACAATATGTTAATATAATTATATATGTGTTTACACATATGCACACATAAATGATGTGCATATAAATGTATATTTATGGCAAATTAATCCTGGAACTCTTCACCCCTGTTGGTCTCTAAGTTCACCCATTCCATATGTCTCTCTCCAAGTGTCCATGACTTTTTTATTTTCTTTTGGTGGTACCAGAATCAAATTCAGGACCTTGTGCTTCCCCGGCAAGCACTTATTCCACTGAGCTATCTCCCCAACCCCCTTGTGGCAAATTAATCCTATTGTGTGATTAAAAATATGTAGTCAGTCTGGATTAGAGAATTGATCTAGAGAACAAATGTTAAAGATAAATGAAGGAATGTAAATATTTACTAAAGAAGCATCTGTGAATCCCTTCTATTTGCTGAGTGCAATCCTAATCATTTAGCATAAGCATACAAAGGTAGATAGATAAGACAATTTTGCCTCTCTCAAAAAGCTTACAACTTAATAGAAGAGTCATTTTCAAGTCCCGGAAGCAAATGCCACTTTCACTAAGGTATGGTTGGAATGTTGTACTCCCCCCAAACATTGTGTGTTCACACTTAAGATGCCTTCAGGGTACAGTCTTAAGAAGTGGGGCTTTGAGGAAATAAGTCATGAAGAACAGGCCCCCTTGGCTGAATCGTTACTGCTATCCCAGAAGCTCTGAGGAGCTGCCTCCTTTCTCTCACTCTTTTATTTTTTTCTGTATTGCTTCAAATGAGAACACCACATATGAGAACACAGCAACAAGGTGTGGATGAAGAAGGCCACTTTGTTAGACACTGAATGTCTCCAGGCCTTGGCTCTGGCTTTCTCAACCTCCTGAATCATAAACTATTTTCAGGGTGGGTTTTGTTTTGGTGTTTGCTCTTTTGGGATGATAGAGTCTCCCTTTGTAATGCAGGCTAGCCTTTTTTTTTTTTTCAAAATTTTATTGATAAACAGATAGCAATGAGACAGTTTCAAATCAAATCGGAAGTACAGTTTCAACAAATAACACACTGCATATATTCTTCTTAGTGGTTAATTGCTGTACAAGATATAGACTTCAGATCCTATTTGCAAACACCATTAGAACAGATCATTCTATTCATTAAGAGAATGCAACTATATATCTATCCTAACCACTTTGAATACACAGATACAAAATGGACATTCATCAGTATACCCCATTTTTTCTAAGTTCCGTTATTGAATATTATAGGTGTGTAAACTCAGCAAAATATTCTAAAAGAGTCCAGTAGCCCATAACTGACTAGGTAGCCCTGGCTGGCCTCAAACCCACAGTAAATCTCCTGACTCAGCCTCCTAAGTGCTGGGACTATTATTTTATTTTAAACAGCAATTATGTTTGTTTTCTTTTTGTATTTTCAAGATAATTAATTTATTTAAAATATTTGTCCCTTTTATATAAAGTAGAAATACTAGTATTTGTCATTTTGTTTTTCCTATACAAATTTGACCTCCATTTCTTTCACCTTTACTCTCATACATCTTAGCTATCTCTTTAGGCTCTCTTTGGAGAAATCAGTACACCCTTTTTCCTTTCCAGTACATATTCACATTTCAGTTTCTTGAATTCTTTGCTATTTTCATCGTGAAAACTATTCATTTGCCAAATTTTTAATGCTTTTCTATATGTCCTAGGTATTTCAGTGATTGTTGTTTAAAGTTTAGCACTTAAAACAACTTTGTCAGATTTTTACCATGTGTCATTTTAACTTGGTAGACAGGAGTTCATGTACAATTACAAGGAACTGTCTTTATTTCATGAAATTTTCTCATTATCCATTAAAGCTCCAGTTCTGGCATTTATGTCTCTCTTAACTCTTTTCTTATCTCCCACATCTTACAAAATCATGTTCAGAAGTAATTAATTGGGTGATAATTTACTTTTGGAAATAGTCTTCAACAGAAGAGTTGCTTATCCAATCAGTCCCACAATTACTCCCTCTTCCGTGTTTGCATGGAAACAAAAGATGTGAGGACTTGTTTGGCGCAGAACTATGTGCAGATTATTTGGAGCTCTAATAAGCATTGTGTGCCTAACTGCATGAGTTCTCAGCCTGTTGGATGAAAGGGTAGAGGGACAAAGGAGGGTAGGGAGAAGCATGTTCTTTCTGTAATTCATTTCCAACATTTGAACTTTTAGGTCATTAACAAGTTGAGTACGCTAAAGACAAAGCAGTTGAAAACTCCTCTTACTTAGAGATTCTCAGTGAGGGCGAAAAATGACTTTTCTTACTTCTTGCTTTTGCTTTATTTTCACCAAAATTTGGGCCCCACTTAGCGATTCCTAAAAGAAGCAGACAAGTATTGGGTGAGGAAAGGGAAGAAAAATAGCAAAGAAAATGGTATGAGATTTGTCTGCTGTGGAGGAGGTGGTTAGCTGTGTGCTAGAATTTCCTGGTTGTCTCTGTGGATAAGGAATTGTTAGGTGGAAAAAAGTTGTAAGAAATTAAAAAGAAGAATAAATATTATTAACTGTTCTTTCAGTAGACCAGCAGAAATCAGCAGTGCAACTACGGAGACTAGCTTGCATGGATATATCTTTTCTCCTCCTTTCTTTTGTCGATTTCCTTAGCCCAGTTTTTTCTTCCCATTGAACAGATTCTTTCTCTTTCACAGTGCTGATTTAAATCTAATAAATGGTAACAAGTAATTTATTTTAAAAAGGCTGGGAAGATAGCTCCATAGAATAGGCACTTGCCTGGCAAGCGCAAGATCCTGAGTTCAATCCTCAGTACTGCACCCCCCCCCCAAAAAAAGAAGAATTGTTAGGAAGTGGCTACTCAAAGAAAAAAAAGCATATTTCCCAGCATTCTCTCTGTGGATACCCAAATGTGTGCCTGAGTGCAGCTGGACACCTCCCTCCACATGCTCCACCTCTCACCCTCTAAGATACTTTGGGGACCACATGTTGAGAATGATCAGACCACAGGGCTGACAAAACCTGGGCCCTTGAATCAGCGTGGGTATGGCCTGGAATCCCCCACTGGACTGTGTGTGCTGTGAACAGAAACAAACTTACGTTTTGTTAGGTCACTGAACTCTTTATAACAATTAGTATTATCTCTATAGATAAGAGGGTAAAGGGATGTAAAAAGAACCAACTACTATCTACAATGAATATAATCATTATGCATCAAAAACGTGCTAATTTAAAAAATAAACCCCAGTAGACAGGGTTACACTATAAATAAGGAGACAACGCTACCACGTATGGTGTGCTGTAGTGGTAGATGTGTGCTCTCCTAGCTGCTCTTGTGAGGAACACAGGAGATTTAACATCCCTTTCTGCAGCTCTTCATTATTTCAGTAGGGGTTAAAAATCTTTCCACATTAAAAAGCCATCAAAATGTAAAATTTTATACAGAGTAATTAATGCAATATGGTTTGGAATGTGTTTGAGCCTTTTTAAAGTTCTGAAGCATAAATCATGACACCAGCATCATTATTCAGTACATTAAAAAATATTCTGTAGAATTCTTCAGATTATACAGATCTCTGTAAAATTAACAAGGAAGAACTCCAATTCATCTTACATCTTTTATAAACAGGGAAAGCCAGGACTGCTTCAAATAGAAAGTTTTCCTGTATACCTCTTACTGACTTGAGGGTAGATCCTCTCATTTTTCTATCCCCGATTGGAAACCATCTACTTCACAAAATGCACACTTCATATAACATATTTTAGGGTGCATTTCTCCCGAAGTCTTATGCACTCACAAACAGAAACAGTGTTTCCAGATGCATGGTAACTGGAACAAATAGGCTTAGGGAGGCAGCTCTCCACCACCCACTCTGTGTATAGCTGGAAAACTCATAAACAGTCCTTGGACACTGCAACGTGATCTTTCAATCTGGCATAGCTGACGACAATTTTCTGCCTGATTGAGAGCATAATGTCTTAAAGGAAATTTCAGAGCCAGCCTTGGACAAACTCCGCTGTTGGTGACATCTGCCTTATTACCAATAAAAATGATGTATTGTGTAACAGCGAATTACTCAGCAAACAATTCCCAGAGATCACCTTTGCTATGGAGTGTGAAACAGAACTACTCCCTTTCCTGAATCTCAGAAGTTTTACAGAGGAGAAATGACCTCCTGACAGGTACGCAACAGGAAATGTGCTTCTTCAAACAGATAGATGACACTGCACTTCATACACTTGGTGCCCATAGCAGACGTGAAATAAAGCCACCAGATCAGTTCTTGGGGAACACAGAAGTACACAGATATATCTACTGATAGAAAAATATATTCAGTGAAGAACACACTTTGGAAAAAAAGCCATGCACAATCACAAGGCTGCTTCACAACACATTTATTCATTCATTCATTCTTTCATTCATTCATTTTGGTACTGGGGATTGAACTCAGGACCTTGCGTTTGTCAGGCAGGCACTTACGCTGCTGAGCTGTACCCCCAGCCCCAGGACACTATTTAAGCAATTGTTAGACTTGAAAAAAAAAAACCCTGAAGACTGGCTGAAATATCCTAATAGAGAAAACTTTGAGGTGTATGAACATCTAACTGAACCAAGATATATTATTTGCCATGCATTGTCAGAAGAAAATCAAGCAACTTCAAAAAAAACTAATTTAAAAATTTCTAGATTTCTTGTTCTGGTTTGAGAAGTGCTGGGAATGAACACTAAATGACTGAGACTTCGGCAACTTTATCATGGGAGTCATGCCTTCATTGAAGCAATGAAGAGTTGCCAACTTAACCATCTGAAATGAAAGAGATCCTGGTTTTATTACCAAATATGAGTGTGCATGTTTTCTTTCACTGCGCCCTACCTCTTTGCTATATATCTATATCTATATCTCTATTTGTAATTATCTGTCTTTCTATACTTTACAAGTATCCATCTAAAGTATAAGGCTCAATGAGGGAAGAGAGTAGCACATTCTTCCCAAGCCTTAGAATATTCAACTGAGCCTGCTGAAAAAGTTTTCACATAACCTAAAAGGATACTGGCCCTTTAACTTTTAACACACTTCCCCAATTAAGCATTTTAGGCTCCAGACTTTAACAGCTGTCTGCAGCTGTTGAAAAGCGATTTATCATTGTCAGAGTTCGTGACCAAAACATTAAAAGAATTTTTTTTTCTTTATGTTTGGCAGGCTAACTTTCATCTATAGTCGTTCATCCTCTTTAATGCTTTTTTATTCAGAGTAGCAATAAAAAATGAAAGAAAAACATTTTACTGAATAATTTTGAATTTTATTTCCTTCACCTTGAACACTATAATGATTTGTAAAAATCTTTTGTGTAAGAAAATATAACTCTGAAAAATATTTGTTTTGTTTTATGGAGGCAAGTGCAGTGATTTGCTCAAAAGCCTTTTGATGAAAATCTGATCTTATTCATGCATGGGAAATTCTTTTAAATTCTAAAATGTTCAAAGAAATCTAAAACCATTTCCCTGTTTTTGAAATAATGAAAGATTTTTTTTTCTTTTTTACTGATGTTAAAAAGGCTTCTACATCAAACACGCAGTGTTTTTATAGTGTTATACTTTGTTTTGAAAGAAAGCTTTTCTACCTCAAAAATTGTAAGTGGAGGGAGCTTGGAAAGATTTGTAACTTTGGATCCACCTTCCTTGAATCCCCTGTCCATTTGTCTTGGAGAAACTCATTCAAATTGAAGGCTTTCTTTTTTCTTTGTTTCCTACCTTCTATATCTGAGTCCTACAACAGTTTGACTAAACTTATTTGCTGACACCCAGTTTGCTGTTCATCTGCTTACTCAATGAGCACGTTTCGGATGCCCACTGTGTGCCAAGCCTCAAAGCAGAAGCATAACCTGAGCCGTACCCCTGCCTCTGGGAGCTCTCTCCTCTCTGTCCCTTGTACATGCCCTTTGTATTCTGAGCAGCCTTCAGGAAACATGGTCATCCCACACCAAAGGGCCAACAGCATAGACATTTCTTGCAGCACCAGTTAGTTGTTTGTTTTCATAAGGTCCTGCAAACTCAAATGTTACGGTTTTGGAGATTTTAAACCTGAATCTGAAATCCAGCTCAACTTTGGTACAAAGACTTTCAATGTGCCCATGAGTAGATCCCCCTCAATGCCCCATTTTTGTTATGGGCTATAGGAATTAAGATTCAGACAGCTTTACATCAAAGCAATAAAAGGGTAGCAGAGGAATCGGCTACATTTAGTCGAAGTGGCTTCATGCTTCACCTGGTTCTCTGCTGCCTCCCCTATATCTCTGATGATCAGGAGCCAACATCATGGGCACTTGGGTTAAAATTGTCAGTAATGGGAGCAAGAAGAAGTCAGACCTGAGTAGAAAGCCATCATGAGGCTCGCCACTGAACCATGGACAAATGAATGGAAAATTAATTGCTTATAATGAATAATCTTTTACTGTGCTACTGAGGACCCAACTCAATTGAATATGTGGATTCCCTAACAATCTGCCTTCAGTGTCTCTTGTCTCTAGCTCAGCCAGTGGCTTCTCCGAGCAGGGAGGCGAAGGTGACCAGCAGCTTGTGCTCAGCTCTTCTGCTTCTCCCATGTGCCTCCATCTGCTTGCCTCCCTGAACAACAGGCAGTTGGCCTTTGCAATGTTTTGGCCATAGATCTGTCCTCCTAAAGATAATAATTTGCTTGAGCAGTTTCCTGTTTTAAAGATACTCCCTGGAGTGTGAGTACCCTTGAATTATAGAAAAGACAAGGTGTTGCATGAATGTCAAAGCTGCAGGCTTCATATTAACCATGATCCTTGGGAAAAAAGAAGGACATTAAAAGAGGCTAAAATAATTTTTTTTTCTTTTAAAGGGGAAAAAACAAGAAAGGACAGAATTTCTAAACAAGATGATAGGAAATTAACAATGGTTAATGTATTGCATATTGTGATCTTCAGAGTAGTTGCTTAGATTACCAGATATAAACATGCAAAATTGATCAAATAATATAAGCACTAATTGTTCCTTTCAATTAAATTTAACCTTTATTTTTCTTTCTTGTATTTTTCAGTGTAAGGTCTATAACACAGGCATTGGGTTTATAAGAAAGGGGTAAACAAAAACAAAGAGCTAGGGTTGGGGAGATAGCACAGTAGAATAAGTGCCTGCCTGGCAAACACAGGGTCCTGGGTTCAATCCCTGGTACTGCAAAAAAAAAGGATTAAAAAAAAAAAGAGCTGAAAAAATAAGAGAAGCTAGAATCATGACTCAAGTTTAACAATAGCATTACAATATATCTGCTGACTTATAGTGTGAAATCATTTGGTCATTTTCACATTCTCAGAAAGAGACTAAGATACCCAGGAAATGCTTTCTCTTGTTTATTACCATTGCCTTACAATCAGTGGCCAACTATGAGTTGATATGAGGGATCAGTGGCTAAGGTTGGAAGGAAAAGGAACTTTATCGTAAATTTTCCTGAGAAGTCTCATTCTTTCAAAAGGTTCAGGAAGGTTGCCAGTCAAAGAAAAGACTCATCATGGTAGAAAGCTTTACAAGCTCTGCTTGAACACCCGGAGAAATTATGTCCAGAAGGAAAAACATTGGTGAAGTAGGCTTTAAAGAGGTAAAAAAAAGTCTTTAAAAATCTATAAAAATACCACAGGAAATGTAGTAAATTTCATCTGCAGCTTCCTCTAAGGACCAGCTGAAATATGTCAAATCATTACCCCTTTGGAGAGAAAAGAAGGGATTAGAACATTGATAACTTCAAAAAGAATGCTTAAGAAAAGAACATCCTAAAGTGACTCTCTGTTTCTGCAGTCATGAGTAAATTGCTAGGAAATATATGCACTTTAGATTATATAAGTTCAGTTGTTGAAAATCATCTTGGAGGAAGAAAGTGTTTGCAGTTTAATTCCTAAGTTGGAGGTTTGTTTTACACATTTGTTTTTCTAAGTGCCTACTTCCTTTGACCAACTCTCTAATGCCAAAATTACCTATGCAATTGAAGAAAAATAGTGAGGAAAAAAGATTTTGTGGGTAAAAAGTACTTTTAAAGAGGGTGACTCAAAGCTGTAGTCAGATAATAAAGACTCTGAAATCCAAAAAGACTTGGAAAATAAAAACCCAAAGATCCTTTAATTGCATCGCTGAAGCTCCCTTTGATCTGAAAGAGGTTTATAAAGATACAGTGAGAGTACTTTGTGCGTTGTAAACTCCTCTACAAATAGGAGATTTTTCTGTTATTGCAGACCTTGGAGGAAGAAGCATCTGTTAGGGAGAATGGACTCCAGACTCAAGCAGTTAAAGTGCAGTCACAGTGAATAGTGGTGAGCACATGGTGAAATGCCGGACCCCGCTGGACAATGGAAAAGGAGCTCAGTGACAGTGCAGTTTTGAGGCCTCACAGCTTAGACAGATCAAGGAAGACTTCCTTGAAATTAATAGTGCTGCTGATTGAATTCTATAGGGTTGATAAAAACAAAACAAAAAGCACTGGTTGTAGCAAATGTTGTCCTGGATAAATGGGAAAGTTGTTTTAAAAGCACAGGAGCATTTAATTCCAGATAACCTATAGGCCAAAAATAAAAGATAAGTAGCTTTCATCTTCTACCTCAGCTCTAGTCCACTGATTTGATTGCTAAAGCACTGGATAAAGAGTGCTTGGAGGCTACACTGTAGCTCATGCAGAAGTAGAGCAAAGATAAACTGGTGGTGCCTGCCTTAAGCAAACAGAAGGAAAAATGCCAGAGGGGGTCAGACTTGAATAAAGGGAAAGGATAAGGGTAAACTAAGAAGGATGGCCTCCACCAAGCAGTGAGTGGCTTATGCAGTGTTTTACCCCAGAACATTTATGGATGTGTTGAGAATAGGCAGAGATGTGCAGAATTGTAAAAATTTCTGCCTAGAATCATAAAATCACGATTAGAGATTTTATGATTCAATATAATACAAAGTTAGAGATTCAATACAATGTTAAGAGGGTGATAGGATCTTGTGTTAGCGTACAGCTTTTCTCTAGACAAGAAATGTGCTAAGAGCAGTTATTCTCTGTGTCCATGGGCACGTGCTCTCCCCTTCCTCACCCTGCTGCCATTCACTGGATAGGCTGATCTCTAGGGACTACCTCATGGGGGGGCAGGGCTCTGTGGCTTCCATTTAGCTTCCCATCAAGGTCATCCAAAGGGAGAAGAACAGGAAGTCAGAGGAGAGGACAGTGACAGTGGACAGTAATGAACTCTCTCCCCCACAAGTGACATCTGCTATCTTCTCTTCTATAACTGCAGCTACACCGCTCTCTGGGTCACCCTCCACAATGGTTTCTGCTGTTGCTAACTATGGTGCTTCACTGCGCCCAGTGGATTCCAACATAGTGTAAATAGTTCTTTTGTAAAAACCTCTTCAGTTACCCATTGGAATGTGATGTTATGTTCTGCCCAAAACTGCTATAAGGAATGATTTACTTTTCTCCCTTTGTCTAGACTGAAGGAGATGCAACAAAGATGTTAGAGAATTTTATACCATCTATAGTTACCACCCACAGTCTTCCTGTCTCCACCCCTAAACTCCACATATAGATCAGCTGATTCTATATCAAAATCTAGATCTATTCCCACCCTTAACAGAATTAGTGCTATGTACACTTAGACAATGTAACTTTTCTTTCTTACGAATTACCTTAGGTCATTCAGGTTATGACTTCTACCAAAATCAATCTTGAAGGATGAAGAAAATCATAACAAGCATATGCAACTTAAATATAAACAATCAACTCAACAGTGTATTGAGCAGGATTTTTCTCTCTTCTCAATAATTGGCATGTAGAAACCAAACCTGGGACCACAGTTGTTTCCAACCCCCTCTTCTACTCTGAAGGAAGGTGAAAATAATGAAATGAAAATCTAGCACTACTTTGATCAGACAGTACATGTAAAGGAAATGTACAATATTTTTAGTCCAAGGGTATTTCAGAGCCATAATAAATGCAAAACAATTACTTAATCTGGCCTGCAACATAATGAAACAACTTCATTAGATGACCAACAGCATGTGTGATTAGTCAATTTTCCCTCATTTTATGCCTCATAATCTTAGCTTCAATGGCCAAGATTTTGAATATTTATTGGATATGTTTATTGGATTCATATGAATAGATGTTTAAAAAAATCAATCCTAGAAACTATAGACTCCTCATTTTTCATTCTTTAGAGTTTATTTTATTGATTGATTGATTGATTGATTGATTGTATTTAGTAAAGAGTCTACAAGGTCTCACTACACAGATCAGACTCATAGTGATCCTCTTGTTTTCAGCCTCCTAAGTGCTGGCATTACAGGCACGTGCCACCATGCCCTGTCTTAACTGCTGTCTCAGCACCCCTGAGGGGTGGGGCCAGCATGGCACATGGGGGATCAAATCCCCGAACCCTCCATCTGCCTAAGCAGGCGCTTTAACCCACTGAACCATGTGGTCAATCCAATAGTTTATTTATTGATAAAATAGCCACTTGTCCTACAGAATTTTCCAATCTTGAATATTGAGGATTGCATTACTGTAGTATTATTTCAGGTGTGCTTCTTTCTTCTATAGGAAGACAGACCTAGAGTTTGATTACATTAGTGCTTTGTTTTGTTCCGTTTTTCTGGAAAGAATAAATACAAATGACATTGCATACTTCTGTCAGAGGGACATCATTTTGAGTTGTCTCTTGTTCTATGATTTTGTGATCAATGATCATGTCAAAGAACCATCAACTAGTACTTATGACAAGTGATGACATGCTAATTCTATTACTTGCATTTCATTTATTTGGTGCAAAAATTCTACAAAAAGAAATTTCTCCTCATGAACTATTTGGTTCCCAGTAGATATAGTACATACAGGAAGAAAAGCACAGTATCTTTTTTCTTTTATTTGTCAGTTTGGAGAATAATGAGTTTGCTTTCTACCATCCTCCTAAGATAGCCAGTGATGTTTTTTTTCTCTTGTACCACTTATGAACTTTAACACATTTTAATTGACTGAAGTTGTTACCATTTATGTTGAGAATAATTGATCCTTAGCCAACCACTCATGTTCAAATAATCTGTGTCTTTTTTATGCCACTCAGTACCCTATATTATTGACATTAGTATTCTTATTTTTTAATAATTTTATTGAGAAGCAAACAGCAATGACAGTTTCAAAACTGATTAGTATGACAGTTTCAATAATTAATACATTGCATATTGTTGTCTTTGTATTGGTTATTCATTGTACAAGACACAGACATGAAATCCTGTCCACAAACACTATCAGAACAATTCTTTCTATTCATTGAATTAAGAAAAAGTAGCTGTATATCTATCCTAACTAGTCTGAACATACAAATACAAAATGGTCCTTTGTTTGTATCCCCTTTTTCATTTATTTTTGTCATAGAAGGGTATTCCATTGTCATTTAAATATTGCAGGTGCATGAATTCAGCAAAATAATCCAATATAGTCCAGTAGTCCATAATAGTAGTGGGTTATCAGTAAGAATGGCAATGTCAGAAGTTGTTGACTTGAGTCTTTTACAGCTCAGCACATTAATATGCCTTTACTTTTTATACTTTTCTGCTGGATGGTCAAGACCAAGATAAAGCAAGACCTATATAACAAGAAATGCAACTTTTGTATCTGACACCGTCAGTCAAATCCCCTCAGGATTTATCCTGAAACCCTGTACCTCAGTTTATATATTTTTTTCTACTTCCTTGTGTAAAAAGACCTTTCTAGTTTGATTATACACATTTCCTACTCTTAGTAATTTTCTGTGTGCCTACTTCCTTTTAGTGGACACTGCTATGTTATGGCCACCTGGGCATTCCTGATCTGTTTCAAAAGTGCATTAGCTATTTTGTCTCTACATGTTTTCAACATTGTACAATCTTTAAAAGCTTGATCAGTAAAGATATGTAAATTATGGTCAGGAGAAGATGCTAGAAGAAAGTAACTATTCTTCTAGTGAATACTGGCCTATTAAGACAATGTCTTTCCTATGCAGTCTTATTGTTGCTGGAACTCAGATAAGGAACTCAGGTAAAATGAGGTTTCTCTCCTCATCCTTCATCATTGCACATGTATAAAAACTTTAACAGAGTATCTGGTGCATAATAAAAGTTTCATATGAGCTATTCATTTATTCTTGCTAGTTGGATTCGTATACCTATCTTTACATCCAAAGGATGAAGAACAAAGGAAATAGATCTGGAGGAGGGAAATGTGTTTCCAAGGGCCACACAAGGGCTAGTTAGTAGGTGCTTCCACGGCTGATGAGTTGGAAAAAAATTGAAATCATTTTTCCAGAAGGTCCTTTCTCCATTACTCTGTTTCAGACTGTGCCACTGAGAAACACCTACAAAAAATAGAACTGTGGAAGGAATAATGTCCAGGTCCTTACAGGCAGTAGTAGGGCAGCCTTGAGGTTCAGAGTCATTTGACTACTGACCTCAGGAGTGTTCCCAAATTTCCAAACTTTACAGTCTCTCTGTAGCAAGCTTTTTGGAATTACAGCTCCAGACTGAAATATTTGGAAATGGTTCTCCGACTTTCACTCCTTACATCTTTCTAGTTATAGAAGCCACCAGTTTCCTGTGTTACTTATTCCAAACTAAAATAGCTAGAGTTGTGTCTCTTGTATGACCAAACTCTAGTTCAACCCCAGATTGAGAATCATGAGCAGAAATATCTCAAGCACTTCCCCAAACAACTGCGAGGTGTAACACTTCCCCATTTCATATTTAATCCAAGAAAAATGAGACATGTGTTAGTCCATGTGCTGTAAGATGGGCTCAGTGAGTGCACCCAAAGCATCCTGAATCTTCTCCTCCCTAGTTTCTACACAGTTGTGTCCCCTTTGGCAGAGATCACATGTGTGTGGCCTTACAGCCACTTTTCCTATATATTCATGTATAAATGTAAATTTTGGAAAGTACCAGAGGTAATGAGAAAGAGAACAACTAAATTATTTTTCCAAAACTACTCATCCCTAAATTTATGATTTTTAAGTTAGCTAGATCATCATTTAGGTATATGATTAGTTTCAGCAGGTACGTAAAAGTATTATCGTTGTATCTCTAAGTGTATTTAGATATCTGATTTCAGGTGGCATGAAGCCCGTATCACAATGATGGAAATACCATTTTGAAGAAGCAAGATCTTCATCTTAAGAGAGTTGTGAAAATAAATCCTGGGTTTAAATATTTTTTTTCAAAGTTTTATTGATAAACATATAGCAATGAGACAGTTTCAAATCAAATCG
>NW_004524667.1:8108933-8142351 GCF_000260255.1 Octodon degus | reverse complement strand
CCATTTTGTATCTGTGTTTTCAAAGTGATTAAGATAGATATATAGTTGCATTCTCTTAATGAATAGAATGATTTGTTCTAATGGTGTTTGTAAATAGGATCACAAGTCCACTTTTTATACAGCAATTAACCACTAAGAAGAATATATGCAGTGTATTATTTGTCGAAACTGTACTTCCGAATTGATTTGAAACTGTCTCATTGCTATCTGTTTATCAATAAAACTTTGAAAAAAAAAGAAAAAGAAATACATAGTGCAAAAAGAAAACAGATGAGAAAATGTCCCTAGAACATACATATGGGAAGTAATAATGTAAAAGATTGGTTAGTTTGACTATATAAAAGTGAACATTTTTTCCGTGGCTGAGAAAAACCCTGGAGCCAAGTAAGAAAAAAAAAAGTCACAAAGTTATAAAAGCTGTTTCATTTTATACTTCAGAAAAAGAGTAAATGTTCTCAACATATAAAATTTTTTTATTTCATTGGAAAAAAGTAAGACAAGATTTCATAACAAGCAGAATAACAATAACTAATACATTGCAGATTATGATCCTCAAAGTTGTTACTCAGTGTACAAGACAGAGGCATAAAAATTCTCTAATCAGTATGAGTATGAACCTTCCTCTTAGTACTCATATAGCTGATTTGCATTTTCCTCTTTTTTTCCTTTCTGCCTTTCTCCCTTTTCCCATCCTAGATCCTTTTTCCTTTTAAACAATTTCATCACATTTCACAACATCTATTGTACAATTTAAATCTTATTTACTCTTCCAATTTCTCAAACCAAGGAGACAATATAATATTTACACACATGAGTCTGATTTATTTCACTTTTGAGTATGGTCTCAAGTTGCATCCATTTATTCATGGAAGTCTCAAGATTATATTTTTTGTGGCTGCATAGTATTCTACTGTATAAAAATACCACAACTTTTTTATCCAGTCCTGAGTTGAAAGGCATTTGAGTTGTATTCAAGATTAGGCTATTAAAAATTGTGCTGTTAAATATGGGTACACACTATGATGTTTTTAATTCTGAGAAAACACTCAAAAGGGGAATGGCTTGGTTGAATAGAATCCATAATCCTAGTTTTTTATTTTTTATTTATTTTTAAATTATTTTTAATTTAATTTTAGTTCAAGAAGTAAAAGCCATGCAAGAACAAAAATCAGAAACAAAGAAAGAAGGAGGGCAACATATAACAGTACATATGTTATGGATTTTCAAACCAAGAATAGCTGATTAACAATGGTTGATATACTATCTATTTTATCCTTAAATCTGTTGATCAGATTAACAGACATAGTTATGTAAGATTGGACATATGGTTGAATATTACCACTTGCTTTCAAGAAACCTTAAATTTTTGTTGTCTCTTTTTTAAACCTTTTTTAAAAAGTTTATTTTAAAGAGGATATAGTACTAATTGATATAATGTTAGAAATAATACATATTTAGTAGACCAAGATGTCAGGTATTCAAACATGGCTTTTGTCTTACACATTGCTATCCTTGATGTAGTTGCTTAGATTGCAGCTATCGGCATACACAGTCAGTCAAGATGTAAATTCTACACATTAATTGCTATTTTGAAAAGACTGATGGAGATTTTCAGTATAATCACCTCAGCCGTCCTATATATATACTTGTATCTTTTTCCCCTACTGACTCGTCCCACGAGTCAACACGTGGGATAGTGACCTGGAGGAGGAACAGGGATAAACAAGACAGGGCAAGAGACACGAGAGATGGAGACAAGACAGGCTTTCTGATCAAGTCTTGTTTATTGAGGAAGTGAGCGGGGTCTAAATAGCTGTATAGTGGAAGCAGTTGGGTGGGACTAGCTGTGGATTGGTAGTGGAGGTCCAGGACCACAGGAAGATGCCAAGGCAAGCAGGGTTTGGTGCTGCAGCACTTCTTGCCCAAATAAGGGAAAATATAACAGGAGCATTCTATCGCCCCCCACACCGTACCTTTTTTCTTACCTTTTCTATTTTCTCTCCTCTTCATTGTTTAATCCTTAAGTTCCATTTCTGTATGTTTTATTATATCTGTTATACCTTTTAAGTTTTATTTCTTCGTTCAACTTCTTACACTAAGGAGACAATATGATATTTATACATGTGGGTCTGGTTTATTTCACTTATGAGTATAGTCTCTAGTTGCATCCACTTACCTATGAAGGCTTCTGGTTTGTCTTTCTTTAGAGCTGAATAATACTCCATTGTATAAAAATACCACATCTTTTTTTTTTAAAGGTTTAAAATGTACTTTAATAAGTTGATGCTGTATTACTGCTCCATTTCTCAGAAAAACTCCAAATTTAAGGTATCAGGGGTAAATCAAACGTGGTACACCAATAAAAAATGCGCAGCATAACTACCTAAGATAGGCAAGGCTAAGAGCTGCTGTCAGACCTTCAGCATACAGCAACCCTATTCCCAATTGTACAAGGCCTATCAAGAAAAGTTGTGAACAGCAATGTCATAAGCACAAAAATATCATTTCTGGAATATCCTTGCTCAAGGAAAAGATGGAGGTATGTTAGCACAAGATTTTTTAAAATTATATATTAAAATGAACATCTGTTTAGTACACAAAAGGGTAATCTATGGGATACAACAGCACTGTACGCAGGCTGTCTGGGGCCTCTGAGGACATTTGCCTTGATTCTCACCTGGGAGCAGATGGAGCAGTGGGGCTAAGGCCACTGGGAGATGTTTGGCTTTTGTGGTGTATGTGGCAATGTCTCTGGGCGTGAGGGGTGTGGAAAGCAAATAAAACACGATGGACAAAAAACTGGAATGCTCAAGATCAATGGGACTCTAAGGAATCATCCTGTCATGGTCCCCCAGCCTTCAACAATTCATTACATTTGAAATTTCAGGAATGTGTCACACAGAACCAATTAAACAAACCACTCAGAATTTGTTAAATATCACTCCTCCCTGGCTCTCTGCCCCCAGCATGCTCCCTTAGAGTAATACAGGAAAGGAATACCTAACTATTGGGTCCTTATAATTTTTTAAGCTAGACTTCTGGCTAGTCCAAAAGAGTTCCTTCTTTTAAGCATTGCAGGAAACTAGACAAAGCAGCTTTACTAGTATCAGTGATGTTTGGAGCAAATTCAGCGCCAGGAACTGCATGATTGAAAGCAGGAGGGGTTCCGCCAATTGCACCAGTTCTTTCCATCGTAGCAGTTTACTTGTTGGTGGCATCAATCCCAAGGTTCCATCAGGCATCATAGTGGCAGGTCCTGAGGGAGCTGGGATACCAGCTGGCACCAGAGCAGGGGGCATATTGCCTCTGCTGTTTATACCCATAGCACCTCCCATAGGCATCTGGCCCATCCACATCTCTTGTTCTCTCCCATGAGGGAAGGTTCCCTTGAATCTCTCCTGCTGTCGCAGTATCATCTCTTCTTGTTGCCCCTGCATTTCTGCTTCACTGTGTCTATGCTCCTCTTTCTGCCAGAGCTCCAGTTGCTTTCGTTTTTGGACCTCTTGGTTATGCAGCTCTTCCATTCTCTGAAGTTCTTTTTGGCATCTCATCAAACCCTGCCTCATCAGCATAACCTGGTGCTCATGGCAAGCAGCCTCTATCTCCATCTCGAGCTTCTCATGAGCTCCCTTGATGTTGCGGTCCACTTGATCCTGCTGCTGCTTCTGCATCTCAATAGGTGCCTTCCAGGACATGGAGTACCCATATTCAAAGGAGCCAGACTGTACAATTTGAGGTGGTTGCTCTCACTCCTTGTGAAACTGCTGTTTCTTTATAACAAACTTTTCTGGAAATCCTTCTTCATCATCTAACTCCTCACAGGCCGAGGAAATGTGATTCGTAGGAAAGACCGTTCACTGCATCTGTCCAGAGCTTTCCGTGTGGTGGGCTTCCCTGATAACTCAGCAATGCCTTTTCCTGAGGGTCTTCCTTGATCATCTACAATGACTACAGCCCTTTCCACCTGGCTAAATACAGAAAAGGTTTCTTCCAGTAGTTCAATGGACATGTATTGAGGAAGGTTTCAGACTGGAAGGGAAGCACTATGGCTGGCAAAGTGCCCACACAGTTGTTTTACACGGAGAGGTGTATTATCCAGCTCCACTTTGGCAATCTGTGCAAGGGTTCATGTTTCCAAGTGGATAAAGCCAAAGTCTTTATCCTTGTGAATGAAAATTTCTCCTGCTTTCCATATTTCTCAAGTTCCTTATTTCCTCCTCAGTGATATCAGGGGAAAGATTGCCCACAAAGAGGTGGCTACATTGAGTAAGTGTCTTCTCTCCTGGTTTCTTAAAATTCTTCAGGTCAATAGTCCAACTTTTATTTTGGATACTGGCCTGTTGTCCATTTGCAGGTATTGGTGGTGGTGGCTGCTGCTGTTGCTGCTGTTGCTGCTGCTGCTGCTGGTGATGCTGATAATGCTTTATTGGAGTATGATTCTGCTTCTTCAAGTTAAAGATCTTATTGCTTTGCATTTTTGTACTCTCAATTTGACTGAAGACAGCAAAGTGCGTCCAGCCCTAACTTCGACTTTGCCAGTACCAGCAGTCCGCTCCCCAGAGGAACAGTGACCTAAAAATGCCACATCTTTTTCATGCTTTCCTCAGTGATGGACATTTTGGATGCTTCCAAGATTGGGCTGACAAATTGTGCTGCTATAAACATGGGTGCACATACATGATTGCAAAACAATGTTTTTAGTTCTTCTGGGAAAATTCCCAGAAGGGGAATAGCTGGATTGAATGGGATTTCCATTCCTAGTTTTCTGAAGCATCTCCACATTGATTTCTACAGTGGTTGTACCAGTCTACTTCCCCACCAGCAATATAAAGGTTTCTTTTTCCATGCAGCCTTTCCAGCATTTAATATTAATTGATTTCTTTATGATAACCATTCTTTCTGGGGTGAGATGGTATCTCAATGTTGTTGTAATTTGCATTTCTTGAATTGCATGTGACATGGGGCATTTTTTCATGTATTTATTTGCTTCCTGTATTTTTTCCTCTGAAATTGGGTCTTTAAATTTTGGGTCCATAATTTTTTTTTTTGATTCTTTATATATTCTAGATAGAAGACCTTTGTCTGAGTGATTATTAAGATTTTTTTTCCAAATTTCTGGGTTGACTTGTCACTCTGTTGGCAATTTCTTTTGACATGCAGAAACTTCTCAGTAAGAGGAGTTTCTCAATCAGAAGTTGATTCTCTGAAGTATTTCCAGAGCAGTTGGATTTTGTTCATGAACTGTTTGCCTACAGCTATGTCTTCAAGATTGCCACCTACATTCTCTTCAAGGAGATTTACTGTTTCTGGTTTAATGCTTAGATCCTTAATCCATTTTGACCTTAGTTTATTTTTTTTTTACTTTGTAGTGTAACTACTCATTATTAAAAAAAGACAAAATATCCAATTTTATACACTATTATTTATATATAGAAACTAGGCTTAGTTTTTAAAATTATAATACTGAAACAAAATAGTGCTAAGACATTTTTCTTTCATAGCAATATACTATAATTTTCTAATTGTATTTGGGTTAAATAAAATATTTATTTTATATATAATATATATTATATATATAATATGTGTCTGAATTGTCTAAGTTGAAGTGTTTTTTATTAATCTTATTGAGAAACAAATAGCAAGGACAGTTTCAAAACCGATTAGTAGGACAGTTTCAATAATTAATATGCTGCATATTGTTGTCTTCGTAGTGCTTATTCATAGTACAAGATGCAGACATGATATCCTGTTCAAACACTATTAGTAAAAATCTTTCTTCTCATTGAATTAAGAGAAAATAGCTGTATATCTATGCTAAATATTTTGTATATACAGATAAAAATGGGCATTCATTTGTATCCCCTTTTTTTGCTTAGTTTTGTCAGAGATGGGTATTCCATTGCCATCTAAACATTGTAGGTGTGTGAATTCAGCAAAATAATCCAATATAGTCCAGTAGCCCATAATAGTAGAGCGTTATCCATAGGACTGGCAGTGTCAGAAGTTGTTGACTTGAGCCTTTTACAACTCAGCATATTAATATGGTTTTACTTTTTATACCTCGTTTTTATACTTTTCTGCTGGATGGTTAAGACCAAGATAAAGCAAGACCTGTATAACAAGAAATGTAACTTTTGTATCTGTATCTGACAAGGTCAGTCAAATCCCCTCAGGATTTACTCTGACACCCTGTACTGCAGTTTGTAAATCCTTTCTCAGTGTCAGTCATGTGGATGAGCCATGGTCATTGCTTGACCAGTTTGCTCTCTGTGAAAGCCTGGGAGAATGTTTTCTCTCCATGTGACTCTGCTTAGGCACAATCTACATCATCAATCACTTTCCTCTGTGGCCACATAATCTACTTGATCAGAAAATTTGGTAAATCACTGAGTTATAGGATGTTACAGTACAGGTTCTCTTATGTCCTGAGTCTTCCTTGACCTTGAAAGGTTAGGGCCAAAATATTGGCTGTCCTTGCAGCCCCCTCCCCTTTCTTTTCTAATTTTTGGTCTGCAAACTTAAGTTGTTAACCCTCCACAAGAGAAGCTTAATAATATTATTGCCCTATAACATAGACATCTGAGTTTAACCTCACTATCTGTCTGAATAACAAATATCTTAGGCATAACATGGAACAAGTATTTTCCATCAAGTATTTATACATTAAAATTTAAATTCCTACAGAATGTGAAGAAAAGAAAATTTTAAAAATTTTAAAAATAGAATAAACAGTTACATATTTTACACAGAAATTTAGAAATCTAACCATGTACAGCATTGAAACATGAAAGTCTTATGACTTTTTTTCTTGCCCTTTATTTTTATTTATTACCTTTTTTTTAACTCAGCTCAGGCTTGTGCACTTGCCAGGCAAGCACTTATTCTATTGAGCTATCTCCCTGGCCCCATCCCTTTTTTTTTAAACAAACATTACTTGAGAGACAGTATGGCAGTAATTGATATGACATGATAAGCAGTACATATTTAGAAAACCAGAATGACAGTCATTCCAAGCATGACTCTACTATTACACATTGCTGTCTTCAGTGCAGTTGCTTAGTTCACAGGTATCAGCATATGTAGTTAGAGTAAGAATCCTACAAATTAATTGCTAATTTCAAAAACCTGCTGATGTTTCTCAGGATCATTGCCTTAACCATCCTGTGTACACATGTGTAGCTTTGTCCCTGTCATGTTTCCTAGTATTTGTCCTTGTTCTTTCTTTGTTGTTTAATCCTTAAATTCTTACTTTCCTTTTAATTGTGTTATACCTTTCTATTTGTATTTCTTCTTTTGAGTTTTTATAGTTGGGAGACTATACAATATTTACACATGTGGGTCTGATTTATTTCACTTATGAGTATATCTTCAAGTGGCATCCACTTCAACATAAAGGCTTCAAGTTTATCATTCTTTATAGCTGAGTAATACTCCATTGTATAAAAATACCATATTGTTTTCATCCATTCCTCAGATGACGGGCATCTTGGTTGTTTCCAAGATCTGGCTATCACAAATTGTGCTGCTATAAACATAGATGCACACATATCATTATGATATGATGTTTTCAGTTCCTCTGGGAAAATTCTCAGTAGGGGGACAGCTGGTTTGAACGAGATTTCCAGTCCTAATTTTGTAAGGAGTCTCCACACTGATTTCCATAATGGTTGCACCAGTCTACTCCCCCCAGCCTCTCCAACATTTGTTGTTGGTTGATTTCTTTATGATAGCTATTCTTTCTGGGGTGATGGTATCTGAGTGTTGTTTTAATTTGCATTTCATGGATGGCTAGTGATGTGGAGCATTTTTTCATATATTTATTCACTTTCCTTAATTTCGACCTCTGAGAAGTGTGTGATGATCTCAGATGCCCATTTCTGGATTGGGTCTGTAAATTTTGGGGCCCTAATATTTTTCATTTCTTTATAAATCTGGAGAGCATACCTTTGTCTGAGTGCTTATTTGTTGATTTTTTCCAAATTTATGGGTTGTTTTTTCCCTTTGTTGGTAATTTCTTTTGACGTGCAAAAACTTCTCAAAAAGAGGAGGTCCCAGTTTTTAATTCTTTCAAGTATTACTCATGTGATTTGATTTTTGTTCATGAACTCTTTGCCTACCCCTATGTCTTCAAGAGTCCCTTCTACTTTCTCTTCTAGGAGATTCTGTTTTAATGTATAGATCTTTAATCCATTTTGACTTTAGCTTATTGCATGGTGATAGACCTACGTCAAGTTTTAATTTTTGGTATGTAGAGAGCCAGTTTTTCCAGCACCTTTTGTAAAAGAGCGTATCTTTCTTCCAGTAAGCATGTTTGGCCTCTTTGTCAAAGATCAGGCAGATGATTGTGCTCATAGAGGCCTCTGCAGCTTCTAATCTATTCCATTGATCCTCAGTTCTATTTTGTTGCCAATATCATGCTGATTTTATCACAGTATCTTTGTAGTATAATTTCAAGTCAGAAATTGTAATGCTTCCTGCCTTGTCTTTGTTGCCCAGGATTGCCTTTGCTATTCAAGGTCTTTTCTGGTTCCCAATAAATTTTAGGAATGATTTCTCTAGGTCTGGGAAGTATGTTGGTGGTAGTTTGTTAAGACTGTTGTATTGGATATTACATTTTTCATGTCCATTAAGATTTGTCTTATATAGTTGGGTGCTCCTGTGTTTGGAGCATACATATTTTTGAGTGTTACCTCATCCTGTTGTATTTTTCCCTTAACCAGTATATAGTGGCCTTCTTTATTTTGTTTGATCATTCTTGGTTTGAAGTTGAGACTGTCTGAGGACAGGATTGCTACCCCTGCTTTTTTCTGAGGTGCTGGGTTATGTAGTATTATTTTCTATCTTTTGACTTTCAGCCTATGAATTTCTTTATCAGTTAAGTGTGTTTCTTATATACAGCGTATTGTTGGATTTTGTTTCCTAATCCAATGTGCCAGTCTATTTCTTGTAATTGGTGAATTTAGTCCATTTACATTGATGGTTATAATTGAGATGTATGGACTTAACGATTGACATGTTATTTACCTGCTGTTGTTTACTCCTTTTTCTCCTGTGTTTAATTGTTTGCCCTATTTATTGGGTTCCTCCTGTTCCCATTCATGGGGTTCTGATCATTTTGGTCCCTCTCTGGATCATCTTTCAGTTGTCTGTATAGGGTTGGCTTTGTTGTCATGAAATTCTTTTGCTGTTTTTTGTCATAGAAGTATTTCACCTCTCCATCAAACTTGAAAGAGAGTTTTTCAGGGTATAGTATTCTGGGCTGGAATTTGTTTTCATAGAGGACTTGAAGTACTCTGCTCTATGCTCTTCTTGACTTCATGGCTTGTGAAGTGAAGTCTGACATTATTCTGATGGGTTTTCCTTTAAATGTTATCTGTTTCTTTTCTCTGGGCTTTCAGTATATTGTTCTTGTGCTGGATATTGGGAGATTTTGACCGTTATATATCTCGATGTGTTTTTAATTGGATTGATGTAATTTGGATTTCCATATGCTTTGGTTACCTGAATGTCAGATTGTTTTCCCATATTTGGGAAACTTTCTGCTATTACTTCTGCTCATATTTTTTATGTCATTTGTATTGACTCCTTCTTTCTCATTGATGCCTATTAGTCTCAAGTTGTTCATCTTTGCATCATCTTGCAGGTGATGAATTATTTTTTCCTGCATCCTACTTATTTTTAAGAGGTGTTTTCTTATCTTCTTGCTAGCTGCAATGTCATCTTCAAGATCTGAAACTCTATCTTCATTTTCACTGACTTTAGTTCAGTGCATGGTGATAGACCCAGGTCTAGCTTTACTTTTCAGCATGTGGAAAGCCAGTTTTTCCAGTACTTTTTGTTAAAGAGGCTATCTTTCTTCCTGTGAATATGTTTGGACCCTTTTTCAAAGATAATATGTCTGAGTGCCTTTGTAGTTGTATCTGCATCTTCTAATCTGTTCCATTGGTCCTTGTGTCTGTTTCTTTGTTTTTTTCCCCATAATTTTATTGATAAACAAATAGCAATGAGACGTTTCAAATCAAATTGGTAGGACAGTCCCAATAATTCACACATTGCATACATTCTTCCTAGTGGTTAATTGCTGTACAAGATGCGGACATGATATCCTATTTACAAACACCATTAGAACAAATCTCTCTATTCATTAAGAGAATGTAACTGTTTCTTTGTTACAGTACCATGCTTTTTTTATCACAGTAGTTTTATAATATAATTTCAAGTCAGGGATTGTAATGCCTCCTGTCTTGTCTTTGTTGCCCAATATTGCCTTTGCTATCCTAGGTCTTTTCTAGTTCCAAATAAATTTTAGGAATGATTTGTTTAGATTTGTGAGGTATTTTGATTGTATTTTGTTAGGGATTGCATTAAATCTGTGCATCAGTTTTGGGAGTGTGGTCATTTTCAAATGTTGGTTGTTCCTGTCCAGCAGCAAGGAACATCTTTCTGTTTTCTGAAATCCTCTTTGATCTTTTTTCCCCGAGTACTGTAATTTTTATTGTATAGACCTTTTACTTCCTTAGTTAGATTAATTCCTAGGTATTCATTTTTTTGGGGTGCACTTGTGAAGTGTATTGTTTCTCTAATTTCTCTCTCAGTGTGTTTGTTTTCTGTGTAGAAGAATGCTATCAACTTTTGGGTATTGACTTTGTAGCCTCTTATGCTACTGAATTTGTTTATTAATTCTAGGAGCTTCTTGGTGGAGTATTTTGAGTCTTCCGAGTAGAATATCATGTCATCTGCAAATAATGATAGCTTAACTTCTGTTTTATTCTTACTACATTATTATTTATTGAAGAAGTAATGTAATTTGCTTTGTTGTATGAATTTTTGTATGTTTAATATATTAATTCATATAGATTAGTGAAACTTGAGTTCATGGATATATGACTTCACTTGAGCTCATTATATCACCTTAGAACAGTTATATGACCTTAGAGCCATGCAAATATTTTACCTCATTATAAAGCAAATTTAAATTGACATTTTTCAGGGCCAGGGAGGTAGCTCTGTGGTCTAAGTACCTGCCTGGTAACTGCAAGTACGTGTGTTCGATCCCCAGTACTACATGCTGTGCCCACCACAGATCCTTGGGTGCATGTGCCAGCCACTGAAGCCATGCATGGTAGTACACTCCTGTAATCCCCGTGCTGGAGCGGTTGAAACAGAAGGATCACTATGAGTATGAGATATGGAGCAAGACCCTGTACCAAACACATAAATTTTAAAAAAGTAAAACATCAATAAATTTGTATATTTCAAAAATCTCCCAAAATTAAATGCAATGTAAAACAAATGAACCAATCATGTGCATCATTTTGGTGGTTATTTCTACAAAATTTATACACAAAAATATACAAAATGATACAATGTATCTAAAAATATTTAAATTCCAATATTTCAATAATGATATTGTTAATATTATTCTGAGACTGTTTTGAGTATTTTACAAAACAGAAAATGAATAGTTTTATTAGCATTGTTGAGAATAAAGATTTTCACATAAAAAGTAGGTATAGATAGAACATAAATGAGGTCAAGTACAAAACATATATCCCTGAACTCAAATTTCACATATCATTATGAATTAGTGATATTTTTAAGCACACACACACACACACACACACACACACACACATCACACACATTTGTCCAGGAAATACCCAGAAACAGTAACAATAAACACAATAGCAATGAGCATCCCTGCTGCATAAATTGTGGACGCCAAAGATTGTTTCCTGATGAAAAAAATCAGCTCTCCTTAGAGAAACAGATGATTCAGGATCCAGCACAGGAAATTTACAAAATGAAGCTGTTATCATAGCTCAAAGGTGAGGAAACTATTTTATGTTTCATTAAGGAAGTGAAGTACACATTTGAAGAATTTTCCTTAGCCACGGAAGACACACCTGAGCACCCACAAGAAAAGTGACACGAATCCATCAGAGCATACCAAATATGTATGTTTAAGACCTCAAGTTCCTGCTGATGCTATAAACAATAAACTGCACCTTAATTGATTGGCCTCAGGAAAAGTGATAAAGAGTGAACGTCTACTAAATCACGGATTGTCTTTTCCTCGCCTTAAACCAACTTACTCTTGTGCTATGTTGTCTTAGCATCAGTTTCCTTTTGAGCATTTCTTTTAAATCCAGAATTCAATTGGCATGATCTTATTAAACATGCACACATTACTGTACCTGTCTATTAAATGGCAAATAGAGGTGTTATGGGTTAGGTAAAAAATGTCCCCAAAGCCTTCTGTTTACGGGAGGTGCCTGGCTGAAAGGGGGCAGTTAGTCACCGGGGACATCCTTGGAAGTGTCCTGAATTCCTCCATTCTCTCCCTGCTGCCTTCCCCCACCACGCTCTTCTGCCACACTCTCTCTGTGCTGGAGCACACCAGCCATGAGCTGAATTCTGTGAAAATCTGAGCCAAAGAAACATCTTCTCTTGTACATTGTGAGTGTCATGTACTTTGTCCTAGCAACAGGAAAAGTGACTAATACAGGAGCGTTTCATCTGTCTTGGTACTTAATCAATAAGGAGTTACTAAACCATGGAACATAATGTCCTCAATTTAGTCACAAAGGTGGATTGTTGAGGGTAAATGATACCCACATTTTTTCTTTACAATGTTTCTATAAATGGGGCCAGAGAGATAACTAAGTAGAGTAAGTGTTTGCCTGGCAAGTTCAAGGTCCTGAGTTCAATCCCTTGTGTAGCAAAAAGGAAAAAAAAAAAAGAAAGGAAAGAAAGAATGAAAAGAAATATTTCTGTTGATGAACTATTAGTATTAATTTTATAAATTTTATTATATTAAACAGTGAGTAATAGGAAAACAATATCAAAGTATCAAATTTTTAATATTTATTGTTCATTAAAAGCATCAAATTTTCAACTTGGGTTGATTCTCAGTGTGCAAAGTCAAAAATAGAACAACAGAAATAAATTCCTATATAAAGTACTATGAAAATACCATTAGGATGCCACAAGCGCTTACCCTAATCATAACACCTGAGGTAGCCTCCAGGCATTGCAACAGCCTGTTCCCCACACACGTGTCACTTCACTGACAGCTCATGTCTTTTGCTTTCCTGGCATTTTGGTAGGGCATACTTGACATCTTGCTAGTCCTGCTATTTTTTCAGGAGGTTCTTATTATACAATATAATGTATAGTGAAAAAAGAATATAAATTATCAATAAAATAAGTTATATCTTAGTACGTGTTGTGTTTATCATAAACATTAGCTTTGTACCCATTTGAAAAGCCTAAAAATAACAGAAATAAACTCTTTTATAAACCACAATGAAAATACCAAAAGAGCTGTAAGTAACAAAAATAATCTGTACCTCAGTCGTCATACCCAAGGCAGTCTTCACATACGACAACTGCATGATTCATGCACATGCCTCAACGTGTGGTCACTTTCCTGTCTTGTGTGGTAGGCCATGCTTGTCATCTCTCTTTTCTTCTTGTTTTGTCAGGAGTTTCCCACTGTATTGTACAGCATGCATTTAATAGGAAAATAAAATAAAACATCAACTATCTAATGAGTACTTAGTATAGACATCAACATTTTCATGTCAGCTGCTTACTTGCTTACAAAACCTAAAAGATAATATCAGAAATAAAAACCTATGTGAACCACAATGTAAATACAGACCAAAAGACTACCACAGAAAGAATCTTTGTTTCAACAGTCATACCCAAGCCAATCTTAATACATGATGAGTACAGTTTCCATACATAAGTATTGCTTGCACAGATGGCATGTATGATTTGTTTTCTTGTCCTTTTTTGTAGGGCACAGTTGATGTCTTTTGATTTTCCTGTGTCATAGAAGATCATGTTGCACTTGCCTGTTCTCCTGTCAGCTCACTAGTGTGCTCCACACTACTTTTACACAGTTCTCTGCAGAAACATTTTGTTTTTCATCTTTTTTTTTTTTTCGGAACTGGGGATTGAACTCAGGCCCTTGTGCTTGCTAGGGAAGCGCTTATTCCACTGAGCCATCTCTCTGGCCCCCTATGTATTCCCTCTGCTGTAAATGAACTTTTATGAATTATAATCCCAACCTTCTAAGAAAATTCCTCCATGGCATTTTGCACTTGTTATTTTCTTTGCAAACTATTGAACTATTTATGCCACACATGTTTATGATCAAGTAAAAAGAATCATTGGCCAATGCTTTGTTTCAAATGGTATCATAGTTGCTGTGTAACTCAACAACATCTCTTCTGCTTTTAGTTTAGTTGTAGAAAGTTACCATATCAGGCTTCCACTTCGTTGAGGTTTCCGTATCAATATTTCCATCATGGTGTAATGTTGACATCTGCTGTACCAGTTTGTTTCTCTTTGTCATATGTAAGGACAATGTTGTATCTTTCTGAAATCCAAAGATTGTACTACCCAACTCCCTGTTTTGAAATTGCAACATATCATTTGGAATTTCTGCTTTGTTCATGTATATAGTCCCTACACTGCTCAACTTCTGCTCTGTTAGCAAACATAACATTAATTACAGCTGGAAAACAAACTGTCACATTCTCATTAGTGTTGGAGATGGGAGCAACAAGTCTGGTCACAGTAACGTTCAGCTTATTACTGTACAAATAAGGACCTGGTGGCTGAGTTCCAGGATAAATTTTCAAATTGAAACCATAATAAGTCTTCACATTTGTTGTGGACTGACAACTGATAGTCAACTTGTAACACCCAGCTGAACTACGTCTGCATGGTGCTGCATGCGGGAGGCCCACTGAAGGACTGCTGCTAGTAGCTTAAGGAAGAACTGGAGAGAAAGAAGCTTAGACGCAGTTGGAGCCTTTCAGTGAAAGTGTTGGAAGCTGTAAGAGAGGCTATTGGGAGCTGTTGGTTCTCTTGGATGAGTTTATCATGCTTGCTTTCCTGACAAACTTCACTGTTCATATCACCAAAGGAGGTGAGGATCTCACTGTTTCTGAGAATGGCTACAGTTCATTTTGGAGGAACTCTGGGTCCTCACTTTGGGACAGACAGTGTATGGCTCAGTCTCCTGGAGAAGTTTGTTACATTGGTTTTCCTTATAGGAACTCAACCTTCCTCCTCATCAGAGGAACTTGAGATATCACTGTTGCTGCAAATGGCTGTGGTACCTTCTAGGAGAGGTCTTTACTTTGAATGTCACTTTCTGTCTCCGGTTCAGACTCCTCAGCTTGTCAGCACAGATCTTTCATCCCACTGGCACTGAGCTTTTAGCTTCTACCACTGACCTTTGCTCCTTCCCAGCACAGAGCCATGAAGCACACCTGCGTAAGATATTGTGATAGACTCTAGGCATCCAGTTGGACTCCTGGTACGTGTTGTTGAGCTCTAGGTGTTCGGCTGAACTCAAGCAGGACATTGCCACGGGATCCAGGCCCTCACCTGGAGTCTTGGATATTTACTGTGTGGGAAGATGTCCTGAATTCTTTGAATATGGTTCTTTGAGTGATCATTATAAAATAATATTAAAAATATATGTCTTGTATTGTATTGCACCTCTTGCAAAACCCCAAACTAACAAAATCTTTAAGGGCATGAATTTGTATCCCATGTTTTAAAGGTTTTTTTTTTTCCAGTATATCCTTCCTCAAGCTACAGTCTCTATGAAATGCTACAAGACGTTGATCAATACTCATTTATTCAGATGGTACCTAAATTGTTTGACAATTGCCTACAAATCTCTCAAACAATGAACCAATTCTGCTTTTACTTGGTGGGTGGCTTTATTAACCTCAGACAATTTTGAAGGAAACCAAACCTCTTCTGTATCATTGTTACTTCAAATTTCAAGCACACACCTAAATTTTTTACATTTTTAATGTTAGCATGAGAAAACCCTGCTATGTGCAGTAGACATAGGAATGTTTTCAGTTCAGCTAATGAGGTGTCATAACATATTTTTTTAAAAAATGTATTTTAGTGTAGGGTCTACAGGGTCTCACTACACAGATCAGACTCATAGTGATTCTCCTGTTTTCAGCCACTCAAGCTCTGGAATTACAGGCACGTGCTGCCACACCTAGTCTCAGTTGCTGTCTCAGCACTCCCTGGGAGTGGAGCCAGCATGGCATGGCATGGTGGGGACCAAATCCCAGTCCATGCCTGTCTCAGTGGGCTCTTTGGTCTGCTGAGCTGTTTGGCCAGCCCTATAGTACACTTTTGAGTATGGCTATTGTGCATAAAGAACATTTTACTTACATTTCAGCATTTGCATATTTTATAATATCTTGTAGCACTTCATCTATTATAAATAATTTGTAACTGAATGGCTCTGCTGGACTCCAACTCAACAAGTTTCACCTCTTTCAAGATCCTCAATGTATTTTCAGACCTAGTTCTGACATTGGATCATTCCATTTTGTTGTAAGATGATTTTGTCTCATTTCAGCTAGTCAAATATATGCTCACATTGCTGTTTTCTTCATCATCTGAACCAAAGAGGTCTGCAGTTCTTGCATCTGTGCTGGTCAACTCATGCTCCATTGTCCTGTCTCAGAAACTTTAGACCACTTGCCCAACATCAAAGTCATCATTATCTTCATCCTCCTTTCATGAGTAACCCAATGATTCACTTTTGACCTCATCCAAACCTTGTCAATCTGGCTTTTCAAGTGCCATTGTACCAAATGGGGTTATTTCTACCTGAAAAATCAAGAGAAATCTTTTTTTTTTAAAAGCAAACACTAAATGCAATGTATATTCCTTGGGTAAGACATGTGTCACTACTTGGAGTTCCTGTGTGCTTTACCTTTTGTCTGCCGAGTGATTGAAAGTACAACTGGGATTTTGCTTTCCTCAAGCTCAGCTACTGTGAGTCACACCCATTTCCACAATGATAAATACATATTCTCATATGGAAGAGTGGTCTGGGTGTATTTTGCCCTGTAATGCTCATGTAAACATACACACAACCTTTTACAAAAAGCATTTTGTGGGTAAAAATCCCAGTTTACCACTTTTGCACACATGCACATACCTTGCTATTCTTTATACCAAGTTGATAAAGACAAAGATTGCTTCCTGTATCCCCCAGATTCATCTGTTGAAACACAGAGCAGCTACTATTACGCTAATGTACAAATTCACAGTGGAAAAGCAGGAGATGGGTTGTTGGAGCCCAGTGCTATGTGAGCTGGAAGAGAGTGCTTCTGGAAACATTCAGTAGTTGAGAAATGCATACTGAGCTCTCACTATGGGACTGAAACATTCAACCTCTCCTTGAAGGTACAGAAGACACAAGGTCAAATCTCAGCCATCAGGTAGTTTCTATTTTTTTAAATGTGTTTGGTACAGGATCTCACTATGAAGCTCTTGCTTTCAGCCTCCCCAGCACTGGGATTACAGGCATGCATTACCATACCTGGCTTGGTAGTTTCTATTTTGATAGGAACCAGATTTATATTCAAGAACAAAGAAGGGCACAGAATTGAGGTGATCACATAGAATAAATGAGGTAGCAAGTGATTCTGAGTACCACACAGTGTGTATGGTAGAATCTCATAAAATGTAAGGCAAAAGCAAGAGATAATACTGTGAACATATTTTCCAAAGCTATTGTTTTCATTTTAGCCAATAAAACCTTTAACAAGGTATTGCTATTATACGTTTCAAATATTTTGTCTCCCTCTCCTTCATTCAGCTCCATTTTGTATTGAACAAAACCTGGATTATTCATCTCATCACCCTGTGGCTTAAGCAAACATCCATATGAAGGTCCCAGTATAATAAGAAGCTCTATTTAGTAACAGACTACTTTAGCATAATGACTCTTTTCCTCTGAGAATTAGTTTTGAAATTCACCCAGATTTTCTTGGAGGAAACTCATTTTGACTGTAATAGTTACATGTGTAATAAGATTAGGCTGACAGAATCCTGCCTTTTTTTTTTTTTACAGACTGAAATATATCAGATTTAAATGTCTTTATTTCAATTTTAGAATAAAACATGAATAACTCATAACCTAGTGATTTATAAGTGTACAAAACTTGCAGTTTTATTTTCTACACACAAAGACTGTTTTTATTACAAATAGTGTGTTCTGGTTTGGGAGTATCAATTCAATGCCTAAATCTCCAGGTAGAGTCGTTTCCTTGCCCAAGAGTCTACTAAGCATGCCAGAAAACCACACCAAGCGTAGGGCTGTGTGTCTAATGCTAACTCGGGATCATCATCTTGTTAATTTCCTGGTGCTCATGTGTGTTTCATTAAATCATCAATTCTGTGGTTTCTCCATACTTTATGACTCACCATGTATGTCAGAGTAATGGTATATGGGTGGCATTTGTAGGCAGGAGTGAAAAAACTTGTCACAAACAGGTCACCAATTTTCTGAATATGAGCCCCAAAAGAATTTGTGTTAAATAACAAACTATAGTAGTACTCAGTAATTCCAGGCTGAAATGTTAGTTTCTGCTTTCTTAAAGCCCTCTATGACCCTATTTCCTTGTTTAGTGTATACTATCCACATGTACATATATACACAGAGAAATTAATTTGAACACATGGTACTGTGAATTTCCTTGGAACCATATTCTATTTTCTTTGTTCTGGCCTTAATCATGTACTGCTTTACTGTTCCTTAATTATCCCTTAACAATATCATGTCTGTAGTCCAGATTCACCTCAGAGTAGATTACTTAGATGATAAAAGGAATGAAACTAGGAATTACGGTTTTCTTAGTTATGGTTCTCCCTCTCACATCCCAGCTCCCAGTATAGTCTTCTGTATTGCTAAAGAAATAAAACAATCTTCATCTGCAGCATCACTGTATTCAGTAATTATCAGTCATTAGTTCATGTGCTGAATTGCATTATTTGCATCTGAAAACATATTAAATGTTTACAAACATTTTATATGTTTCAGCTGAATGTTAAATTTATGATAAAATATTTTAAGCATTCAAAAATAGTAACATAAAATCTCATACACTCATCATTACTGATACAGTTGCAGAGCCCGTGATGGGCAGTTTAATAAATAATGATGCTAAGGCTCACAGAGCGTAAAGCCGCTTGCACAATTTTGCATCACTGCTAACTGAATTCTGTGGGGCTCTGCAATAAAATGTGGATTATATAGAAACGAACAAATTTAGCTATGCAGATCATGGTGGTGTGGTTCCTGACAGGGTTAAAGCAATTTTCAAAATTGTCTGACCTATGGCCAGAAAGTTACTATGAGTTGTGAAAAGCTGCCCTGAGACTTAGAAGAACTGATTCCACAATCATCCCAGAGGGCCTCATTGATCACCTTCTCCTTCCTCTTCCTTCTTATCTCACGGTTTGGTGATTTTTATAGCATGTTTTTCTTATTTCCCATGAAATATTTATGAGATCCTGCCACTTTAAAATGTTGCTCTAATTCCAGAAGGCAAATGTAGAATTATTAGAAGTGAAATGCCAGTTTTATTTTACCAATGCTTCAGATACATAAATGTCAAAAGAGTTGGAGTTCTGGCTTGGAAAAATGTTGGGCATTAGGGGAAAATTATCTTAAGAGTTGCAATATCTCCAGGCTATAAAATTCAATTGGAAAATCCTATGAAAAGAGTCTTTATAGTGAGAGTTTTCAGAGGCTTGCCTATTACTGGAAATACCACAGAATAATTAGAATGAAAATGATTTTGATATTTGTAGGCTTCACTGGAAAATCTAATGAAAAAATACAATATTTCAAAAAAGTAGGACCTCACAAGCATTTTAGATAATCCTAAGGGAAATGTCTCTTATTGAATAAAATATTTGCATTTTCATGATAATTCTTTTAAATGTGTTCTACTATTATTTAACTTACAAGACCAAGATATCTGCTACTATTACTCTAAATATATCTTCTGTAATGAATGACTAGATCTTATTAATATTGCACCTGAGTGAAAATTGGTTCAATCCATGAGTAGTAAATAACTTATCCATCCTTCAGTGAAAATGATATAGCTTTCTAGTAGACTTTTATTAGTAGTTACCATAGTATGAATCTTTTATACTTACTATTTAAACATTTCTAATTGTTCATTAAGTTGCTACCATTTGAACACCTACTATGTATTCTACATTGTTCTAGAATATAGATGGAAAGCAACTTGAAATTAAGGAGCTTCCAATAGAAAATAGAACATACAGCTATAAGCTATAAGACGTGAAATAAAAGTTAGGTACCAGAAGATAGGTACACATAAAGTTTTATATTGGTTAGAGGAGGAAGAAAGAACTTTGTGCTAAAAGAAACAAAGAAATCTTTTTGACTGTAAAAGTAGAACTTAAACTAGGCCACTGAAATACTGTTAGCATTTGGATTTGTAGGTCTAAAAGGACATTGCAGCCAAGAAACAAGCACTAATAAATGTGCAGAAATGGGGCCATGGAGCATGTGCCATGACTCTGTGCAGAATATGTAAGGAAGGGAACTAGGTGGTGAGAGGGACTCAGATGTGGAAAATGATCACAGACAACGCCACCAACCCTAGACAAGGGCACAGAGTCCTACCTGTAGTTCTCACATGCCAGTCCATGGAGTCCATAATTCCTTTCATTACACACAGGGAGGCAAAGATGCTTCAGAAAGACCACTAAAAGAGGAATAAGCAACAGAGCAAGACTGGGCACCAGAGGTAAGCTAGTTGCCTTTTTTTTCCCCAAATATATGGTAATAACTGCTGACCCTTTAAAAATGTTTGGAATAGTAGAAAAAAGATTTAAACCAAAAATATAATAGGGGGAGATCATATAATTCTTCAGAAATTGTGGCTACTGGGGGAAAGAGTTAAGAAAGTTAATTAAGCCCTTTTCATGTTTTGGATTTATTTTTTCTGTGTTTAAGGAAAGGGTCTACAGGGTATTCAGGGTCTCATTGCTAGATCGGACTCATAGTGATTCTCCTGTTTACAGCCTCCCAAGTGCTGAGATTACAGGCACACCACCATGCCCATTCTCAATCACCGTCTCAGTGCTCCCCGGGAGTGAGGCCGGCCCAGCAGACCTGGGGATGCAACCCCTGGCCCTTGAACCTGCTTGGAGGCACTTTGATCTGATGAACTATTTGGCTGGCCCTTAGATTTTTTTTAAAGTGTTATAAAAATGATGGTGCCTTCCAAGGCAGTATAATGAATCCTCAATTAGGAAGGAATTATAAAAATTATTCCAAACAGTGAATTCAATGTATGGCACATTTTCAGTCCTGAAGGAATGACAATCATTTGCCTCCAAAATATGTTCTTCCTTTCTTCCATACTAACAGAGGAAGACAGTACAAAGCCACACAGCTAAAGGCCTACATCTCAGCCTTCTGTATATACTTAGTGTGTTGGCACAACTAAGTCAGAGAGAACTGGACCGATGTAGATTACCACCAGGCTTTGACTTAAGCATTTTATCTTTGCATTTTTGCCCTTTTTTCATATTCTGTCAAAAAATGATACAGCTTTGCCCAGGAAGATACACTCGAGGTCCTAGCCTTAAGTGAAATGGACCCTTGAGTCCCTGAAGAACTTTGTGGAGGATAAGCACTCTATCTTGTTCAATAAGAGAAAAACTTAACTTCTACTTTATTAGAGCCATTTTATTTGGATAATAGTATAGAATTCATCTTAGATATCATAGATTAATAGTTGAGACTGCATAAGATTACCAAAATAATAATAATAATAATAATAATAATAATAATAATAATAATGAGAACAGTGGAGGATTCAGAAAGAAACAGCCCTAGACATGAGTGGAGAGTCTAAGACAAATCCTTGCAGAACATATATATGTAGGGGATGGCAGCTGAAAGAGGCACTGAAGGTAAAGGAGGAAATTCAGAACAATGAGTGAATGTCATAAAAGCCTGTTGAATTTTGGAGAGAGATATTTCAAGAAATTGGGAGTACTGGATTAGTGATCTGAGTAGGTGCTCAAAACTGTGATCTACAAACATGGGCAATCATCTTTCCAGAAGTTTGGCATTTGGCCTGAAGGCGAAACATGAGTTAGTTCAACAGGACAGCAGGATCAAGACCAAGCTCCTTTTGGATGAGCAAACAATAGCACATTGACAGGAGGAATTGAAGAGAGTTGTGAAGAGAGAGACATTAACAAATTGTTAGGAAGGGTGAGGTGGGGGGGCAGTTAATCGATTCAGCAGGTTTCATGGCAACAAGAGATTAAATTGAAGGATTAGAATGGAATATGAGAAAAGAGATGGAAGTGGGGGAGGAGTTGGATGAAGACTTAGGGAAATTTTGAGAACAGGAAAGCCAGGAAGTAAAGAGGGCAGCTGAGGGAGTTTGGTCTCTGACATTCCTTTTTTCATCCACCCACAAGAACAAGGCTTATTACAACATATTCCCTACAGTGCTCTATAATTCTTTTGGCAAACAGATGCTAAGCTTATGTCTACTGACACAAACAGTTTGATTGCTATATCAAGGCAATCAAATAATAATCGTGATTTGTATGTCTGCTACCCTACGAGACTGAAAAATAAAGTTTTACAAATCTATTTTTTTTAATTTCCTCCAAAAGTATAAAATGTTTACTTTTTTATTTTTCCATTGATTGTATTGTCTTAGCATTTAGTCGCAGTGAAAGATTGTGTCATTTTGGACCTAGTTTCTTTTAACAGCTTGCATAATATAATTTATTCAAAAGATGATAGCTTTTTGTCTTTCATTTCCTCAGTTCTAAAATAATAATACAGTAGTATCATTATTATCAGGTTCTTCTTCTTCAGACAGCTCTTGTATTTCTTGACATCTCTGTTATCAGAGAGCATTAGTTACACCTAGAAGGCTGTGCACAAGCATTATTATCTAAGAAATTAATTATATTTTAAAAAAGAAACATTATTAAGCAAGTATTAAAGTAGACATGGAAAGAGTTTTGTGTGGCACATTTTCAAATCTTTGAACAATATGTAACTTAGGTATACTTTTTTTCACATTAGAAAACCTTGATGGCAAGATAAATATTTAGATTTAATAGTTTTGTAGAAAAAATAATACCATGAACAAAGATTGTTATGAATATATTCAATGATTAAAACTAGAAAATGTGTCTTTATTACTTAATCTCATATAAATTTACTATTCAAGCCAAAGCCTTTGACACTATCAACTTGATTATAGTAGGACAGGTCAGTTAGAAAATTTGAGATGATAAATAAGATACTTCCATGAAACATAATTTGAAGTCAGAAAACATATAGCTCACATGTGCAATGTGGGACATACCATTTTCTTTCTCCACACTTTTTAAAAATTTCATTCTCATCTACCTAAAAGGAACTTATCTGTGTGTATGGTTCAATAAGCTATCACTTAGTTAGAAAGAATTCCTCTACATTGTAAAAATTCCAATGTCATCAATTCATGTAAAAACTCTTTTCTGTGGACCTACACTAGGTTCCAAGGTATGTCAAGAGGAGCAAGGCCTGAAGGACTTTGTTTGTCACATTAAGAATAGGGCTTTACCCAAAACACAGGCAAGAACAGCAATGAGATTTGCCCTTGAGGGAAGCCGCCCTAACATAATAGAGACTGTAAGCAGGATTCAGACCTCTTTCCTTAGAAAGAATAGAATCTGCTCATTGTGAAAAAGGAAAAATATGGATTTAGACAAAGAAAACTTTTTCTGATATATTTCTATGATTACTTGTGGGCAGCCTTGTATCCTATTTTTGCCAGGATAGATCTCATTTCCAATCCCTGTCACATTATTTTTAAAAATACATTTATATCCAGCAGACTCATACAACTACACCAATGAAACTCCTTCAAATACCTTCAAATAGAGTGAGAATGTGTCATTTTCAAGTTCCATGGAGGCAGAATCCCTATCTTCTTCCAAAAGGAAAGGGAAAATTTTTATGGGGAAAAGCAATAACGGGATGAAGTATAGGTGATGAACATCTGCACTTCTGCTGGAAGAAGAGGACAAAAGGAGGGTTTGGCAAGGTCCTGTCAGAGAAATTTATCTCCAGAACACTAGAGATTTGCAGCGATAAAGTTGGAAAGCACTGTCTGATGTTATCAGCAGTGAACTGAAAGTAATATGTCAGCAGTCGTAATGCAAATGCCTTACTTAATTATTTAAATTGAAATATATTCAATTAATTAAGTGGAGGGAAAGGAATGCAATTTATCCAGTCTGCACACCATCTCAACACCCTGATCAGTGACTTCATTCATCATGTGTGTTGGCAAAATCCTTGGGAAACACTGCTAAAGTGACAAGGTTAAAAAGGATTTTTAAAAGGAGAAAGAGATGGGGAAATTTGCAATTTAGAAAGGTCATTCCAGATGTTGTGAGAAGGGAGGCTGTTGGAATAGTTAGTTGAAAAATGAGTGGTGATAGGGATCAAAATTAGGTTGGCACGTAGTAATTAAGATGGAAATTGGGGAAAGATCAGAAAAATAAGAAGAGTTTTCATCAAATTCATTTGTACTAGGAGTCTATGAAGATGACACTAGGTATATAAAGTAAAGCCACATTAATATGCTGAGCTGTGAAAGGCTCAAGTCAACAACTTCTGTGGATAAGCCACTACTATTGTGAACTGCTAGACTGTGTTGGATTGTTTTGCTGAATTTACACACCTATAGCATTTAGATGCCAATGGAATACCCATCTCTGACAGGACTAAACCAAAAAAGGGTATATAAATGAAGGACCATTTTGTATCTGTATATGCAGAATAGTTAGGATAGATATACAGCTACTTTCACTTGGTTCAATGAGAAGAAAGATTTGTAGTAATAGTGTTTGGACAGGATATCCTGTCTGCATCTTGTACTATGGATAACCACTAAGAAGATAACAATGTACAATGTATTAATTATTGAAATTGTCCTATTAATCAGTTTTGAAACTGTCTCATTGCTATTTGTTTCTCAATAAAACAAAATTAAATTAAATTAAAGAAAGAAATAGTCTCTGAAGAGCTAATAAAGTTAAGATAAGTTCTTATGAGATTAAAATATAAGAAAAAGGAAACTGGGATACAGAGACGGGAATAGAAGAAACAATTATGTGATAATGGAAGCAGAGATTAGAGAGATGCAGCTGGAAGCAAGGACTACCAAGGATTGGTGGCAGCTAAAGGAATGCCAGAAGCAGCAGGAAGTGGCCAGAAAGACTCGAGCCCTGGGGCCTTCACAGAGTGTGGCCTTTCTGACACTTTTGGACTAGCAGCATCTAGAACCTCTCACCTTTAGAAAGGTAAACAATGTTTATGATTTTAAGCTATCAGCTGTAGTGTAAGTTCCTATCATTATAACTTGTTACCTAGGACACTAATATAGAAGGTAAAAACAAAAAGAACTAAAAAATAACACTTAATAACTGCTTGAACAAGGATAAAGGAAAACATTGAATATGCAGAAGTGAGTGATGACAGTGGAACTTTTAAAACAAGAGCATAAAGCAAGAATCAACAAAAAAACTACTCTCCCCCCAATCTGTCCCTCACATTGTTGCTAATATTTTAATATCTATAAAATTTTGCTGAAACACAATCACACTTATTGGTTTACAGATTGTCTAGCAATGTTTTCTGTCTGTAACTGTTACAGTAGAGAGTTAAAGAGTTGTGGCAAAAACCTCATGGTTTGCAAAGCCTTAAACATTTACTATCAACTTTCTATAGAAAACGTGTCCAAACCCATAGCAGAGAAGTAGTAAAGACCTAATGCTCTAATGAATTTAAAGGTCCTACAGAATAACTGTGTTATTGTGTTATGGTATGAGTTAGAAATAAACTCATAGAAATATTTTAGAAGTACTTTATGGCTCTGATATATCACTGGGAAACAAAACAGCAAAATCAGAACTACATTAGGGACATTATTAGATTACTCCCCCTAAATGGTTATTTACTTGACAGAAAAACAAAATTAAGATGTGTTCTATACATGTACAAACCTTCTGGAATGAATGTAGAGATCATGTACAACAAGCATGTACTAATAAAAACAAAATTTAAGAAAAAGATAGGGAGGGAGGGGACAAACCACAGATATGCATTCAGTAAAACCAACCTGAGCAGTTCTGGCCTGGCTGGGACCACTTAATTTCAGCATATCTTTCTTCCACCAAAGGCAACCATTGTAGAGTCTTGTTATTGCCTTTAGGGTCAGAGTAGTCCATGATGTAGGACCTGTCAGTCCAGTGACAACATTCTCGACTGCACAATGGCCCTTTCCTCCCAGGTCCAATAGCACATTGGGTTTCTCATCCCTGATCCTCTGGCCTACAGCAGCACTTCCCAGCCTTCTCAACCAAGAATACCAGTAACAGAGGGAAGGCCACGGAGATCCTAGGTCAGGAGCAGGAAAGAGAAGCAAGCTACAAATTCTTTTGAAATCTTTTGCTTCCTCTTTAAAATATATTTAAATTTTGGGCTTTCTTCTATAATCACTTTGTTTTACTATAAAACAATATTTTTATGAAATGTGATACCCCAGGTCTCAGAAGCAAAATGTGTGGCTATGCACACAGTGTTAAAAAACAGCAATTAGAATCACAGACTGAAACGCAAGTTGACAAGACTATTTTTGTCGGAACTAAAAAAAAACCTATGGTTAATTCCTAGCTATGTCTTAAAATTCAGAGTGATCAAAAGCCATATCCTGACCCTCTTAAGCTCCCTGCTGTATTTCTAAAACTTTCTGATGGCATAACTATTTGTAACACTAAAGAACAGTAACACATACAAATGTGTTGAATCAATCTGCCACTGAATGTAAAGGTAATAATTGTTACCATCATTGGGCATTGGAATATTAAAAAACTCTGACCCATTTATTTAACCAAATCTCATAATTCAAGATTCTGGGCTTCTAAACCTTATATATTTTTATAGAGTATAGTTAAGGCTATCCCAAAATGATAGGTGGGAGTTGGTTTGGCCACAAAATATTCCATTTGCAGATAAACTGCCCTGGCTGAAGGTGATCATTGTTTTATCTTAGCATCTGGAATTTCTTAGTTTAAGAGTAAAGATTGGAAGTATCATTACTTTGTCAAAAGCACATTATTTTCCCAGAGAAAGAATAAAGTTTGGCTAAAACTCCATATGAGTTTTGCAGAATGAATTTGTGATTCTGATAACTCAGCCAAAGTGGTTTATAGCTCTTCTCCTTTCAAGGCATAAGGTCCTGTGATGAAGCCAGGGGCCAGCTCTGTATAGCACCCAGATTCCAGGCACATTGTCTCTCATAGTCTCAGATTGAATTTTAAGAACTTGAGAGTAGAAGTTTGCCAGAGTGTCACAATCACACCTCATCTTTAAAAAAATTAACCAGTTGAGAGAGAGGTGCTACCAATTTAAAGATTCCATGTAGATACTTGTTTTATGAGATTGATGCTGCATCTCTGTTCATCAGAATGAAAAATGTCCAATTGGCAAAGAAGTGCATCAATTGACCTTGGACAACTCAGTCCAGATTTATGGCTGCCTGGCCGTTTATGACAAGAACATATTGCATTGACTGCTTTCTTCATTAATTTTCCTTTTTTCTTACAACAAGAGGTTTGGGTAAGGACTAGAACAAGCATTTCTGCTATTAAATAAAAAATTAAAATGAAAAAATCATGCTGTAATTTTCCCTCAGGAAAATAACTGCCTCAATGAAACAGTCCAAAAAACAAAGTTTTTCTTGACTAATAGAAAGAAAAAATAGCATCAATTCCACACCAACAAGCAGCTACGAAAATAGAAAGAGCCCTGTCTTTATGAAGTATGCATCACTTTTTCAGTCTGGATTCAAGATGAGGTGGTATTCTGGCCTCAGGACAGCTTAGCTCCAGAGAAATATGAAGATTTCAAGACTCAAAGATAAAAACAGTGTTCACAAAACATTAGAGTAGCCTCTACATATGCTGAAAAAAATTTGAGTGAACAAATCACTTAATCTAACAGATGAACTTAGTCATTCGTGAAACATAAAACCATTTGACTATAGTTTTGATACTTGTAGCACTAGATCTTAGAGAACACAATACTGATAGTTGCCACAGGCAAAGCTCCTCCTGCTACAACCAGTGTGGGAAATATATAAAGTGCTGTTACAGTTTGGGTATATTCGTCAAAGATCTTGTTCTGGAAACATAATCCCCAAACTAAGTGAGGAAAGGTTGATGTTTAAGAGGTAATTAATTCTCAGAGGTTCTACCCCCATGAATGTTATCACAGGAGGAGTGGATTAGTTATCAAGGGAATAGGTTCCTGATACAAACTTGGAATTGGTCTCCTGTCCAGTGTTTTGAATGCTCACTTTCTGTTCTATTTTTCCATCCTGGAATTCTGTAGCACAAAGGGCCCCCCTAGATGTAGGTCTCTCTGTCTGAGACTTCTAGACTCCAGAACCTGAGGACATGAAGCTCTATTCTTCACTATGGTAAGTTCCCAACATATGAACATGTAAGCTGTTAAGGTTAACAGACATGTACAGAACTCCTGTCATGAACATGATTGACAAATCTTGGAATCAGTTCATGGGTCTGTGGGACATTGTCACCATTGTACTGCTGTATTCTTACTGTACAGTGTGATAGTGTACCAAAATACCATGCTCAATCAGCCAGGATGTCCAGAAGAAAGAGGAAAAGCAGCAGTGATGTGCAAAGAACTACTAAAGTATTTGCTGTGCATAAGGACATAACCATCTAATCTGGGAAGGAAGTGGTGGGAAAGGGTAGGGAAAGAGAATTAAGATGTGCTATGGATTTGTACCAACTTCCCATGATGGATATAATCATATACTGTAAACATGTACTGATACAATTTTTAAATGCTTTTTTAAAAATACAACATATTTTCAGCAATGGAAGAGAAAAGAAGAAAACACATAAATAAAAAATAAAATAATCTTAAAGAAGACTTTACAGAGAAGAAAATCTAAGGCTTCCACAAGTTAATTCTTTCACCAATTATTTAATGAAAGTCTATTATATGAACCTAGAAAAAGATTTTTATGCTTTAGATCTAAAATGTCTCCCAAAAGTCTCACTTTCAAAGATGGAGTTTGAAAAGGTAATTGAGTCATGGAATGGTGTGTTCATCCACCGACCAGTCCATGGATGAGTTCGTAGCTGACTGTGGTGTTGGAAGGTCAGACCTTGTTTGAAGAAGCTAGTCACCTACTGTGGCTGAGCCAGAAGGGGATGTTTTCATCCCAGGGCTTCCCCTAGCTCTTCACTTCCTAATTGCCGTGATGTGAACTGCCCTTTTTCCAATATACTTTCTTATGCTGTTTCTCCCTTGGAGCTCCCAGTCTTGCACTGAAATGTGAACCACAATGAACGTGTTCTCCTTTAGGTGGCAGGTGGTGGGTATTTTGTCCCAGCACTAGGGCAACCCTTACCAGGCCTTACTCTTCTCATAAAGCTTTCATTTTAGGTAGTGGGAACTACTAGGAAGCAAATATATAAATAATAGATCTAGTCTATTATTTATAGATGGGTGCTAGGAAGAAGAATGAGGCAAGAGTAGAGAGAAGGGAAAGGAAAAGAAAGATTGACCAACCCTTTTTTGAAATGGGGATATTTGAATACACATGAAAAAGGTAGCTGTCATCTTTATAGTAATAAAAAGCAGCTGATCCAAGACATAAAATCAGGTTTACCTCACTCAATACTTGCCAACTCTAGGGTTAGTTGCTGCCACTTGTTTTATTCAATTACATGTGCTTTTGCTGAACTATCTCAAAAATTCCTGACCTCCTTTCCTCTCAGAGACAGATCTGCTTCCGGGGAACAGACGAGCATCCAGGTACCACCATACTGACCAGTGATCATAGACTGAGCTGAGGAATTTGGCATCGACATGGTATAAGCCTTTCCCCATTACAGTCCCTGTTACAACACAGTACAGAAAACTAGAATACTGGTGATGATGGTTTTTTGTTAAATAAATTTTTATTTTATTTAAATGCTATAAAATATGGCTTTATCTAGCTCCTTCTTGAAGATTTGCAAAATATCTCCTAAAACTTTTTAGATGGACTGAAATTGTTGTGCTTTGTTCCAGTAGGAACTAGGAAAATCATTCATTCATTAATTTAGCAATTGAATCTTCTGTTTTGTTCTATTAAAAGCCTTTCTTGCCAATAGTCAAGCAGCGAATGGACATATAGGTCATTAATTTGAAGAACAAGTAACAATAGTGCTCTGATCGGACTGATTGTAAAAGAATACTGTTCAATGTAGCAATGTTTTTAGTACTGTGGATGGATTTAGGGCCTAACTTCTTCTGGTGAATGCATCAGGATGATGCATTTGCAAAGTGAACAATTCAATAGCTGTCTCTCCCTAGAAGCGGAATCTTGCTTAGCCCTAGACTGAAAACTGTTGGAAGGTTATGTTTTTTTTCCATACTTTCAAATGTAGAAGTCTAGGAGTTCACTGAAAAAACTCACTTCAAAATAGCTTTCATTTAAACAGGACTTGACTCCTTGCATTCTAATGTCAAAGGATTAAGCTTCATGAATGTTAATTTAAATAAACATGACTGGAATGAAATTCAGAAATTATAATTGGGTCAAACAAATAGCTCAGTGTATTAAAGCACCTGTAAGCAGGCTCAGGGGCTGGGGTTTGATCCTGAGGCTTGGTGTGCCAGCCCAGCACCCCGGGCTTGCAGAGACAGGCAATGAGACTGGATGTGGTGGCACACGCCTATAATCCCAATTCTTGGGAGGCTGTAAACAGGGAGATCATTAAGAGGCTGATCTAGTACTGTGACCATGGACACTCTACAGACCCATTACTAAAATTAAAAAAAAATCAGATGTTGTGGTAAGTAAAAAGTTTGGTGAGTTATTCTAGTGAATTATGTATAAAGTTAATGCTCAATTTACAGGCTGGGTGTGTTTCCAAATCCCATTTGTAATTTCATACAAATACAGGATGCATTTCTAAATGGCTAAAAAAATTAGAGTATATTTTATTTAATCCATATTTAGGGTACATTAGCTTATTTAATACATATTGAGCCTGAAACAATGTTTTTTCAAAGATTTTAAAAAACTTTATTTTTTTAAATAATTTTATTGAGAAACAAATAGCAATGAGACAGTTTCAAATCAAATTGGTAGGACAGTTTGAATAATTAAAACATTCAATACATTCTTCCTAGAGGTTAATTGCTGTACAAGATGTGGACATGGTAACTTATTTACAAATTCTATTAGAACAAATCCCTCCATTAGTTAAGAGAATGTAACTATATATCTATCCTAACCACTTTGAATACACAGATAAAAAATTGGACATTCATCTGTATCCCCTTTTTTTGTTAAGTTCCATTATTTGAATAATATAGGTGTGTAAACTCAGCAAAATATTCTAAAAGAATCCAGTATCCCATAATAGTATTGGGTCTTGCACTTCACTGGCAATATCAGAAATTGTTGGCATGAATCCCCTATAGCTCAATATAACACCATGGCTTTACTTCTTATATTTCATTTTTATACTTTTCTGCTGGATGGTTAAGACCAAGATAAAGAAGGACCTATGCAACAAGAGTTGTAGCTTTTCAGTCTGAGAAGGTCAGTGAAATCCCCTCAGGATTTATCCTGAGATCCTGTACCTCAGACTGTAGAACCTTTGTCAGTGTCAGTGATGTGGATGAGTCACGGCCATTGCTTGGCCAATGTGCTCTCTGTGAAAGGCTGAGAGAATGTTTTCTCTCCAGGTGACTCTCCTTAGGCACACTCAACATCATCGATCACTTTCCTCTTTGGCCCTATAATCTTCTTGATCAGAAAATTTGGGACACTACTGAGTTACATGATGATACAGTAAAAGTTCTCATATATACTGAGTCTTAATTGACCTTGGAAGGCTAGGGCCAAAATGTTGGCTTTCCTTGTGGCCCTCATTTTTCTCTAATTTTGGTCTGCAAACTTAGGTTGTTAACCATCCAGAAGACAAGCTTATTGTTATTACCATACAACTTAGGCTATTAAGCTTACCTTCACTATCTGTCTGAATATCAAACATCTTAGGCATAACATGGAACAGGTATTTTTCATCAAGTATTGATATGTTGAACTTTAAGTCCATACAGAATATAATAAAAAAATTAAAAATTAGAATATATTTTTAAAAAAGGCATAAAGAATTATATACTTCTTAAATTTACACGTAAGTCCAAAATCTAATTATATACAACCTTGAAGCAAGACAGTCCCACAATACTCCTTTTCCTGTCTCTTGCTTTCATTCACCAACCCCTTCTTTTTGAACAACCATCTACCTGAGAAACAGCATAGCAGCAACTAACATGTCATGACAAACAGCTCATATTCAGAAGACTAGAATGACAGGCACTCCAAGCATGAAACTACTATTACAGATTACCATCTGCACTGCAGTTGCTTAGTTCACAGGTATCAGTATATATAGTTAGTCAGAGTGAGAATCTTTCCAATTAACTGCTAGATTCAAAAATTTTCTGGATATTCTCAGGATCATTGCCTTGCCCATCTTCTACATATAACTGTATGGCTTGACATTTGCATGTTTCCTAGCTCTTCTCCTTTCCCTCTCTTGATTAGTTAGTCTTAGAGATCCTGCTTTCCTTTTACTTGTATTATGCCATTCTATTTGTATTTCTTCTTTTGAGTTCTTAAACTAGGGAAAGTATATGATATTTACACATGTGTGTCTGGTTTATTTCACTTATGAGTATATGTTCAAGTTGCATCCGTTTCAGTATAAAGGCTTTGAGTTTATCATTTTTAATAGCTGAATAATACTCCATTGTGTAAAAATACCACATCTTTTTCAACCATTCCTCAGGTGATGGGCATCTTGGTTGTTTCCAAGATTTGGCTATCACAAATTGTGCTGCTATAAACATAGGCACACATATATCACTATGATATGATGTTTCAGATCCTCTGGGAAAATTCCCAGTAGAGGAATGGCTGGTTGAAATGAGATTTCCAGTCCAACTTTACTAAGGAGTCTCCACACTAATTTCCATAATGGTCGCACCAGTCTACATTTCCACCAGGGGTGGAGAAGGGTTCCTTTATCCCCACATCCTCTCCAACATTTTTTGTTGGTTGATTTCCTTATGATAACCATTCTTTCTGGAGTGAGATGGTATCTCACTGTTGTTTTAATTTGCATTTGGTGCATGTCTAGTGATGTGGAGCATTTTTTCATATATTTATTTGCTTCTTTAGTTTCATCCTCTGAGAAGCATGTGTTCATCTCGGATGCCCATTTCTGGATTGGGTCTTTAAATTTTGAGGCCCTAGTGTTTTTTAGTTCTTTATACATTCTAGAGAGCAGACCTTTGTCTAAGTACTTATTTGTCATGATTTTTTCTAAATTTGTGGGTTGCCTTTTCACTTTGTTGGTAATTTCTTTTGACGTGAAAAAACTTCTCAGTAAGAGC
>NW_004524667.1:8085288-8097208 GCF_000260255.1 Octodon degus | reverse complement strand
CACCAGCATCTTCAAGATCTGAAACTCTGTCTTCACTTTCACTTAAATGGTTTTGCAAGCTTGTGGTTGAGATTTTAATTTCCTCCATATCTCTTTGATTTTGCTTCATGCAATCCTTTTCTTTTCTGTGTTGCTCATTCAAGGAATCCATCAATTTTCTAATCTCCTCTATAATTTTTATCAATGTCTTCTTTAGAAGCTGTTATTAATTCTTTCACTGCAATGTTTTTTAGATTGGTTTTCCTCCCTATGTTTCTTATTTATTTATTTATTTATTTATTTAGTGTGTGCTGCCAACTCAGCCCACCAGGGGATGGGGCTGGCTGGCATGTGGTGCTGGGGGATTGAACCACGGTCCCTGTACTTTGCTTAGCTTAGCTTAGCTTGTTTTCAGTAGGTGCTTTAGACCACTGAGCCATCTTACTAGCCCCTCCTCCCTATGTTTCTATAGTTGATTCTTTACTTCAGATGCTATGAGTTCAGCGAATTCTTTTTTTATTTCAGAAAAGAATTCTGCTCTGAGTTCCTCTATAACTTTCTGCTGTTGCTTATTTACTATTGACGCTATTAATTCATACATTTGATCTGAGCTAGTGTCCTCTGCACTTGTTCCGGGTGGGCATTTGTTTTCCTCCATATGTTTCTGCATTTGATTCTTTATTGCAAGTGTTATTAATTCAGGGCTTTCTTTTTTCATTTCCAATCTGATTTCCTCTATACCTTTCTGCAGTTGTTTCTTTATTTTAGAAGCCGTTGATTCATTGCTTTCAGTTTTGTGATTCCCAATTTGTTCTGTGTTAGTGTCCCCTGCACTTGTAATGGGTGAACTTGGGTTCTGAGTTTGCATTTTGTTCCTTCTTTTCATTTTGTGTAGCATTGTCTTTTGAACTTTGTTGTAGATATTTGTTGCATTTATTACCTTAGCACCTAGTGAAGTTCAGGTGCAGATCTACAATGTTTGGATTTATTCAGCTGTGCCTGGCTTGGGTCTGGCTGCTTTTCTCAGCTCCCTCTTCCTGCTGCCCTTGGGGGTGAAGCTGTTGTGCCCCTCTGGCAAGATGTTCTATTCCTGGACTATATGGGTTGTTCTGTCCCCTATACTCTCGGCAGGGATTGCAGCTGCAGGGTTTCACCCTGGCCTATATGCCAGGCCTGAGCTGAGTGTGGAAGGGACAAGGTGGAGTAGGGGGGAGAGGCAGCTCTCCCACACACTCACCGGGCCTGGACTAGGACTGGATCTGGGGGTTCCTGGAAAGTGACATAAATTCCTACTCTGTGGGCAGGTTGCTGGGGTAGTACTATGGCATGATGGGGGACATCCCACAATGGCGAAAGAGGGTGTCTCTCACACTGCGCCTTGGCTGGGACCAGTAGGTCACATCAACACAGGGTAGCAGGAAGCTCTCCCACATACCACCAGGCCTGGGCTTGGACTGGATCTGGGGGTTCCTGGAATGCAGCAGAATTTCCTACTAGGCAAGCGGGGTAGTGGTGTTGCTGCAGAGTGGTGGGTGGCATCCCAAGGGGGTGGAAGAGGGTTTCTTCCATACTGTGCCTGGGCTGGGACCAGTAGGTCCTGCTGGTGCAGGGTAGCCGGAAGCGCTCCCACACACTCACTGGGCCTGGGTTAGGACTGCTTTGGGGGTTCCCAAAATGTAGCAGAAATTCCTACTGGGCAGGCGGGGTTGGGGAGGTGTTGTGGAGTGGTGGGTGGCATCCCAAGAGGGTGGAAGAGGGTTTCACCCACCCTGCCCCTGGCCTGGGACCCTAAAAATCTTTAAAGTATGCTGTTTTGTGTATCATATCAAATAAGGAGGTTCTTATTCTTTAAGTCATGTTGCAGGGTGAGGGAACCCACCACAAGTTACCAACAGTGTGTCCTTAGCAAATGCTGACTGACCTTGCTGGGCTTCAGTTTTTATGACTATAAGAAGGAATCTAGTAATAATTCACAGAGATTAGTGATTTTAAATGGCAAAGAACATAGAATGTGTAAATAATCGATAATTGGCTAAAGTTGACCAAAGGGTTTGACTTTTCAAAACCCAGAGTACTTACTCTTTCTCCTTATGAAGGATGACACCACAATGAATAGTAAGACTCAATAGGGATGTTTTATGAACCAGGGTAAGAGACTAGTTATTCATTTGTTTTTTTAATTTTTGTCAAAAGAGTCTCATTATAAGAAGAAACCATGTAACTGAAAGGGCCTGAAAACAAAGCTTTTTGACCTTCCTTGTTTCCTCTTCAAGTTTTGACAGAAACTATTAGAAAAAAACAGTGGATGGGGGTGAATAATGGCAGAGAGGAGCCTTAGGCCCCCATTGAGTCAAGTGGGACTCAATAGCAGGCCATTCTGGGTACTGTGGGCTGTGTCTGAGGATTTCTTCTCAGGTGAATTTCTTTGTGTTTATCTCCACATTTCCTAATACCTCCCACAGGGTAGTGCTTCCTGGTTCATATAGATTTTCTTGTTGAATCCATGCCCCTCAGGTCAGAACATTATTATTACCAAAACAACCTCTTTGATTTATTCAGCCAAGTTGTCTACCTATAGCAGAGTGAATGGACAAAATGAAGGAAGAAGAGACAAGGAGGAAGAAGGGTGATGGAGGGGCCATTTGTACCCGAGGGCCTCAAGCAGGTTCCTCTTTGCTCTCCAGATTCTGCTTCTCTCCCTGCGTCCTTATTTACCTTCCTACTCTTCTGGAACATGTATATATTTTTTTCTTTCCAATCATCTGTCCTTCCAAACTTGCTCTTTTAGAAACCACCATGAGGGCAGCTGAGGAGGGAGAACATATCATGGCTTGAAGGATCCCATTGACCTTCATATTTCTATACAAGATCTATACCAGCCACCAAGCATGGCTAGGAGAAACTCCAAGCCATTGGTTTAGGGAGAGATGATAAACTACATAGGTGATTTTATATATTGTATGTATATATGTGTAATATATAGTATATAATTATATATAATTATATATAATTATATATATATATATATATATATATATATGCAGTTGTCCTCAGAAATTTGTGGGGATTACTTTCCTAGAATACACTTGAATTGTGAGAAAGTGAGGATTTCACATATGGTCAGAAAAATGCCTATATGCCAATGGTTTCCTTTTCCCCCCAGGAACCTCTGAATTTTTATTTGCTCGCTATTTCTCAAGGGAACCCCACTCCTATTGCTTCAGTATCTCAACACTTTGGTGTCATTGGTCTTAGACACTAACTTTCCATCCACAATTTTGTGGGTGGTGGTTCTCTGGATGGTTTGCACCAAGGCACTGCTGCTGTCCAAGGCATCGCCAAGACTGAAATCCTCCCCAGTCTTCCTGCAGGTGGTGGTCCGTGGCGATCTCAGCCTCCAGCTTGACCTTGCTGTTCAGCAGGGCCTCCTACTCCTGGGCCTGTCGCTGCCCCTCTGTTCGAGTCTGTGTCAGCTCAGACTCCAGGTGCAGCAGGACCCCATTGATATGTTGCTCCATCTGCATAGCGTAGCTGACCTCCACATCTCTCAGGCTGTTCTCCAGGCCAATCTTCAGATTTCTCATGGACTCCAGGTCAACCTCCAAGGACTGGGCCATGCGCTTCAGCTTTGTGAGAGTAGTCTCAGCAGCTCCAACCTCAGCAGACTGCAAGGTGACTACTGTGGTGCTCTTCTCAGTCTGCTGGTGTCCAGCTCTTCTCAGTTCTTCTGAGCCAGCGCGTCGTGCAGGGCCCTGATGTCCTCCATGATCTTGCCGAGGTCCTAAGATTTGGGGGCATCCACCTCCACAATCAACCCTGATCTGACAGTCTGGGCTTGAGGGCCCCTGACTTCTTCCTCATGGTTCTTCTTCATGAACATCAGTTCCTCCTTTAGAGTCTTGATTTCCATCTCCAGCTGCAGCTGAGTGACATTGGTGTAATCGATGACCTTGTGAAGCCCGTGGATGTCATCCGCCACATACTGACACATGGCCAGCTCTGCCTCTTACTTGACTCTAATCATCAGCAACAAGACGAGCATTGTCAATTTACAGAACAATGCGGGCGTTGTCCACAGAATTCACGAAGATATGAGCCTTAGGTCCTCAACGGTCTTGAAGTAATGGCCCAGTCTCTGACCTCTTCTTCTCCAGGTGCTCCCAGATCTTGCTTTACAACCTCCAATTTTCCATCTCCAGGCTCCTTACTCTCTCCAGGAAGGAGGCCAGGCTGTCATTCAGGTCCTGCATGGTCTCCTCATTCCGGAAGCTGCGCGTGCAGGTCAGAGCCCCCCGGCCACTCCCGCCACTAGGCCGGCCGGACGCTACATAGTCCCGGAGGATGGAGCGAGACACGGAGATCCAGGGGCCTGTGCCCCCAGCGCAGGCTTAGACTCTGGCAGAGCTGCTGGCCCACCAACCCGTCGGCTGGGGGTCTGGACCAAGTCCATGAACCGGTAGTTGGTGGAGAAGGTTGTGGAGCGGGTAGTGACACTCATGCTGCCCCAGAAAGAAAGCAAGAGACCAGGACTCAAGTTCAGGTCCGCTATTTTCATAGTTTAAACACTAAATATGCTGTATCTCTCATAGCTATGTAAGTTAATTTAATAAAATATTGTAATTAATAAACCTTAGAAGGTGGAGGACATTTTAGTGGCATTTTAGGACTTTAAGAACAAAACCTGTGCTCAGTTCAGCAGCACACATACTGCTAAGACCAAAACTAAGGATTCTTGCCATTGCTACCCAGCGCCATACAGCAACCTGCCATGCTGTGGGAATTATGCAAATCTCCCAGAGACGGGTTGCCGGGCAGCAGCCAATCAGCAGCAAGGAGAACTGAACAGCACTTCTGGATTCACTACTTGCAAACCTCCAGCCAAAAAAAAACAAGAAACAAACAAACAAACAACAAAAAAACATTAAAAACAATTGTGGAGAATGTCTGAAGTTTCTGCAATATTGGGGGAGGTTTTTCTGGCAACAATTATTAGTGAGGTTTCAAGGAAAAATCCACGAATGACTGACATGAACTCTGAACTGGTACTTAGGATATATATATATATATATATATATATATATATATATATATATATATATATATATATATATATATATATATATATGTTTACAAGCCCATTATATTTTTCTAGAAGAAACTAAAGTCCTATTGATTTTAGTATCTCTTGATTCACCACAGAAACAGAATGTATTTGTGATAAATATTATTAAATATGTCACAATAGGTAAGAGAAAGAAAATGTACCTTATAAAAAATAATAAACCCTTGGGACACCTGTTGTATGTGGAATCTGAGACCAGGAACTGTTTGCAATTTTGTTCACCCTCCTGAACTGTAAGGATAAGAGTCTAGTAACTTCGAGAGATGAAAGGAATAGCCTGCTTGAGCTGGCCTCCAACCCTCGTGGTGGTGAAGCAGAGTTTAGGAAGTTCAGTCTTAGGTTGGGAAGAGACCAGGAGGTGTAGAACTGGGGTGGGGAGGAGAGGGAATTACAAATGGGAGCCTTCTCTGTGCTGGGAATTTGCTCTGTTGCTCTTCTCACTGGGTGGCTGGAGACTCAGCCAGCATTGTGAAGAGCTGAGTTTTTTCTCACAGGATCATCTACAGTGTCTGAATGCCTGAAGGGCACACATCATCAGTGGTCAGGTTTCTCTAGATGAGCTAGAAGTTTAGAGGAGAATTTTTTAATTGTTGAATTAACTTTAGCGCTGTGGCCTCTCTCTCATACTGCTGCTGCTGTCCTTGTTTCTGCTCTCCTATGACTACCAGTGCACCACAGACCCTAGCAAACCTGCCGCTCTAGTAATCACTGGGTGGCACCCACGAGCCACAAAGAACGGTGGATCAAATTGCAGACCCTTGCTAATACACATATTTTAACAATTTCCTCCATTCTCGGTGAAATTATGCTAATATTTTAGTTGAGTTTCCTCAAGTCTGGAACTCAAATTAAGTCTGTCTGTTTCATTTTTATGATAGTGCTTGAAATCACTTGCAGACAAGGGGCTGTTGGGCCATGAGATTTATAGTGACAATGCCACGAAGGTCAAACACATCCTGAGGAAGAGGGAAGCAATCTGTAGAACCAGTGTTTTCACTGCAATAAAGTTTATAGCAGCATTAAGGGAGCAGTTACAAATCAGTTGGATGGTGTTGATTTCATTGCGAATAAGTATATTTACACTTGTAAGCTTTCTCTTAATAATATTCTGAATGTTTTACACAATGGTGTTAGTGAAGGTTGGATCTGGGCATATTTTACGAGTGACAAAATTTGTTTTTCTTTTTTTCCACCCATCCTTCTACTTGTTACTTTCACAGAATGGGTTTATAATGGCTCTATAGGGGGGTGAGTAAAGGTTAAGCAATTTTCTGACATTTTCAAGAAGGTCAAAGATACTGCAGAAACTAAATGCAAAATAATTATGTGTATGTTCATGATGAAAAATGAAATAAGTCTGAGGAAAGAAAACAACCCTAAAAGTAAAAAGTTCTCCTTAGCCAGTTAGCAATTAATGCTTCTCGTTGCAGCTAGCTTCTAGTATTAGAATTTTTAAATGGATGTTCATTTGTATTATTTGAATTTCTAAGTGAATATTCAATCTTATACATAAAGAGATAAGACATAACCATCAAACCCAATCTATGTAAGACCCATGAATATTTAAGCTAAGACACAATCTTAGCTTCATAGTACTAAGCACTATAAATTTTTATAACTAACTGTGAAATAATTATGATTATATCATTGTATTAATTAGACAGCAGTTGTTTTTCCTATTTTTTATCTCTTTCCCTGTTATCTATCCTGCATGCTAACTTATAAGCCTCTCAAAAGGCAGGGATCTCTGTCTTCCAGTCGTGTTCCCCCAGTATGCAGTTATGATGTTTGGCACTCAGTTCTGATTATTTGTTACTTTTTCAGGATTCTTTACCATGGTAAGAACACTATCTTACTGACTTATTGCATGTCTACACAAATAAATGTTTCCTAATTCTGAGGTAGCTTTCACAGCCTTCCCTTTGTGTCTTCTTTTTTTGCTCTTTAAGGGCCTGTATGGCTGTAACAAATATGGGGGATGAGGTAGATCTCATCCACATCCTATAAGGAAGAAATCTGGGACTTCCACCTATCACTCTGTTAGAAAAAAATGGGTGACAAGAAATCAGAAAGCATGATCTCAATCAATTCTCTTTGAACCTTTCTGTAAACTGTGAAAATTTGAGGGACTTTGCTGTGGGTACATTTTCTTTGCCCAAGATTCCCTTGTGTATATGTGTTCATGTTTAGATGCCCTTCAGTCACTATCTCAATAGTATTTAATTTAACCATTTTAAAGCATATATCATTTTGCCACATTAAAAAAGGAGACCAAGAATAATATGCTAGATACTTCATTTTATTTGGCATTTTATTAGACCTATCATTTGTGTATTTTTATTCTCTTTTCAAAACAAAGTATCTGGTATTTTTCAGATTATAGAAGTAAAATATTTCGTTCTATTGAAAATACAGAAAAATATAAAACAGGAGAACTAAAGTTATCCACATTTCTGCTATCCAAAGTTAAGTACTTTTCTAGGTTTTGGTATGATTCTGTGACTTTTCCAGTCTGTGAATATATATATTATCTAGAGAGCTTTGTGACATATTTGTACATATCTTCATGAAACAGTTATACCAATTGTTCATCAGTATAACACCTTCTTGGTATTGATAACCAACAACAGTAATGAGGCCTTTGGGAATCAACTGTACCAATATCATACTAAATCACTGCAAAGAAAAGATAAGTAATTACAGCAACTTGCTTTTTTCTTTACTCGTGAAGATCATTCTAGTATAGAAATTAGCATCCTTACATTTAAGGTTGAAAATTAAAATTAGGTCAACAGGTTTCATTATTAATATTACACATGTAGTTATGTAAGCATTTTATATTTTAAGAACATAAAAGAAAATAGTTTTAGAACACATAATTATTTAATTTGATCCTTAGTAAGTAGTATATTATGTTTTTTAAGGGACACTGTTTAGACATTTATTACAGATAATTTATTTTAGAAAAAAACTTATACCAGTTCTCAGTAGAAGGATTATCATACAGGGCTAAACCCAGTGCAGATTCTAGAACACAGATGTCCACAAAATCATATCGAAAAGAGTTAATAGAAAGCAAAAGAGCTCCAGGATGTGAAACAATCCACACAGAGCTTCATTCCAGCTCTTTGAGCCAGCCCAGCAGGATCACATCAAACGTAGCTTGGCAGGAACAGAACAATTTCCCAGGCCTGTATGTGGATGTGCCTGGGGGGCCAAAGATCAATGAAACAGATCACCTAACCTACTGCCCCTACCCCTTTGTTAGTCACCACTGACATGCCTATGCAATGCAGAAAAATAAAAGGGAAGTGATGAATTAAGAATGTGTGCATCTTATTATCTATGGGCTGAAAAGCTGTCCTCTAAAATTTATCTGTTGAACTTCTAATTCCCAATTCATCAGAATATGGATTTTTGGAAGATAGCATCTTTCAGGAGATAATTGAGTTAAAATGCCATTGCTGGGGTGGGCGCTACAGAATATGACTGGTGTCCTTCCAAAAAGAGTTCAGGACCATGACAGGTATAAGAGAAAGACTGTGCAATGAGCAGGAAGACAGTGATCTGTAAAGCAAGGAGGGAAAGCTCAGCAGAGATCAGCTCTACTGACGCCTGGATTTTGGACTTCTGGCCACAAGAACTGGAAAAAAGAAAGAAAACATTTGCGATTAAAACATCCCATGTATATTTCTTTGGGATGCCAGCCCTGGCCAAATAACGCACCACCTAAGATATTTTGAACTATGCCACATTATGAAATGAAGCAAGTATTAGAGGCCTCAAATGCTGCTCTGCCTGGATGACAACAATTCTCAGTGCAGATGGGTTAATTGCTCTGAGATGTGGCCTGCGGGAGGGCTTTTTAAAGGACAGATACTCGTGAGGAGTAAGCATACTGTTTGTACCTTCAGGAAGAACCACAAGATAGAGAAACAAGTTGACTGCATGGTGATGTAGACAGGAAGCAGGTCAGGGTAAGACAGGAAGGGGCTGGAACATGGGAACTTGAAAGGTGCAACAAAGTTAGCAAGATCAAAAAGGACCTCAGAACCAGAAAGAAGAATGTTGAGCTGGGCATGGGCCACACACGACTCCGTGCATGAATTTCTAGCTCCATCCCCCCCAGGCCTGAGAACTGACTTCACCTAACAACCTTAAGGTACCAATCAAAGAAAAAACGATCTGAGCCACTATGTTAATATTATGTAGAGGACATTGTCTAGTGAATGAGTGGAGAAGGGCAGTCAGATAGACATTGACAGAAGTCAAGCTGGAGTTGTGACAATATGCTACATTCTGAGGAAACTCTAGAGATCAGGGTTGCCTGAGGGAGATTTGACCACAAATGGATAGGAAATGACTCATCCCACGTGGCCAGTAGAGTCAGGAAAGTGGAAAAACCAGGTAAGTACCACACAGGATAGCCAAGATGATTGTACTACTAATTTCCATCAGTTTTTTGATGGTAGCAGTTCATGTTTAAAATTTTTCTTTTGACCAATTTTATATGCTAATATCTGTAATCTGAGCAACTACACTGAAGAAAGCACAGTGCAATGTGACCATCACGATTAAATATTTTCCATCCTGTTTTCTAAAATATATATCATCTCTAATGTCTTATCTATTATTCCTATACTCTCTTTAAAATAAATTTTTTAAAAAGTAAAAAGGACAAGGGAAAAAAATAAGGCTTATAGAAAGGAAGGGTTAATGTTTAATTGTTTGATCAATCTTGCATCTTATGTCTGATAACCTGAGCCACAAATTTGATGATAGCAATATGTAAGAATAACAATTATTAATTTTCTGTTCTTGTTAGGAAATTCTGTACTATTTTTATTGTTTTATGTTGCTTTCTTATTGTCTTTGTTTTTGTTATTAGTTTTTGCTTTTTCCTCTTTAAAAAAAAAATTATCTTGTTGGGTCAGACAGATAGCTCAGTGGTCTAAGGCACCTGCTGAGGCAGAAAGCAGGGACCAGGGTTCAGTCCACAGCATGTTGTGCCAGTCCTGCTCCTGGGGCATGCTGAGATGGTGACTGAGATGGGGCATGGTTATACGTGCCCGTAATCCCAGCTCTTGGGAGGCTGAAAACAGGAGAATCACTATGACTCCAATTTGTGTAGTGCGATCCCATAGATCCTGTACTAAATCATTAAAAAAAAAAATCACCCTGTCAAGTATAGAAAGCAATCAGGACCCTTCAGAATTAAAGTCATCTAAAAAAAAGAATTAAAGTTATCTTTTCACCTTGAAGAAAAGCAGAGGGTTAAGCCACATCAGCCCCTTCTTCCTATCTGGATGATTCATAGCCACTCCTTAACTACTAGAGCCTTCTCCAGGTCTTTGAGTGTTACATCACTCAAACTGGCGCACATGTTCATTTCCCTGGACCACTTCACCCATTTATATTACCTAACATAACTTCTGGCCTGTGAGATTGTCATGTGTATGGTTGGGTGAGGACAGACAGGTACAAATGGGCAGGAAATTAGAATTATAAGGGACCAGGTATAACTATATTTTTATGAACTGTGTACCCCATAAACACTATCCATGCATGAGAGTTGAATGAACAAAATCATTCTCAACAATTGAGGGGAAGTCTCTTTTTATAAATTAGCCAATTGGATGCTCTATTTACATCTCTACTATTAAAACATATACCTACGGAACATTCACTACATATGTGGCAAGAACATACTGGATAATACACATGATTTGAGGTGCCTATTAGGAATATTTGCAGGGGTAACAAGTAGGAAGCCATTACATATGAGCAAACATAGTTTTTCCCAAAAAAGAAATCTAACTCTTAATAAAATTACTTAGCCTGATAAAATTCTCCAAGGAGAAAATACTCTAATATTTTCAAAAGTGAAGTAAAAAATATGACTACTATATCTACTGAAATAATTTCAAATGTAACATGTCAAGATCATTTGTAAGGTACAAAAACATGATAACTTATTTTGTGCTTAGAATATTAGTGTTACTTTTCCAAATAACAGTTTACTCTTGACTAAATTTGACCTCAAATACACAGTCATTACATGTTGGATGTATGGACAAAAATAAGTGTAACTCTATGCTAGAAAGTATGCCAGAGTGAGAATAGGAATTAAAAGGAAAGTATTAGCTCTTTGTATACAACAGTATTTGAGTTTTTGTTTGTTTGTTTGTTTTTGTTTTTATACCTGGGATTGAATTCAGGGCCTTGCACTAGTATTTGCATATGATTTCTGAACTCAAAACTTTGTAGCCTCACAAAAGTAACCTGAATTTGGCTTTCCAATATTCCAGATGAGGATAATATCCTTAAAAACGTCCTCTCAGCCTCAAGTTGCAGCTCTGACTTGGCTCTTTCACAACCTGAGTCAGAGTATACTGATACAACCATTTCAAAGGACGAAAAATTAAGCAAAGGAAGAAGAAAACAGAAAAGGAAAAATACGTTAGGACTGATACTAAGGAAAACTATTTCAGTTTTTTTCTCTCTCTTTCTTTCTTTCTTTCTTTCTTTCTTTCTTTCTTTCTTTCTTTCTTTCTTTCTTTCTTTCTTCTTTCTTCTTTCTTCTTTCTCCTTTCTTCTTTCTTCTTTCTTTCTTCCTTTCTGTGGCCTGCTCAACCCACCCCAGGGACGGGGCTGGCATGGCATGTGATACTGGTAATCGAACCGTGGTCCCTGCCCACTTGCCTAAGCTTGTCTAAGCAGGCGCTTTAGACTGCTGAGCTATCTCACTGGCCCTATTTCAGTTTTTCTAAAAGAACTTGCCTAAAAGAGGATAAAGCAAAAAGATGTAAAAAAGAAAAA
>NW_004524667.1:8076441-8085123 GCF_000260255.1 Octodon degus | reverse complement strand
AACCAGATTGACACTAATCCACTTCAAAATATTCCCACTTGCTTTGATCACACTTATCCTATCATTCCTGCCACTTTTCTAGAGCAGTTCTAAAAGCCCTCTTTCATAAGTCATTGCCTCAGTGTTCTGAATTGCTTCAAAATATTTACCTTTCATGGGCATTTTGACTTTAGGAAAAGCAGGAGGTGCCTGGTGCCAGGTAAGTGAGTGAGGTGAGCAGGGACATCCTAACGTTTTTATAAGCCTGTCTTCAACTGGCTGGCACTAGCAGAAGCGGTTGCAGTATTTTATTTTATCAGATCTCACAAAAACACTCACAAAAGAAGACTCCCAGAACGGCGCTTCAGGAAGTGGCAAGAATGATGGAATAAGTGTCTTATAAATAAGGGGAGTGTTCCGAGGGAGATTAGTGTCTCTTATTGTAATACATTTACCAAAAATGTCACTGTATTTATTGATCATCTCTTATAGAAATCAAGTTCACTTGGCTGTGGTTTCCTTTTCTGCTCAGAAAACCCTCAGTGTTCCATTAATGTATAAGTACCAAGCACGCTCAACAATTATTTTGAAAACAAGCACTTATGAATCTGTGGAATGTTACTGTCAGGTACTTACCTGGTAAAATAAACTTTCTAGAATTATTCAATGGCTGGATATCTCAATTAGAATTTCCCCTACTCAAATACTTGGGTTTTGACAATTTGATAAAATTTGATAATGCTAAGTAGCTTTTGGAGAAATCTCTACTGCCTGATATGTGTTGTCCTCTAAAAAATGATGTAAGAAATAGATTTACTTTTGTCCAAGAATGAAATACAGTGTGTTGAAAATTGCTTCAGCCAGTTTCAAAAACTCCCATAAATTCTTCTATTGTGTCTCCCTTATTGGGCTGTCAACAGTAATAACACTTCATTTCAGGATATATTCCCCTCTTGTAGAATTTGTCAATTGGGTAGATTTTCTTTCCCAGTTATAGATGAACTGTAAAAGAAATAAGGGAAGCTGTTTTCAGAAAAATCAATAAAGAAGAAGTGAAGTATTCATTATTTTAGTACTGTTGCTTTGAGAATAGTAATATGCTTTAAAATCCATGAAAAATCATGTAGACAGCAGCTTGTATTTCATGGACAATATCTTTCTGCGGCATAAGGGACCCATTTTATCAGTAACGTTAAACCCTTTAGTACAAATACAAATTACTTTTCACATGTAGGTATTTATTTAGCTTTATCTTCCTCAAGTTTTTTTTTTTTTTAATTTTAGGGAAGGGTCTACAGGGTATTCAGGGTCTCACTACTAGATCGGACTCGTACTGATCCGCCTGTTTACAGTCTCCCAAGAGCTGGGATTACAGGCACGTGCCACCATGCCCAGTCTCAATAGCCATCTCATCATACCCTGGGGCTGGACCAGCATGGCAGGTATAGGGATCAAACACTTAGCCCCTGCTTCTGGTTGCAGGTGCTTTAATTTGTTGATCTATTTGGTTGGCCCTTCAAATATAAGTTCTGAGAGGCCGAAGACTTATCTCCAATTTGTCTATCACTGTACTTTGCATGTACTTTATATGAATAGGTTTTTTTTTTTTTTTGCAGTACCAGGCATTGAACTCAGGCCCTTGCACTTGCCAGGGAAGCGCTTATTCCACTGGGCCATCTCCCCGGCCCCAAATAATTTTGATAATATAAATTTATAAAAATTACTGAATGAAGATCTTTTTAAAATTTTTTTCATTTATTTATTTATTTTTAATTAATTTATTGAGAAAGAAGTAACAGTGAGACAGTTTCAAAACAGGTTAGTAGGGCATTTACAATAATTAATGCATTGCATATTATCTTTGTAGTAGTTATTCATAGTACAAGATGCAGACACAATATCTTGTCTAAATACTATTAGTACAAATCTTTCTTCTCATTGAATTAAGAGAAAGCAACTGTATATCTATCCTAACTATTATATATATATATATATATATATATATATATATTCACTACCAAATGGTCCTTCTTTCTCTCTCTCTTTCTTTCTTTCTCTCTTTCTTTCTCTCTTTCTTTCTTTCTTTCTTTCTTTCTTTCTTTCTTTCTTTCTTTCTTTCTTTTGTACAGGGTCTCACTATGCAACTCGGACTCATAGTGATATCTCATCTGCCCCAGCACTGGAATTACTAGCCTGCACCACCATGCCTGGTTTTGGTGGCCGGCAAGGCGGGCCTGGGTCCTCGGGCTGGTACACCATGTGTTACCAGGGATTGAACTGGTGTCCTTACACTTGCCACGCAGGCACTTAGACTGCTGAGCTATCTTCCCAGCCGGGCATGCAGATCATTTTCACAATAGTTTCACTGACTTTTTTTCATAACACAAACCATGTTCTAGTGTTTTGTTTTGTTTTGAAAGTACTAAAACCATAATATATTATTTTTCTTCCTGCTCTGTCAGCAGGTCTTCCTAGACTTTTCTTTACCCCCCCCAAAAAATAATCTTGTATTTCTCTGATATAAAGAATAAAATTTGCTCAAGGTCTTCAGAACTTACAGATTCTAAGTTTGTGAATGATTTACACTAATGAAATTAATTAACTTCCTAGACTTCTAAATGTGTCTCACAAGTTACTGTAATATTGTTTCTTTAGCTTGCCCTTCGTCAAACTCCAAGTCTATCGTAAGCCGAAGTAGTACTAAAATACTCCCGGCCTTTCCTCTTATTTTGTATTTGCTGTTTTATTTGTTGCAAGACTACAGATTTTCCTCTTGGATTTATCTGGCCTCCTGCACACTCACTACTATATCCCTGGCCCACAGTGACTGTCAACGAATGCCTGCTGCTGGCTCTTCAGAACTCGTTCTGGAATGCTCTGCTGACCACAGTGCCACACTGATTTGGTCCCATTATTGCTTCTCTACTTCCTTATCTTCAGCATATTCCACTCCATTATTTTTGCTACAGGCTTTTGCCTTTCTAAAAGCTTGCTCAAGTTCTGCTTCTTCATGAGGGTATCACAGGTGCTGAATCATCTACAATGCAGTGTCCAGTGTGTAAGTCCAATTATCTTGAGATACTATACAGCTCAGTTCAGCATGATGACCCTTGCTTGTTTGTGTTTATTTATTTAAACTCCTCTATCTTACACTAAAAAGAAAGTCAGGCCATTTATCACAAAGAATGAGATAAAAACAAAATAAGAAAAAGGGAATAAGGAAAATGGAGTTCATCATCCATAAACAACATGCTGTCTCTGAACATCAGATAAAGTTAGCACACAGATTTGAGTTTAAGATTTTTAATATCTAAATAGAAAGCTAAGAAAGATGCATTTGTTTATAGGAGTCACAATATGTTAAAGATTGAAAATGGATGTAATCAATATCACTTGCTAGGGGAATTGCTAGCATTCCCATGTTGAGATCAGAAAGGTATCTTTTATATGTCCTTATCAAGAGAATTTAGGTGCTATAATAATCAATATCAATAAATGACATACTTAAGCTAATGGTGCACTTGAGCTTACAAAGCTATTTCCAGGAAAATAACTTAGTATTTGAGAATTGTATAATACCAATTGTGGATTCAGTAAGAGCACTTAGGAGAATATAGCTAATGATAGAAGTTTCCAAAAAGTATAGAATGTATAGTTTAAAACCGATAATAATAGCAGTGACAATTACAGCTGTTGGAGCATTTATTATATATAAGGTAAAATGTGTATCGCTTGGATACACTGTTATCTAATCCTTACAATGATCTCTTATGGTGAACATAATGCCACTTCACAAATGAAATTTCAAGCTCAGCCATGAAAAATCAATCACTAAGTATTAGCCAAAAGAATCAAGCCTTGGCACCACTTTGAAACCCCTTCATGCCCAATCTATCAGTCCGACCTTCCTCAAAGTAACCACGAGGTAGTCTTCTAGCATAACGGATTAGTCTTCTTATTCTAAATTTAACATAAATTAAATCACACAGAATGTATTACTATTAGTTATTTAAACTCCTTCATCTTACTCTAAAAAGAAAGTCAGGTAATTCATAGTAAAGAATGAGATGTATTTTTCAGTCAACATCATTTGCCAAATTCACTCATGTTCTGTGTAGTTTTAAGTTATTTACTTTCAGTGTCATGTCATTTTCTATTACATGAATATATCACACTTGCTTTACTATGGTATGTGATAAACACGTTACCATTTCCATTTTTAATATTTTATGTATATTATTTCTAGGAAATTTTTCATACCCAATTCTTGTGTACATGTGTGCACATTGTTGTGGTTATACACCCCTTCAGAGTAGGATTGTGCTATAATCAAAATGTATTGATAAAGAGAAAACAACATTTTTGGGTCACAAAAGTGAAGGTCTTCAGCTTGAGTAGACAAATCTACAGCTTTTCTATGTAATTTGTTCTTTCTTTTAATTCATATTCTATACTTTGCCTAAGTTGGAAATATAGTTCAGTCGAATCCATTTCCTAATGAAATGGATTTCTTAAAAGAAATACCACAAAAGCTCTCCACTTTTTAATGAAACTGTAGCAAATATTAAAATTAACTTTTTCTTTGAAAAACATGGTACTCAAAAGAAGTCTGGGTGAAGTCATTTTAATTATAAGATATGGCGAGTGAGCTGCTGCGTGCCTGATGCTGCAGGCAGGAAGCCCTCTCAAGGGCGCCTTGACACCATCTATCAGACCAAAGCACTCCAAGTTCTTTGAACTTGAATTTTAAGTGCCTTGAAATACTGTAATCTTAATTAGCTATGACACATAAATTACTTTGTTTTACACCCACAACCGTTGTCGTTCAGAATTCCAAGTCAAAGTTTCTGAATTCTCAGAGTAATGTGTAGGCCAGGAAGGGTCCTTATTGCCCTAGGAAGGAAATATCTTTTGCTTACAGGAAAAGGGTATAGAATAGAAAGTGATGCTTTCCACTTGGTAGAGTTCATGGAATTTATCGGGAAAATTACTTAACTATTGTCTTACACTGTCCCGCCTGTCCTCTAAGAAATAACTGCCTAATTTCAACAAATACACGTTAAGAGTTTTCAACTGAGGTCTATGTTGTTTATCTGTGAGATTTGATAACCTTCTATGAAAATACTTTATTTGTCCAGATATTAGCTAAAAAGTTAATAATGTGCTTTCTTGGTCATTTGAGGAGCCCTTCACTGAGTGTTTATCTCAAGTCTGTGATCCTATTTGTGCTCTCTTATAACACAGAGTCAGCATGCATTGGATTAAAGCTAAAATTTAGACCAAGAAAACAGGAAAACTTAATATGCTGATGAGATGTTTAGGCATGTGATTTTGTAATTAATTCAGATAAATTTTAAACAATGGAAGATTTAAAGTATCATATAATAAAAGATAATGCCATACTCAAAAAGTATCAAAAGCATTTGTGCTATAGCACTCAGTTCCATGTCCTAGAAAATCATATTAAATTAATATTACCAAGCTACTGTATTGTGTACTTGAATTTAATTTATAAGTTTATATTTAAATTGGATGTAATGGAGCAGGTCTGTAATCTCAGCTCTCTGGGAGGCTGAGGCAAGAAGATATTAAATTTGAGCCAAGCAGGGACAATTTAAGAACTTAGTGAGACTGTCACAAATTAAAAAAAAGTAATTTTAATGAATAGTACTTTATTGAATATGTGTCATTCACAGAAAAATAAGCCTTAATTGACAACAAATGCCTGGTTATACAGCAGAAATCAATTTTCTTGGTTTTCCATACTGATAGAAAGGTTCCTACTAAATGAAATAAAAGCCATAAAATTATATTCACAAATACAGTATTCTGTCTCAAAACATTTCACATGATTATTTACAAGACTAATACAATGATATAAGAAGCAGCTCTTCTGTGATGTTAAATTCTGCCACAGTAATGAAAAATGCAAAATCTAACAGAAATTACATTGAAGTCTGCTACAGCAAATTAAAAATGCAGATTTGTTACTAAGTATAGACAAAATGGCAAGATATACTTACACAGTCATTTTTTTGAGACAGGGTCTCTCTTGGCAGTGCAGGCTGCCCTTGAACTCCCCATGTAGCCCAGGCTGCCCTCAAACTTGTGGTACTCTTGCTTCAGCCTCCCAAGACCTGGGATTGCCACCACTCCCAGCTTTTACATAGTACCTTTAAATGATATAAAATAATAATCATGTAGTAAAACCAAATTAAAAAATTTAAAGAGTCTAGGGATGGGCAAAGCCCCCACATTTAATCCCCACTATTGCAGGGGAAGAAAGAAAGACATTAACAAATGTCTGCATCTTGTACAGCAATTAACCACTAGGAAGAATGTATGCAATGTGTTAATTATAGAAACTGTCCTACCTATTTGGTTTGAAACTGTCTCATTGCTATTTGTTTCTCAATAAAATTATGGAAAAAAAACAAATGTGAAAGAGATACAGCAATAGCTTATAACCACTTTTATTTTTATATTTAGAAGTATAATTTTAAATACAAATTTTAATGTGTCAATAAAAATATTTTAATAGAAAAAACATCAAAAATACAAAAGTCTAAAAGAAAAAAAATTTTTTGAACCAAGGATTGAACTCAGGCCCTTGCGCTTGCCAGGGAAGCACTTATTCCACTGAGCCATCTCCCTAGCCTTAAAGAAACAATTGTTAAAATAAATAAATAAAAAGAAGCAGTTGTTATTACATACAAGTACAAATGTTATTCATTATATCCAGTTCAGAGAATATAAGTTTTCACATACACGTGCATATATGTGTACATTATGTGAGATAGTTAACATATCTAAAAGAAATAAAAATTTTAAAATACTACTATGAAAAACGTATTTGTTATATTTTGGGTGTCCATGGGATTTGTTTTTTCTTTAAAATGAACCTTAGCATTTTTTAGGTTTAATGATACTGTCCTAGGACTGGGGAGATAGCTCAGCAGTCTAAACACCTCCTTGGCAAGTGCATGGACCCAGGTTCGACCCCCAGTACCACATGCTGTACCATCCTCGAGCCATGCTCACCACTGAAACTGGGCATGGTGGCACATGCCTGTAATCCCAGTGCAGGGTAAATTGAGGCAGGAGGATCACAATGAGTCTGAGCTGCCTAGCAAGACCCTGTACCAAATAAATAAATAAATAAATAAATAAGTCTTTTAAAAAAGAATACTGCTCTAATAAGTCAGTAAGGAGAATAACTTAACATTTATTGAGAACTCCACTTGCATTATATTCATAAATCTCCCAGTGCTCTGTGTAATAGGTTAAATTGAGGCAGGAGGATCACAATGAGTCTGAGCTGCCTAGCAAGACCCTGTACCAAATAAATAAATAAATAAATAAATAAATAAGTCTTTTAAAAAAGAATACTGCTCTAATAAGTCAGTAAGGAGAATAACTTAACATTTATTGAGAACTCCACTTGCATTATATTCATAAATCTCCCAGTGCTCTGTGTAATAGGTACTGTCACTGGTCCACATCAGTTAGGAAACTGGCAGGTTGGACAGATCAGACTCTCAGCACAAGAGCGGCTGCCAGGAGCTCGACATTCTGAGGTCATTACGCCCAGAGGTGTGAGGCGTCAAATGCATTAGCAAGAGAAACCAGCTTTCCCTCAGTGAAAGCAAAAACTGCTTTATGAGAGGCTTTATACAGAAAGACAAAGGGAACTCACACCATCTCACGTGTTTTCTTCTCGCGTGTTTTCAGGACAACGGTACATCGCTGGCACACCATTTCAGCCTGGACCACTGTGTAGTTTACGTTTTCTTTCTGTAACTCGCCTGCTTCTGGTACTGGCTGGCCCCTGAGTTTCAGCTTGGAGAACTGTTTATTTCTCCATCAAAATAAGCTGGGTTCTTAATTAACTTTGACTAACGTTATCACTGATTCTTCAGGCAACAGCTGTGTACTTGGCTAAATACCAAATGACAAGAGGAATCATGCCACCAAACTGCCACACGAACCCCAAACTACTGCAAACCACCTCTTTCTTATCCTAGAGGAGGGAGAGACCAGATAGGCAGGAAGTAGAGTAGAAAAAAAAAAAAGCAAAAACAAAGAAAGGTGTGTTTAAATGGACCCTTCTGCCTCACCACAAGGAATGAGGTGACATTTCAAGGAAATGAGCTGTCCAGTCTCGTTGGCCTCCGTTCTGCACAGCTGCAGCTTTGCTGGGTGATGGAGACCATGGGCGCTCTACCGCAGAGTGCTGCAAATGCCACCTACTTGATTTGAAAAAATAATGAAGACTATTTCTATTGCTTATTTTACAAGCAATAAAAGATAAGGTGCTAATGATGATGATTTAATTCAAATTATAGAAAATGTTCTCAATGGTTTAAAAAATACTAAGAAAGGTCTAATCAAGCATCTCCAAAACCAAATAAAAGATGTTCAATTTAATAACTTCACTTAGGGGACTTGCCGCTTAGCTCAGTTGTTTAAAGTGCATATGTGGGCAAACTCAGTCAGGCATGGTCTGATCCCACCTCCACATGCCGCACCAGACAAGCCCTTAAGCCTTCCTGAGCCAGCCAAATAAATAAATAAATAAATAATCCTAATAATTTCATTTAAGGCTGAATACCCACTGTAATACCCACTGTAATTATGAATGCTTTCCTCATAAAATGAGATTTCTGGGCCAGGGAGATAGTTCAGTAGAATAAGCACCTGCCT
>NW_004524667.1:8074093-8075997 GCF_000260255.1 Octodon degus | reverse complement strand
CATCTTCAAGATCTGAAACTCTGTCTTCATTTTCACTTAAACATTTTTTAAAGCCTGTGATTGAGATTTTAAGTTCCTCTATATCTCTTTGACTCTACTTCATGTGATCTACTTTTTCCTGTATTGCTCATTCAAGGAATTCATCATTTTTCTAATATCCTCTAGTTTTTTAATGTCTTCTTTGGAAGCAGTTACTATTTCTTTTACTACAGAAATTTTTCAGATTGGATTTTCTCCCTATGTTTCTGCATTTGATTCTTTACTTCAGATGCTATGAATTCAGAGATTTCTTTTTTATTTCAGATATTAATTCTGCTCTGAGTTCCTCTGTACCTTTCTTCTGTTGTTTCTTTATTTATGACGCTATTAATTCATACATTTTAGCTGAGCTAATGTCCTCTGCACTTGTTCTGGGTAGGCTCTAGGCCTGAGATTGCATTTTGCTCCTTCTCTTTGTCATTTCATGTAGCACAGACCTCTGACCTAGGTGTAGAGCTTTGGTGCAGTTTTAACCTTAGCTCCTGCTGAAATTTGTGTACAGTTCTATTAAATTTGAGTTTATCCAGTTATGCCTGGCTTGGGTCTAGCTGTTGTGTTCACTTCTTTCTTGCTACAGCACTTGGAAGTGAACCTATGGTGCCCCTCTGTTGTGCCCTTGGCCTTTGGGGCTCAGGGGAGCGCAGAACCTCTCCCACACACTAGCCACGCCTGGCCTTGCACTGAATCTGTGTGTCCCAAGAGCAACGCAAAAGTTTTTGTTCACTTGGCATACTTGGGGGCAGGGGTTCCAGAGGGGCAGAAGGGTCCTGAGGGCATGGCAGATGGTTTCACGCAGTGTGCCTGGGTTTTGGTCTGAAGAGGTCCCGCGGGCACAGGGAAGCCAGAAGCTTTCTCACACACTCGCTGGGCCTGGGATGGGCTGGATCTCACAACCCCAGCTCTTAAGGAAGTTCCATAGATCAGAAAAATAATTCCCCAATTTTCTGTGTTGGTGCAAGAAACAAGCACAATATTCAAAGGGGAGTACACTGTGGGAAACTGTTCTGCTAGGTGAAGAGAATTTTCTCAGACTCACACAGAAATATTATCAGTTTGCCCTGAGAGATAACTAATTGATATCTCCCTTGGCTCTAGCCAAGGGAGAAGAAGAATGAGAGATGAGTGGGTACTGCACGTGTACATGCACAGAGGTACCAACTGCTTATATGTTCAGAACACTATCAGTGGTTAAATATGGCTGGAATACAAGGCACACCTACAGAGGAGAATGAGAAAGAGATACACTGCAGAAATAGGGATTATACATGTGAGTTGAATGAAGTAGTATGTTGATTATACTTAAGGTCATGTGTTATAGACTTGGTCCCCAGGGATGCACGTTAGAGACGTGCAGAACTTTAAGAAGCGGGAGACGTTAGAACTTTAAGAAGTGTGGCCTAGTGGGAGGTCTTTAGGTTACTAAGACATGTGCTTGAAGGGGATTGAAGGATTTCAATCCTTGCTCTTCTTTTCTTTTGCTCCCTCAATATGAGGTGAGCAATTTTGCTTTTCTTATATTTCTGTCATGATGTGCTATTTCACAAAATTCCCAAAAGCAACAAGGCTAATTGACTATGGACTGAAGAGTAGAAAATGGTTGTCCAAGCTAAAGCTCTCTTTATAGTTTGATTGTCTAATGCATTTGTCATAGTGAAGGAATGCTAATATATTATCATTTGGGATGTTGTTGTTATTGCTAGCATATATTCATTCTCATTTACAGCTATGTCAGGCTTCATTTGAGCTGTACTCTACATGTTGGATTAGTACCATTAAAATGATTTATGAAAGATTACCCATGACTCAGTTTTGAAATAAAAAAGGATTCTTATTTTTGCAGAAAGGCACAGCACAGAGTAGCAGGG
>NW_004524667.1:8067709-8073993 GCF_000260255.1 Octodon degus | reverse complement strand
ATTTCCATGCTCTAATAATTCTTTCATGATTATTGGTCTACGAGTGTTCTCGAGTTTGGGGTTGCTGTTGTTCTCTTTTTAAAATATTATGAGATGTTTTAAAACATGATGAATATAACTCACATATCTATAAAGAAACAGAGAAAGAGAGTTGTGTATCCACTACTCAGTTTAAGAAAAGAGGGGCCGGGGAGATGGCTCAGTAGAATAAGCTCCTTGGCAAAGTTCAAGAGTCTGAGTTCAATCCCCGGTTCCACCAAAAAAAATAAAAGGAAGAAGGAGGTGGAGGAGGAGGAGGAGGAGATGCTGGACAGGCACTGGGCAACTCTGTACCTCACTGAGGAAAACGAGTAAACATCGGCAAAGGAGATCCTAAGAAGCCGAGACGCAAGATGTCATCATATGTGTTCTTTGTGTAAACTTGCCAAGAGGAGCACAAGAAGCAGCACCCAGATGCTTCCATTAACTTCTCAGAGTTTTCTAAGAAGTGCTCAGAGAGGTGGGAGACTATGTCTGCTACAGAAAAAGGAAAATTTGAAGATATGGCAGAGGTGGACAGGAGTCATTATGAAAGAGAAATGAAAACTTACATTCCTCCTAAAGGAGAAACAAAACAGAAGTTCAAGGATCCCATTGCACCCAAGAGGTCTCCTTTGGCCTTCTTCTTGTTCTGTTCTGAGTATCGCCCAAAAGTCAAAGGAGAACATCCTGGCCTCTCCATTGGTGATGTCACAAAGAAATCTGGAGAAAGGTGGAACAATACTGCAGCAGATGACAAGCAGCCATATGAGAAGAAGGCTGCTAAGTGGGAGGAAAATTATGAAAAGGACATGGCTGCCTACTGGGCTAAAGGAAAATCTGATGCAGCAAAAAAGGGAGTTGTTAAGGCTGAAAAAAAAGGAAGAAAAAGAAGGAAGAGGAGGAGGATGAGGAAGAGGAGGATGAAAAGAAAGAAGAAGAGGAAGAGGATGAGGAGGATTAAGAAGAGGATGATGATGAATAAGTTGGTTCTAGTAGTTTTTTTTTCTTGTCTATAAAGCATTTAACCCCCCTGGACACAGGGGGGTTCAATTTTTTTTTAAGAAAAAAATTGAAACATAAGGCTGTGTCAGATTTGTTTTTCAACTGTATAGTATCTTTTTTGTATAGTTAGCACACTACCAAATGTGTCTTTAGATAGCCCTGTCCTGGTGGTATTTTCAATAGCCACTAACCTTGTCTGGTACAGTATGGGGTTGTAAATTGGCGTGGAAATTTAAAGCAGGTTTTTGTTGGTGCACAGAGCAAATTAGTTATATATGGGGATGGTAGTTTTCATCTGCAGTTGTCTCTGATGCAGCTTATACAAAATAATTGTTGTTCTGTTAACTGAATACCACTCTGTAATTGCAAAAAAAGTTGCAATTGTTTTGTTGACATTCTCAATGCTTCTACGTAAGTACAATATTTTTTATTACTAAAAAAAATTCTCTGATGTACAGTTTTCATTCTGTATTTTCTTTATAGTTATATGGTGTTGTCAATCTAATATAATTTCCCTGTGATTATTAACACTGTAGAAGAAATACTTACTGAAATAAAAATTACTGAAATAAAAAAATCATCGAAATCTTTATTTTTCTTATCTGACAATACAAAGATTTTAGAATGAATTAGCTCTTATCACTCACATCTAGCAATCACATTGTATCAGTCTTTTGCTCTGGTCTTACATTAAAAATTATACTATATATTGTTCTTATTGTATAATAGCATTTTAAATCACATATTAATTGTTGTTTGCATTGTGTTATATAATGGTTTATTTAGATTTGAATAAATCTTTGACCAAAAAAATGGTAATTGAAAAAGTTCCTGTTATATCTTTGCAACACCCAACAATTGCAGCACAGGCTGTCAGAAATTGTGTGGTCTAAGTGGCAGAGTTAACTGGGTTAGAGCCTAGATCTGCTGTCCATGCTCCAAACTTTCCATGTCAGCTGCTGCATGAGCCAAAGCACATACTAATACTTCATGCCATTACATTGCAACATATGTTAAATAATAGGTTGGATATTTTCTTTACCTTCCTTTGACATTCCTTGTATATATTTGTCATATATTTTTGACAAAAGAGTAATGCTGATGGCAATTATGCCCTGAAGTGGTTCTCTTTTTTGTCTTACCTTGGGCCCTTACTAACTTCTCATTGAGTTATTTTTTATTTTAGTATTTATGGAGAATTATGCATGTATATTATTTTTTTAATAAAATTCTTTTTCTTTTGTTCTTGGTACAGGGTAATCAAACTCAAGACCTTGAACTTGCCAGGCAGGCATTTATGTTGCTGAGCTATATCCTTGACCAAAATTTATTATTCTTTAAAATCAATTTTTTCATAGATAGTATTCTTAGTTACATTTTAAAATTACAGCACATCAGATATGAGTGTTTATTCCTTCAGTATAAATGACATTTCTACACAGGTTTTCTAGACATCTTCAATGTCTGTAACTTTATATTAAATTACATATTTTTTGCAATAGGTATGTAACATTTAAACATTAGTGAATCATAGCACATTATCCTATTTCCTTTAGATATTTTAAATTGACTTATGTTAAATTAAACTGAAGCCTCTATCAAAGCAGGAGACAGACAAAATGATTATTGTACACTTATGAATGACTTTATTTTAGGGATGTGGACAATTTGATTACAAAACTGGCTATCTGATTAAGGAGCCATCCAAAGAAAATGGTTGTACAATATGAATTAACTCATTCTTAGCAGGTAGGTCCTTAACAACAGTTCTAAAAATTATTTCCTTAATTTTTCTTCCACCTACAAACTATAAGGAAGTTGCGGAGGGGTGTGTGTGTGTGTGTGTGTGTGTGTGTGTGTGTGTGTATGTGTGTGTGTGTGAAACATAGACTGGATCTACATTTTATGTTTTTTTTTTTTTTGCTTGAGGCTACAGTTCAGGCTGTAAAGCTTCTATTTAAATAACTAGAAGATTAAAAGTATTATACACTTTGGACAGCCTTCAACTTGTCATATTTAGCGCATATGACAGCAGACCTTAGAAATATAGGCTCTTCTGATGTTAACTTATCGCTGAGCAGATGTTTTGGATGAGCTATGTGCTGCACTGACTAGTGACTGCAGAAGTAACAGCAGATATCAGGACCAACTTGGATCCCTCAGAAGAGACTGTAACAGTGAACTGACATTTTAGATAAATACTACCCTGTTAATTAAGTTTCATAACAGCTTGCAGGGTATTACAAACGAGATCATTCACATTTATGTTGTTTATATCTTATTTGATTTGACGCTGTGTTATCAGTGACATAACACTGAAACATATACATTGAATATGAAAGTACATCATATTTTGGATGTAGAAATTCATTGCCTGTTTAGAGCTCTTTTACAGTAAGTGAGTCATCAAGAAAAATAGTTTTCTAAGATTAATGAAGGTGATATTAATCTATGCATGAAACTTAGAAATGTAAACATATTGTGCTTAACAGATAACTTTTTTAAAGAGAAAAGGTTTATTTAGCTTACAGTTTGTGAAGTTTCAGTCCCTAACTCACTGACTCCAGGGAAGGCTGACTTGACAAAGGTGGACTGCAAGGAGAAACAGTTTATAGCAAGCAGAAGACAGCAAAAGTAAGTAAACAAGGGGCAGCCACAGCTCTTTCTGCTCCTTCCATCTTACCAGGCTACTTGGGGTGGGTGGCATTCACACCTCTAATTCTAGCTCTTGGTCCTAGTACTGCAACACGAATCAGTTCCAGCATCACACACTCTAGATCCAGCCACCTCCAAAAAAGTCCCACCTCTGACCTCATGAGGCCTTCAGGGTACATCTAGACACAAGACAGAAGAATTATGCTTCAGTGATTTATCTACATTGACACATACAGGTCTGGCTTGTGCATTATAATGAAACTATGTATTATTGGTTGCACTAACAGATCTAAAATTTATTTATCCTGTCTTCTTTCAGTGAATAGTGGGCCAATTTCAATTTCTGGCCACCACAGAAACTGTTCCTGTGAACATCAGCAGGTTTCAGTATGTTCCCTCAAGGAGGCCTGGAAGGAGGATGCTGAATGATGCTTTGTGAACATCTTCAGTTTTTCTGGTCCTTGCCAAGTCAGCCTCCAAAAGGATGGGCATAATTTTCATCCCATGAGCAGTATGACAATTCTAATATCTCTGCTTCTTTCCCAACACTTTAAATATCAATCTTTAAATTTTTCTAACCCCATGCATATGAAATGAGGTCTCATTGCTTGCCCAGTGCATTTCCCTAAATACTAGTATAGCTGAGTATTTCCTCCTATTCTTTAGCCTTTGGGTTTCCTCTTGCATTACTGTCTTCTTTTACCCTGACCTATGCACTGTTCTCCTATTGAATACTACTAAATTTTGAAATGATAAAGTGGTTTCCATTTTGAAGGCAATAATAATATTTTCAGAGTCATTTCCAAAGGCATGAGCGAATAGGACCTGCCTCTTCTCTGCTCTTTTCTCATGCTCTGTGGCTCCCCACCATGGGTCCCCGCTGTGCCTGCCACTCAGAAGGCTCCTTCCTGAGACATCCCGAAGGCTTCATCTCACTCATACTCGGGCCACCTGTGGGAGGGCTTTCCACACCACCCTTTTCAAAGCTGCATTTTTTCCTAGGCCCTCAGATTTTTCTAACCACTAATCTGGTCTTATTTTTCTTTGAACACACTTTGCCACTTGCCATGTTTTTCTTGATTATAGTAAATTAAAGATGGTCCCAATTTTTTAACACTTCTTCCACTGACAAGTGGATTGTAATTCTCTTGTCTTGAATCTGGCTAGCTTTAATCATGTAACTGCCCAATGCCACGTGGCTGCTAAGTGACAGGGCTAAGACACAGATTATAGCACAATGACTCAGAGTTCCCATGCCTTGCCCCTGTATGACCCCTCTTCTGGTGTGTTCTTCCCAACATTTGAATGCTGTCTAGTTAGGGTCTAAACTCTTTTGTGGGGAATATTTTTGTCAAGGCCCAAAACTCTTCTTTGAGAAAGAAAAGGGATATCAAATTCAGATAAGATACAAAGATCAGTACACACAGGATGCACACCAGATTATTTAGGGAATGACATCTCTCACTGTGTATACCAGAGACCCCTGATATCTAGGAACACAAGGGTAAATGGTCTCTTAACAGACAATCTTAAATGATTAGATTTTCCTGTATGCAGAAACCTCTTTCATTTTCCTTACCCCAGTCACTGAGTATGCCCAGAATAGTAACTTACTTAACTCTAAAAACTAATTTTGGTGCCATCAGACCTATGAACATGCTGTTAACTCATGTGTTTCCAGAAAAAGTTCAAATACTTATTTGTAGATCAATCTCTTACCCTCTTTTGGTTCTTCCCATCATTACTATACAGGACTTTTAATTGTCCTTAAAGCCCTCAGCAAGCAATTCTAGAATTTAAATTATCTCCTTTCTCAGAGGACTGTTGTCGGAGAAGCTATCCAATCACCCATGGAAGCACATTTTGCTGCCCCTTACATATTAATGCTAGGTAAGACAAAGAATTTTAATGTAAAAGACCACAACCCCAGGTCTTTTTTTATTGAGACTCAAATAGCAATGAGACAGTTTCAAAACTGATTAATAGGACAGTTTCAATAATTAATACAGAACCAGTCCTAGGCCAGGTCCGGTGAGTGTGCGGAGAGCTTCCCGCTACACTGCACTGGTGGGACCAGTCCCAGCCCAGGTGCAGTGTGGGCGAGACCCTCTCCCACCCACTTGGGCCTCCCCCCATCACTCCACAGTACCTCCCACACCCCGCCCTCCCAGTAGGAATTTCTGCCGCGTCCAGGAACCCCCAGACGCAGTCCTAACCCAGGTCCGGTGGTTGTGTGGGAGAGTTCTCTCTTCCCTCTACTTCACCTTGGCCCCTCCAGGCACAGCTCAGGCCTGGCATACACGCCTGGGGTGTAATCCTGCAGTTGAAATCCCTGCAGAGAGTGTAGAGGATAGATCAAAACAGCTAGTCCAGGAGCAGAATATCTCACCACAGGAGCACAACAGGTTCACCTTCAAGGGCAGCAGCGGGAAGGAGCTGAGCACAGCAGCCAGACCCAAGCCAGATGCAGCTGGATAAGTCCAAACTTTGTAGAGCTGCACCTGAACTTCAGTACATGCGAAGGTTATAACTACAGCAAAGATCTACAACAAAGGTCAGAAGACAGTGCTCCACAAAATGATGAGAAGGAACAAAATGCAACCTCA
>NW_004524667.1:8053908-8059929 GCF_000260255.1 Octodon degus | reverse complement strand
AATTTTAGTGGTAAAAGTCATTACTCTGTAGTTTATCTGGCATTTTTCCTTCATATCAGTGCAGAAAATAATGCTGTATCTCATGACAATGTTGTTAGATTTGGTAAAGTATTAGTTACAACAATCAAATATACAAAGGCTATGCTTTCTTTTATTTTATGAGTCTTTGTGTTTTTTGACAGAATGAACAAATGTCAGGAAATGTGAAAAGATAGTTTGCTCCTCTTTCCTTAAATGAAATGGGCTATTGGTCCTTGTGTGGTTGATTATGGGACTATGTGCTCTTTGGACAGATATTAGTTGACTTGGTATTTAGATAAAATGAGCAACTTTCCAGAGCCATACACACACACACACACACACACACACACACACACACACACACTCTTGACTCCACAATTTCAGGCAGATGGGACTGTCTGAAGTCTGAGGACTTTCCAGAGCTGGATGATTCTATGAAAGGTAGGGCTCTGCTTTTAGAGCACTCACTATACTGTAGACGGGCCAAAGTTCCTATCAGGGAGGCTATACAAATCCATGTTCAGACTAAGCGCAAGCTAAAGTATATCACTGAATGTCATGGAGACCAAATAAGTGTGGAATTAATGGAGTTACTAGTCCTAAAGCAAACCTGAAGATGTAGACAATAAACGTGTAGCATAACCAAGAGGAAGGGTCTTCAGAGTCTTTTTTTTAACGTACTTTAAATAAAGTCTTTGAGTCCTGTTACAATAATGCAAGGGAAAGGCAGAAATGATCAAGTATGAAAACTATGGACATCAAATTTTTCAGTGGCCTTTGTCAGTGGGGACAAAGAAATGGATATGAACCCCCCATTTTTTTTCTTTTTTGAGAAATTTGAAGTTCATTTCATGAACATCATGAAATGTGAAAAGACAGTTTACTCCTCTTTACTTAGATGAAATGGATTTCACTATATAGTGCAGGCTAGCCTTGAACTTTCTTTGTAGCCCAAGAAAGCCTCGAGCTCACAGCAATCCTTCTACCTCAGCCTTCCAAGGGCTGGGATTATAGGTATGCACCATGACTAGCTATAAACTCCTTTTTAATGGATATATATGGTGCATGCCCTTCTGTCACAAGCATTGTGAAATACAGAAACATATTTCCATAGCATCAGATCCTGTCTTAGTCATTGAAACTTGATATGCTATCTTCTACAGCAAAAGGGTCTATTAAAAAAGATGTCAAATTATAGACCTTAGAGAGGAGATTGCTCTAAGTTGCTTAGGTGTCCCAGTTTAATTTCAAGGTCAAGAGGGAGGTAGAAGAGAAGAGACAATAGGAGAAGTGACTTCAGAAGCAACAGGTCAGAGACGCAGCATTGCTGCCTCTGGATATGAAGGTACGGCCCACTTGCAAAGCCCTGGGTGGCCTTTAAACAGTGTGAAGGGTGTGGCAGTGGATTCTCAGAAAGGCATTCAGTCCTGCCAACATAAGTATTGCAGCCCAGTGAAACCCATGTCAAATTTCTAACTCAGGAATTATAGACAATGAATCTGTCTTTTTTTAAAAAACCCACCAAGTTGGTACTAATTTGTTATGACAGACATAGAAAACCAATGTAAGAAAAACATGCACTGGAAAGAATATCAGGACTCAAAACTGCACTGAGCTAATTCTGAGAACCAGGCAGCCAAAAGGAATAGCAAGCTTCTAGCCCTCAATTGTGACCAGCTGAGGTAAGGTGTCACAGCAGAGATGCTGTGGTCCAGGTGGGCAAGAAGAGAACTTGAGAAATTAAAGACAGGGTACCCTCACATGGTAAGCCTGGTCCTCAAGCAGATCATGTGTTCTTTTATTTCCTCTTTCCACTGGTTAAGAATGGTTGGGCCCCACAGGAGGTGGAACTCAAAGCCTGATACAAGCAGCAGGCAGACAGAGGACAAGATCAATATGTTTTTGGTGAAAGTGGAGGACAAGGGGCACAATGGCCAATGGGTTCTTCTGATATCAGAGTTCCTTTAATCCTTCCAGGTTGATGAAGGTACAGAGGGGGTGAACTGCTAATTATACACCTGTGGACAACTATGAGAGTCATTAATAGGCCCTATTAATATGAGAAAAATGTCTAAGAATGTAATGTCAAAAATCAATGAATCTTGTTTTTTTTTTTTTTAAGAATTAAAAGACAAGGGCTGGGGAGATGGCTCAGTAGAATAAGCACTTCCCCGGCAAGCGTAAGGGCCTGAGTTCAATCCCTGGTTCCACCAAAAATAAATAAATAAACTAAAAAAAAAAAAAGGTGAAGAAAGAAAAGACAATCCTTGACACACTTGCCCACCAAAACATCTATATGTTTGGCATGTTATAGACTACACATTTGGGTAATTAAAAATCTATATTTCTTTCTTTTATTTTTTGTATTTTAGGACAAGGTCTACAAGGTCTACAGGGTCTCACTGTGTAGATCGGACTCATAGTGATCCTCCTGTTTTCAACTTCCCAAGTGCTGGGATTATAAACGTGCACCGCCACACCCAGTCTCAACTGCTGTCTCAGCGCACCCCCTGGGTGGGAGCGGGGGAGGCCTGCATGGCAGCCCTGGGGCTCGAACTCCTGGCCCCTGTGTCTGTCTAAGCAGGTGCTTTAATCTGCTGAGCTAATTGGCCGGCCCTAAAAATCCATATTTCTATTCTGGTCATTTGTTTTTTGGACCATATAAGGTCACTAAGTCACAGGAAGAATTGGAAAGCAGGGAAGCACATAACAAACAATGAGTCAATAAATAGAACACACTGCACACAGAAACAGGAAGAGACATTTTGTTATTCAAAGTATGGTTCATAGACCAGCAGCGCTGACACTTCACATAGGGCCTTGCTAGACATGCAGATTTCTCAGGCTCATTGCCAGTTCCGCGAAGGAAGTTTTCATCCAACAGCTCCTGCCCAGATGACCCAGCAGCAGTTAGCACAGAAAAGCGCTGCTGCGGCGTCCATCATCGATATCCTCACAGCTACCACATATTTAGCATTCACCGTGTACCTGACATGCGTCACTGTATTACAATCATGTAATCACTACTATTATTCCTATTTTAGAGGTGAAATAACAACTTTACAGACAAATAATCTTCAGAAAGATCACATGGATTATAAATGGTGGAAAAGAGATTTAAACTCAGATAGCTAGAATCCTGAGGTATGAAGTGTTGATCACAATTATTTTTATACCCAAGTAATCACACTAATAAGTAGGAAAACCATTTGTGGCATTATATATGTTTAAGAAAAGTGAATTATTACAGAGACAATGGTAGGGTTGGGTTGATATTGATGAGCATTAAGAAATTCTCAAAGTGAATTACAATCTAACTTAATACAGTGAAGTAAAGTGGGAAAGAAACTACGCTGGCAGTCTCTCCTCATAGATTACCCAACATGAAAGGACTTCATGTCCACAGAAATGTTAGTTTCAGAGAAAAACAAAATTCACATTTTATATTTCATCTGTTTTGACAAAACCTAATTGCCTTGAGCCTGACAGAGACTTTATTTTCCCAAATGAAAACTGACTAAATGCGAGATGAGCTTAGAATGAATCCCTACTGTAGCTGGAATTTCCTACAAAGCAGCTGTTTCTTATTCTCAATTCTTGAGGATCATGCACTAATTATTAAAGGTTTATTTTGTATCTATGGGAGGATAATTGCGAAGCTATTTGGGACTCTTCTGAGTAGTTCTTGGGTTTTATCACAAAACTTCCACCAGATTCTCTTGATCTGGGGGTGGTTTGTGTTAAATAACTGAGCGATAACAATCAGTAAGGATAGCCATGCCTCAAAATCTGAAACAGAGCTACTTAATCAGTGCATTTTAATTTAAATTACTTTTAGCATATTTTTCAAAGAGAGGTTCCAGATTTCCAATGTTTATAATTCTTCCCTTTTAAAATATTACTTTGAAGTAGGCACAAAGCAAAGACGGTGGCTGCATCTATTTGATGTAACCATAGGCTCAAAAGCGAGAGACAGTCTGTGAAAAAGCCTTCCTATCTCCATACAAAAGAAGTTGAGGAATCCTGAGCAACTCCAGAAACAGCCACTCACTAGCTCATCTGCAGAACGTCCTTTAGAACACCCTCCACCATCAGCTAGGCTCAGGCTCTGCATCCCAGTCCTCTTACCTCCTTTTTCCGCAAAACCTTCGAGTTAGTCTCCTGCTTAAATCCTTCCTTGTTCTCTACCTTCCCCTAAGGGTGCAATTCAGAGAGTTCATGCTTAGTTCAGTACATGCATTCAGATGTCCCCACATAACTGTTGCTTGTTCCCTGATAATATTTTCTCTACAAGGGGTAAAGGGAACATTTTGGTTTTTACATGCTACACTCATGTTCCAGTATCTGTATTCCAGTTGGGCTGACCACAACCAAAGTTGTCAGCTCAGCATATCTGCATATGCATGTCTACTTTTTCTTGAAAAGATAGTCCAAACTAAGGTAAGGAATTGCAAGAAAAAGTGGAATTACTTTCCCTGAAGAGTACCTTACAGGTTTGAAGGTTTCCATCAATAAGAAGACGTGTCTTTAGTCTGTGGAGCCAGTACAGTTCTGGAAACTCAGTTGATTGGAGGTAAGTAGTAGATTTGCAAATAATTATAATTTTCAAATTATGACTTTTTAATTTTAATGTATAATTTGTATATCTTATAGTGAATATTTCTTTCTCCTTTTTTTGGATACAGGATCTTGCTACACATATCACTCATAGTGATCCTCCTATCTCAGCCTCCCCAACATTGATATTACATGTGTGTGCCACCACACCTGGTTTTGGGGCTGACATGGCTTATGGTATCAGTCATCAAACTTGGGACCTTCCATTTGCCAGGCAAATGCTTGGGCCTTTGAGCTATCTCACAGTCCTAGCACATATATTTTATACTTATATTTTGTTGAATTTTGCTAAATTAATTTATGCATATAACTATCATCATAATCAGGACATAGGATATTTCTATCATCCTAGAAAAACTTTTTGAGCAACTTTCCAGTGGATATACCAGTCCAGGAACTCAAGGACTTCTGATTTTCCACTGGCTTATCTGATCTCTACTGGGACCACACTACCTAAAAGTGGGCATCTGCTACCCTGCTGTATAGAGTTAGGAACAAATGTATCAACCAGGCCAATATGGGTTGTATTCAGCCAACTAGAACACAACAAATCTTCTCATTTTACACTGTTGGAGTCACCTGAGCTCTGTTCATTTAGCATTCTATTCCTCAACATGTTTTTGAGATTCACCCATATTTGTGTGATAAGTAATTCAGCTTTCTTTTTTTCTGATTGCCTTTGTTTAACTGATTTGTTTTATTGTGTGTCTATACCATAATTTCTTAACCATTTAACTACCTATGAATGCCTGTGGTTTTTCTCCTTTTTACTGTTATTAGAAAACCTAATATGGACATTCATGCATACTCCTTGGTGGATATCTATTTTCATTTCCTTTTTTTCCCATAATTTTATTGAGAAACAAAGAGCATTGAGACAGTTTCAAACCAAATTGGTAGGACAGTTTCAATAAATAACACATTGTATACATTTTTCTTAGTGGTTATTTCCTGTACAAGATGCAGACATGATATCCTATTTACAAACACTATTAGAACAAATCCCTCTATTCATTAAGAGGCTGTAACTATATATCTATTCTAACAATTTTGAATACACAGATGCAAAATGGACATTCATCTGTATCCCCTTTTTTGTTTAGTTCCATTTCTTCTAAATATTATAGGTGTGTTAACTCAACAAAAAAATCTAAAAGAGTCCAGTAGTCCATAAAAGTATTGGGTCTTCCCTTCACTGGCAATGTCAGAAATTGTTGACTTGAGTCCCCTACAGCTCAACATAACAACATGGCTTTACTTCTTATACTATATTTTTATTGTATTTTTCTGCTGGATGGTTAAGACCAAGATAAAGCAAGACCTATGCAACAAGAGTTGTAACTTTTGAGTCTGATAAGGGCAGTGAAATCCCCTCAGTATTTA
>NW_004524667.1:8025918-8034958 GCF_000260255.1 Octodon degus | reverse complement strand
CCTACTCTCTCTGCAGGGATTGCAGCTGAAGGGTTTCACCCCAGCCTGTATGCCAGGCTTGAACTGAGTCTGGAGTGGATAAGTTGGAGTGGGCAGAGCGGAATCTCTCCCACACACTCAGCAGGCCTGGGTTAGGGCTGGATCTGGGGGTCCCTAGAATTCAGCAGTAATTCTTACTGTGCGGGTGGGGTGGGGGTTGCTGTGCAGTGGTGGAGGTTTCCCAAGCAGGTGGAAAAGTGTCTCACCCACGCTGTGCCTGGGCTGGGACCAGCAGGTCCCACTGGTGCAGTGTGGCTGGCAGCTTTCCCACACAATCACCAGTGCCTGGGCTAGGACTGGATCTGGAGGTCCCCAGAATGCAGCAGAAATTTTCACTGGGCAGGCGGGGGGGGTGCTGCTGAGTGGTGGGGGGGTCCCAAAAGGGTAGAAGAGGGTTTTCACTTCTTTTGAGTAACTGCCTATGACTGAAATTGTTGAGCCATATGAATAAAACTTCCTTTATTAAAAATTGTCCAAACATATTCTGAAGTGGTTATATCATTTTCTTTCACTATCAAGAACAGAAATTTATGATTGTTCCATTTTGGCCAATACAGTACTTAATAATGTCATTCTTTAAAGATTCAGCCATTTTACCGGGAATGTAGTTTTGTCACCTATGTTTCTAATTGGAATTTCCCTGATAAATAAATAGTGGTGTTGAATGTATTTTATTTGCTTTTGACATTCATGCTCCTACTTTATAAAATGCTACTTATAGAATTATTTTATTAGCACTCTTCAAGTTTATGCTCTCACAGCTCCAAACTAATAGATGCATATTTCCTGATTGTGTGTTTAAGATCTACCACCTAATGGTCTCAAAAGGCAAACATCTTTCCAAGTTTTGGAGACTTTTGCAGTACTCTGTCATAGAAATGTGTTCATTCACTCCGTTAGTGAACTACAATCATTAAGTAGCCCTCATGCTTGGTTGCATTGCCTTCACCTTCCAGGAGCTTAGAGTCTAGGTCAAAAATCAGATATTAGACAAATGGTTACAAGGAGGGCAGATACTGAAAGGCAAACAGAATAGAGGATACTTGAAGTTCCAATAACTAGAGAATTTCAGTTCAGAGCAGTAAAAGGAGAATACTTCTTTAGGAAAGGTATGCTTCCAGTGGACTCAGATGATGGTCCCAGCCAATAAAAGAGGATACTCGATCCACTCAGATTGCTGAAATGATCAGCAATGTAAATTTTAGGTAGCATTACCTGAGTCTACATTTTATACTACATTGTGGGACAATTCTGGCTTCCTAGTATGGCCCCATTTAGAAAGTTGAGTAGGGGTTCCAACTCTTTATAACCATACCCTATGTATTATGCAATTACCTAAAATCATATTTTGCACCCTTAAAAATAACTGCTTTTTTCTTCAACCATGGGTATCCTGTCCTAGATTTCATCTCTTATCTGCTATTATGAATTGTGTTAAATGTCCCCCAAAGGCCTCATGCAGTCATGAAGGGGGAGATTTTGTTAGAGGTAGCTGAATCTAGAGTTTGTGATTGATTTCTCTTTCAATTCTGGCATGAAGGGTGCTGGGATTATGGCTAGGTGATTGCTGGATCAGACTACTGACTAGACTGGCACTGTCATAATCCCAGCAAGTATGGGTAAGATGAAAGGGGCAGAAAGAGGCCTGTCTCATCCTTTTGCTCCTGCTGCTTTTTCTGTCTTCCATTGTCATAAATTATGGTCCCTCTGCCATGAGCAACCCTGCATTTGAACCAGCTGATATAGAGTGAAGCCTCTACAAACTATGAGGTAAATAAACCTTTCGCTGTTTAACTTTGGGTGTCAGCATTTAGTCTCAGCAATGAGAAAAAAGTAACCAAGCCTCACCACATAAACAGAAAACCAGACAGTAATGGTAAAAAAATCATCATTAGAGCAGTTTTCATCCCCTCCACCAGTCGCTGTCATTACAAGAATCTGCCAGCTTACTATACATATGGTCTTCAATTTGCACTGAGTACTCAGCCATAGTTGGCAATTATTCTCCAGGCTCTAAAAGTCACAATAGAAATCCTTTCAACTATATAATTACCTATCCACCACTGTTGTTCACAAAGTGTCAAATAGAGTAACAGACTTTTTTTTTTTGTCTTTTTGAGACAGTGTCTCACTGATGCAGTTCAAGATGGTCTTGAGCTCACTTTACAGCCCAGGTTGGTCTCCAGCTCACAAAAATGATCCTCTTGCCTCAGCCCTCCAAGTGCTGAGATTACAGGTGTGGGCCACCACGGTGGGCTCAGACTTTTTTAAATTGCTTTTATATCACAAAACACTCTACCAATAGCTAAATATGTCTAAACAGAAACTTTCATTATATTGACACATTTCATTCTCCTTCATAGAATTCTGTGTGTCATTGCCTTTGTTTCCATTGTCAGTACTTGATTCCTTCATGTTATGGAAGTCCTTGATGGAAGTCAGAATTTACACAGGCTACAAAACTCCAATTAGATTTCAACTCATCCTCTGTCCAGTGCAAGGACGGGAGTAACTAGTACAGAAACAGAAACAAACAAACATATGAACAGGAGACATCATCTAAGTCATCTCTGGAATACACACTAATTGATGGTACTAAAAATAAAAGATTAATACCCTAGTCTTTTGTTTATGGGTGTGATAAGCTAATAATTCTCCACCTTGGCTGACTTCTTCTTCTGTGTACCCGCTGTATATTATTGATGAAAATGCAGCTTGCCATCCCCATTAGGCTGCAGCAACCTGAGGGGCGTATCCATGAAGAAAACAGGGTTGTTTTGTATGTGAGATATCAGATTCTAATCTGTAATCTTTGGTGAAAATCCACTATATCCCAAGGAATAAAGGAAACTTGACTTGCTCCTTTATGGCAACCATAAACACAGTAAGGTTTTCCACAAAGAAAATATAAAACACATCAGCTTTCCAACTTGGGCCTGGCAGAATGGCTCCTGCAAAGAAGAGTGGCAGGAAGAAGGGCCATTCTGCCATCAATGAGGTGGTGACCTGAGAATATACAATCAACATTCACAAGCGCATCCATGGAGTGGGCTTCAAGAAGCACACCCCTCGGGCACTTAAGGAGATCTGAAAGTTTGCTGTGAAGGAGATGGAGACTCCAGATGTGCACATGGACACCAGGCTCAACAAAGCTCTCTGGGCCAAAGGAATAAAGAATATCCCATATTGTATCTGGATACAGTTGTCCAGGAAATGGAATGAGGATGAAAATTCACCAAACAAGCTGTATACCTTGGTGACCTATGTCCCTGTTACCACGTTCAAAAATCTCCAGACAGTGAATGTGGACAAGAGCTAATTTGGAAATAAAGTTACAGAACTGCCAAAAGATAAAAATAAATAAAAAATAAAAAATAAAACACATCAAGTGGACACTTATTTTCCATACCTGCACTTGAGAACTAATCTCATCAACCCCTATCCATCCCTGGTTTCCAATCAAACTCCATGTCCATAGGTGTGACAGAGACAAGGAGAAAATCTGTGAAGAGAGAATTGAAGAAATCATGAATCATGCAGAAAATTCATTAAAAAAAAAACAAAACTAATGTAACATTCAATGCTATGAAGGTAAAAAGTTTCCGGTACTAAAGAATGTTATGAGCCCATAGATTGAAAGGACATACCAATTACAAAGCAGAATAAGCAAAGAGGGTACACTGAGGATGAGGCAAGATATAGAATTTTTTAAAAAATCCCTGGGCAAGTGGGCAAGGTGGCACAGGTCCATAATCCCAGTGCTCTGGTAGGCTGAGGCAGGAGGAGTTAGTTAATAAAGTAATGATGCATGTATAATGAATAATATATACATGTGTTGAACAACTATAAAAACATACATGAGTAGTAATCATGATAATAATTACTTAGGAAAGGGATGGAAGATTTAGGGAGAGATAAAAAGAAGGCTTTGATTATTTCTGCTGAGCATCATTTAAAAAGTCAGCTAACATAATTATGGCAAATTATTAATGTTAATTTTTGAACTAAGTAATAAGTATATACTAGAATTTCATATTTTTCTCTATAATCTAAATGATTTGAAATTAATATGAATAAAATCCTATTTTCAACAGAAACAAAATATTACTAAACAAAAAAATGAATTAAATGATATGTGTGATACGCATTGTTTTTCTACAGACAAAGTTTCCCTTAAAATACTGATTTTAACAATGGCCCTTGAGTCCAGCTACAATAGCATCCAATTTTAAAAGGGAAACCATGGCATCAAGTACCCAGAGAAAAAGGATGAGTCCTAAGCCAGAGCTGACTGAAGAGCAGAAATGGAAATCGGGGGAGCTTTGGCTCTCTTTGATGCAGACAGGACTGGAGCCATTGATGTAAAAGAATTAAAGGTGACAATGAGTCCCGGGGCTTTGAACCCAGGAGAGAAGAAATCAAGAAAATGATAAGCAAAATTGATAAGGTGAAGTGAACATCTGGGACTTTCTGACTGTGATGACTCAAAAAATGTCTGAGAAAGACAAGAAGAAATCCTGACAGCTTTCAAGCTCTTCAGTGATAATGAAACCAGAAAAATACCGTTGAGAGTCTGAAGTCATGGCCAAGGAGCCAGGTAAGAACCTGAGTCATGAGGAACTACCAGAGATGCTGGATGAAACCAACCAGGATGGAGATGGAGAGGTCAGTGAGCAGGAGTTCCTGAACATCCTGAAAAAGACCAGCCTCTGCTGAGACCCATGGGGTGTCCCCTACTGCAAGCACATGTGATGAGATTAGTGCCTGCTGTCCTGTGAAATCCTGTAGAATTTCCCTGTAGAACTTCAGCCACAGCCTTAAATCTGCTTTGGACTTCTGGAAGTGTCCTTTGATATTAAAGTTCTTTGTGAAATGAAAAAGACAATTGATTTTTATTCAGATATCTTATAAAATTGAAAACATTAAAACCCATGTTCTAGCTATTAATTCAACCTCTTATTTATTTCTAGAGTTTGGACACATAGGTATTCATTTGGATGTTTGTTGCATCAACAACCAATGTTTGACAGTGATCAGTTTTTCTTAAAATGATAGGATGCTCTGTATTAGGGGAAAAAGGTCATTGGACCTATGTGTCGACACAGATCTATCTCAAAAATATGCAATACTGAGTTAAGAAAAGTGAATTATGGACATCATGTATCATTGGTAGGAATGTAAAACACAAGAAATAGTAGCTTCAAAAAATAAATAATAGCATAGCTTTTCCCAGAGTTTGTGGATATATATAAAAATGTGAAAAAAATGAAGAGCAAATTACAGTCCAAACTTATCAGCCTATAATGCTTCTGCGAAGAGGTGGAGTCTTTAGGCGGCAAGGCCTAGTGGCAGGAAGTTAGGTCACCAGAGGGCTGCTCTTGGAGGATATAATTGGCACCCTATAGACCCTTCCTGGCTCTCTGCTTCCCAACACAACCAGGATGTGAGTGCATCTGCTCCACCACCCGCCTCCACAATTATTTGTGACCCAGCCACAGGCCAAAATGCAGTGCCAAAATAAACTTTTGATCCCTTTGATTATCTCCAATATTTTGTTATCACCATCAGAAAACTAAACAAAATAGCTCTTAAGTCAGGACAAATTACAGGGTTGTATCTATGACAACATAATGAGAGACTTTGTATCAACATTTAAAACAAAAATTTATAGTTTATTCCATTTTGCCCATGTCCTGGAGAACTGTCCAACACATGGGCTACTGAATGCCAGAATTTGGTAGAAAACCAAGACCTCTTTTCCTTTTGTTTCCCTGTGATTCACTGGTTGCTTCCCCTGAAGGCAGATGTGAGCCCAAGGTGCAACTTTCAGTGGCATGCTGCATGCTGCAACAAATCCTGGGTTCATGGAATTAACAGTCTTTAAGGATATATCCATCTCCCAAATACCACTTTTCAGGAGCAGTGGTACTTAAGCCCTTCAGGACTATTAGAATTACTGAGATGTAAGGTCTCTGTGGAGCTTTGAGCAGAAAGAAGCTCAGAGCGAGTTACTTGTCTTCTGGGCTTCATTAGAAAGAGCAAAAGCGAAGCAAATCTTGAAATTAATAAGCCAGATTCTCCTGGGTTCCTGTCACTCCTTGGTGCAGTGAGTGCTCCTCTGAGACTAGAATATACTTCTTGTCTTAGCATGAAACCTCATGCTTTTTAAGTGCAAAATGCTATTTCAGTTAAGAATTATGATTGTTATATACCAGAAAAGAATGAATTGGATGGGGAGTTTATTGATTACCTTGGTGCATGGCAATTGAAGAACTCTGGATAAAAATAGTTGTATTTTTCCTAATCCCAAATCAGTGGATTGAAATTGATCAGTTAAGGCGTTAGTCCTGCAGTGGTCTATAACAAAGGCTCTTATGAAGTGTCAACAAGCGCAGGAGAGCATACTTGCATTTGTTTTAGAGAAGACCCTGCATCTGCTGCTCCTTACCTTGGTGACCTTATAACATTTACAAGTAGTGCTGATGACATGGGTAATGATTCTTACCAGCTCCTTCACAGCTTGATGCATAGTAGAAAGGTAGTAAATGGTAGTAATTTTTATCATTTTTATTTCTTATAGGATAAAATTAACTAGCAACTTTGGCTAACCAACTCAAATGGTTGTTTGGTTCACCAAATACTAATTCAAAGAGAAGTTGTTATACACTCTCTAAACATGCCATTCTGCCCAGGCACTGGCCCCAAAAAATCACATTATGGCCTAGTGTCACACACTCAGTATACCAAGATAATTTTGCATTTATTTTTATATTTAACATCTATAGTATTTCAACATTAAGTTTTTCCTGAAGTAATTTTTTTATTAATTTTATTGAGAAAGTAGTACCAATGAGATAGTTTCAAAACAGGTCAGTAGGACAATTACAATAATGGATACATTGCATATTGTTGTCTTTGTAGTAGTTATTCGTAGTACAAGATGCAGACATGGTATCTTGTCTAAACACTATTAGTTCAAAACTTTCTTCTCATTGAACTAAGACAAAGTAACTGTATAAAGGTGATTTTGTTTTCCTGTGTATATATTTTTTTTTATTTAGTAAAACAAGATGTTTGCCACTGGTATTTCCTACATTAAAATTTTTATTGCTTTTCAATTTTCCTGCTAGTAGAACAATACAGAAAGGCTAAGACACTGTTATACTACTTGTCCACACAATGAGAAAATTTCTTTAATATTTAGATTAGTTGTTATTAAATATTGAAATTTTATTTAAATTGCTACTACTTGATCTAATTTCATAATCAAGTCAAAACTACATGAGTAGATTAGGAGCATATAAAACACATTCATTTAAGGGCATTTTCTTTTTTTTCATTTTTTATATTAATTTTTTAATATTAATTTTAATGAGAAATAGCAATGAGATAGCCTCAAAACAGGTTAGTAGGACAGTTATAATAATTAATATATTATGTATTATTGTTTTCGTAGTATTCAGAGTACAAGATGCAGACATGATATCTTGTCTAAACACTATTAGTACAAATCTTTCTTCTCATTGAACTAAGAGAAAGTAGCTGCGTATCTATCCTAACTATTTTGTATATAGTTTGTTTTTTTTTTTCCACTATGAATTGGTCCTTAATTTATATCTCCTTTTTTGTTTTGGTTTGTCAGAGATGGGTGTTCCATTGCCATTCAAATATTGTAGGTGCTTGAATTCGGCAAAATAAACCAATATAATCCAATAGCCCATAATAGTAGTGGGTTATCAGCAGAACTGGCACTGTCAGAAGTTGTTGACATGCACCTTTTACAGCTCAGCATAATAATATAGCTTTACATTTATACCTTGTGTTTATAATTTTCTGCTGGGTGATTAAGACCAAGATAAAGCAAGACCTATATAATTAAAAATGTAATTTTTGTATCTGACAAGATCAGTCAAATCCCCTCAGGATTTACCCTGAAACCATGTACAGCAGTGTGTAGATCTTTTGTCAGTGTCAACTATGTGCGTGAGTCACAGCGATTGCTTGACCAATTTGCTCTCTATCAAAGCCTGAGAGAATGTTTTCTCTCTAGGTGACTCTCCTTAGGCACACTCTACATGATCAATCACTTTCCTCTGTGGCCCCATAATCTCCTTGAACAGAAAATATGGGACACTACTGAGTTATAGGATGTTACAGTACAAGGTTCTCTTATGTCTTGAGTCCTCATTGACCTTGAAGGGCTAGGGCCAAAATATTGGCTATCCTTGTAGCTCTTCTTTTTCTCTAATTTTTTAGACCAATATTTCTGATGAACCTACACACAAAAGTTCTTGGCAGCATATTAGCACATTAGGGCTGGCTAGATAGCTCAGCAGACTAAAAAGTGCCTGCTTAGGCAGGCACAGGGACCAGGTTTGATCCCTGGTATACCGTGCCGGCCCTGCCCCTGGGGCTTACTGAGAAAGTGACTGAGAGTAGGCCTGGTGGTGTATGCCTGTAATCGCAGTGCTTGGGAGGCTGAAAACAGGAGGAGCACTACAAGTCTGATCTGTGTAGTGAGACCGTGTACTAAATACATTAAAAAAAATATTAGCAAATTGAATCCAATAACATGTGAAGTTGATGCAGTGATAAATGGTATTTGTCCCTAAGATTGAAACATGTTTCACATACACAAGTTAATAAATATAATGCATCATGTCACTACATTAGAAGTATAGGAGAGTTCCTCTTTGCACTTTTGACAGAAGTCGTTTTTCTCATCTTTCACATAAAGTCTTTCTAGTCAGGGTAGATAATATTTCACTGTGATTTTAGATTCATTTGATGATTAATGATGTTGAGTATTTAAAAAATACTTGTAAACATTTGTGTATTCTTTTTTTTTGAGGTCTTCAGATCATTCGCAAATTCTTTTTTTTTCTTTTTTTTATTTGAATTTTTTATTGATAAACAGATAGCAATGAGACAGTTTCAAATCAAATCGGAAGTACAGTTTCAACAAATAACACACTGCATATATTCTTCTTAGTGGTTAATT
>NW_004524667.1:8003292-8024601 GCF_000260255.1 Octodon degus | reverse complement strand
TACATATAACTGTATGGCTTGACATTGTCATGTTTCCTAGCTCTTCTCTTTTCGCTCTCTTGATTATTTAGTCCTTGAGATCCTGCTTTCCTTTTACTTGTATTATATCTTTCTATTTGTATTTCTTCTTTAAGGGCATTTTCAAAATTCATTATTGGAATGCCCTTTTTGTTTTGTCTGGTCATTTTAAATTAATGGGAAAATGTTATTCAAGGAAGGAATCAACTCAGGACAGCACACAGCAAAGATCAGCAATAAAAATGGAGGAATTCAACAGAAGACTTTTAAGTGAGTGTATTCTGTCACATCCGGTAGGAAGATTTCATTTCACCAGTGGAATGAAAATGGCCTTCCTAGAGTAAGAAACTATTTCTCAGACTTAAGTTTTCATCACTGATGTTGGACAAGGACCTTGCAAAATGCTGCATGTAGCTGAGATAAAGTTCCTCTTTCCACAATCACCTGATTTCTGCATGCTATAATCCACTTTAGCAGTCGTCTATTAATTTCATAGAGGCCATCAGTATATGAGCCATTTCTACACATTATATCTATTTCAATCCTCTGCTACTTTCTGTAATAATTTTACCATCATGCCATAGAGGGGAAATGATGGATAAACAAAGGGATAATTGCACATTCTGAGACCTCTTTTGCCTGAGAAGTTCTGGGAAACAAAAGAACCAAGGACAGGAGTAGGGCTTTGAATCCATGAAAGACATGCCCCGGGCTAAGTGCTCACAGGCTTCTTCAGGTGGAATCCTCCCAGCCACATGAGCCCACCAGCCAGGGAGCCAACAAAGCTGGAGTTTTAAAATCTCGTCACTTGCTTCTGCCAGGGGCCTTGGAGACTTTCTAGCACCACAGTCCCATGATCACAGGCACTCTTTCGTTTGTGTCATTTGCCAGTTACTGTTTTTTGATTTATAATTTACTCTTTCTTCATAAATTTTTCACTTTCATACCTAACTATACATTCATATTCTGTATTCTTTTTCTTGAGGAAGACTTCAAAGTACCTAAAGCTTGGGGCTTGCAAAGTTCTAATCTGTGCTTAGAAATACCTTCTCCATTTTTACCATAGTTGGGCAGGTTAAGCAGCCAGTCTCACCTACAAACTGGTTACAATCAGAGTAGGACTGGAAATTTACCTTTTCTAACATCTAAACCACACTTGTGTTTGTGGACTTATTTTGTTCCTTAAGACACTTTTAAGCAAGTAACACATGATTCACTTACACTACAGAATATGTGTGTCTCTGTGTGCATACATGAGTGTGTGGCTGGGAGGGGAGATTAAAGCAAGATTGTCCCTGCTTCTAGGAGACAGTAGTACAGGAACTGTAGCAGGAACTGTTACTTGAGCAAATAAGAAACAAGTCTACCATTTGGTGGGTATTTTCTGTTATAGTATTTGAAGGCAATTTTCAGTGAGAGGCTCCTCTGAGCAGCAGCAGATCCCAAGAACTAGAATGCATTCATCAGACACAAGATAGGAATCTAGGTATAGTACCACAGTATGTACTGGAAAAAGAAATAGAATTTTCTGGAAATTTTCATGGTTCTTCCAAAATCTTAAGGTACTCCAATATTTCCACATCTTATTCATGTGTTTTTAAAAAATGAGTAAGCTTTCTACTTCCAGCCAAAAGGGGTTATTAAGAGAAACCAAAATTGTCCTCCTGCCTAAAGCAACCTGAAAATTCAGACAAAATATGTACAACAATTATGAACACCAGCAGAGTGAAGGATCTTTGCAGGAGCCCCTTGAGATCAGAGGTGAGGAGTGAGTAGAGGACAGGGGAAAACACTCATGTGAGGAAAGGCCTTGAGGCTGAAGAGAGAAAAACCTGAAAGGACTCGGGATTGTGCCCAGTGCTCAGAAAGGGTGAGGAATAGTAATTGCTTCTGAAAGAAAATAAAACTTCACAATTCATGGCACCATGGTAGAGTTCTTAAAGGGATTTATTTGTCACTTAAGTAGACAAAAAACAGCTTTATTATGAATTTTTTTCTGGGCTGGGGAGATGGCTCAGTGGTCTAAGGCACCTACTTAGAACAAGCTTAGCAAATCACAGGGACCGCGGTTCAATCCCCCAGCACCACATGCCGGCCAGCCCGGCCCCCTGGTGGACTGAGCTGGCCACACACACACACACACACACACACACACACACACACACATTAAAATAAATAAATAAATAAAAAGTTTAAAGAATGAATTTTTTTCTGCCTACTGAAATACAGAAATAAAAAGATAACAGTTTCTAAATGACTTAACTATACCTCAGAACAATGGTTCAAGAATATTTGTAGACAAAATATCCATCAGCCAATAAAGTAAAACTCACAAATTGTTACACTATCTGATTTTTTAAAAAAGATATGCAAAAAAATAGGAAAATAAGACCCATAATAGAGGGAAGGGCATTTAATATAAACCAAACCAGAATAGATATAAATGTTAGCATTAATAGACAAGTATATATAAAAGTTACTCTAACTACAACTAATATACTCAAAGAGCTAAATAAGAACATGGAAGAAATTTTAAAACACTCAAATCTAATGTCTAGTGATGAAAATTATAATATATGAGAAATACATGTACTGGCATGGACAACATCTTAAGCCTCTCTCATTAGAAAAGATCAGTGACCTTGAAAACAGTAAGGTAAACTATTCCAAATATATAGAGAGTGAACAAAAGAATATTTCACTTGAATAGACCATCTCTTAGCATTGGGACAACTTAAAACACCCATGAAGTTAGCTTAAGGGTTCTTCTTGTGAAAAGAAGCAGAGAAAATCAGGGCTGAGCAAAAGCAAAAGTGGAGGGGCCAGGGAGATGGCTCAATAGAATAAGCGCTTGCCTGGCAAGCACAAGGGCCTGAGTTCAATCCTCCATTCCACCAAACACACACAGAGAGAGAGAGAGAGAGAGAGAGAGAGAGAGAGAGAGAGAGAGACAGAGAGAGAGACAGCGAGAGACAGAGAGAGAGACAGAGAGAGAGAAGTCAAATGGCAGCACAGACATGAACGGAATGTGGCCAACCTGGCCTAGATGCTGGACTGCACATCAACCAGACCAGGCAGGCAGGACTGAAGTGAGGCTTGAGGAGCTGTGTGGTGCATGGTCACTAGATCAAGGCTTCACAGGAGGCTGTGCTGGGGGCTAGAGGCTCTCCTGGCAGCCTAGGGAAATCCCTACCATGCCAAGAACTAGAGGGAATCTGCCCACTGCAGTCAGGACAGCTGGAGTTGGAGACACTCACTGACCCAGAGGCACATCGCCATGTCAACTGCAAAGGCCCTAGACTTTGGAGTCCTGATATTTGTATTCTAATTCTGTCAGTTCAGAGATCATTAACTTCTGTTTTGGTTTCCTCATATCTTTGATGGAGTTGAAAACAGTTCTACCTACTTTAAGGCATAATGGGAAGATTAAGTTGATTCAAGTTGAACATAACTTATTCAAAGTGCTTGGGACTAGCATTGTTCAATTCTTTTCTAATTTTGAACTATTTGCATATGCATAATAAGATATGTTGAGGGTGGAACTCCTATTTAAATACAAAATTCACTTATGTTTCATATGTATATTGTAGCTTTAAAGTAATTTTATACAATACATATTATGCATCTGTGTTTGACTGTGACCCATCATGGAAGGTCAGTTGTGGAATTTTCTTCTTTTCCTTCTAAAACTTCAAGATTTTAAAAGTATTTATGATCTGAGGATTTTAGATTAGAGAGTCCAACATGGAAAAAGCTTTGAACCTTGCTTAGTCTTAAGTAACTGTTGTAGAGATGTTTGCAATTACTGAATCATTACTTCGTTTAAGGCTCTCATTGACCCTGCAAAGTAGGTGGTCTTGTCTCCATTTTACAATTTAACAAACTAGTACTGTACTCTAAAAGGCCATTTGCGGGCTGGGCATGGTGGTGCACATGTGTAATCCCAGCATTCAGAAGGCTGAGGCAAGAGGATCACCACAAGTTTGATACAACCTAGACTGTATTACAAGTTCAAAGCCAGCTTCAATGTGTCTCCAAAAAAAAAAAAATGGCCATTTGCCTAAAATGATCTGAAAGGACATGGCAGGACTAAAATTCAAACCTGGGCTTATTTGTTCCTAAAGATCTTCTTTATGATACATATCCTGTTATGTGTTTTCCCCTTGAATTGTCTATGCACACTATGAGTCATTTGGGTTATTTTTATCCCTAAGACCAAGAACAACACCCAGCACAGAGAAGACACCCATTGTTTGCCCACTGGAAGGACGCAGAGCTATGGTTTGTCCGTAGAGACCTGGACAATTAGTGCTTTGCCTCTGTGTTCTGCTGCACTTTCCTCCCAGTGGATCAAAGGCCGAGAGTTCTGCTGTTCAGATCCCACATAGATAGCACCATGAAGCAAAGTTAGATAAAGTATAAATAGTTCTGGGACTTTTGTGTTTCTGAAAAACTTCTAGAATAAAGGAAAATTGATCTGCCTTTTTGTCATAAATTCTTGTCTATATTCCTGTTTTTAATATGAAATATATTATATATATATTTTAGTAATTGGGATGAATAAAGGACTAACAAAAATCAGTCAAGACTTATAAATTCCCTTTGTATCTCTAACTACTATGTTTAGAAAGAGTAGACAAAAATACTGAATGTTGTCAGAGTAACTTGGGGATTCTGCAAATAACACATAAAATATTAAATATTTTAGTGAGGTTATAGAATAATTAAATATTTGAATAGGATGATATAGCGACACAACTATACTGTTAGAAAACAAAATTTGGTTTATGTCACTCATTAATGTCACTATACAGTTTTCTTTAACAAATTCATTAGGAGTTCATGGGCATTGCATGTGAATAATCAAGACCAGGATTTCCTTTCCTAGCTGGTTTACCGATCAATCTTAACTTTTGAGCAGCAGTCTGACTTCCTGGGAAAACAAGATCCAAAAAAATGTTCCTGTTGAGTGAAGTATTGTAGAAGACAGCTGTGATTTTTGCCTGTTCTCTTCTGATGACAGCTCCATGATTTCCCCCTGAAAACACCCATCCCCAATTCTTGGTCCATGTGATTTGTGCAGCATTATGGTCTTGAGCTGACATGTGGCTTAGACAAGGGTAAAATCAATCATTGCATACCCTGCCCCCACAGAACGGTTGGAAGGTGGTAACATGGATCAGTTGGAACCAACTGAACTTAACAGCAGGGTTTTTGTTGGCCCTACTGGAAATAATCTTTCTTTCCTTTAGGTTGTTGAGTAGTTAGGCAATAAAGTACTCATTACTGGAAGCAATCATGAAGAAGCTTACTGCCAGAGAATATGGAGTCTATATGAGAGAAGATGAAATGGATAGTGTGTGTGGGGGGGTGTACATGAAAGTGCACAGAAGTTGAGGAACTTGTTAAGTTCCTGGGCCCTTACATTTCTCAATTATGAGCCAATATTTTTTCTTTTTACTTGGTTTGAATTGAATTTTCTATCACACACAATTTAAAAAGTCCTAATATAGCTATTTACCTTGTAGAAGCATCAAGCTCCATCATGGTAAGCATTTAAGTATTAGATAGTAGCAGATGTATTTTCTAAAACATTAGTTTATTTTCTACATGGCCTAGAAGACAAATCGCAAAGTGACATATTCAGTGAGTCTATAAAGCTGACATTTCACTATCATTAATAAAATTATTTAATGTTTTAGAGTCACAGTTATAATTCACAATCTCATATTTGTTTCTTCAATTAAGATATACTCAATTAGACTGATAACTCAATATAATTTTAAATGTCATTAAATAATAACTCAAAATTTTAAAAATAGGAAATTCTGTAGATAAATGAGAGACTACTTTTCAGCAAATGGAGATAATGTCATTCTGGTCTATCATTAAAAAATTAATTAATTTGTAAACAATGTATTATTTCCCTAGTGTAAGAGCCTAGAAGAGTAAATAAAATCCAAAAGGTGAAGTAAATATTGTGAAAGAGAAAGAAACTACTCAAAGGGAAGGAAAAACTGGGGTGAGGGAAAGGAAAAGAGAGAGAGAGAGAGAGAGAGAGAGAGAGAGAGAGAGAGAGAGAAAGGAATATATGTATATACAAGGATATCTGGGATAATTGTACTGCTGATTTCTATTGGCTTATTGAAAGGAGCAGTTAATGCTTAAATTGTTTTACTTTCTTTTTAATTTTTTGACCAAATTTTCAAGCTTATATCTGGTAATATGAATAATTAATTTGAAGATAACAATATGCAATATAACCCTTGTTGAATTCCTATCATGCTGTTTAGTGAACTTCTATAACATTTCTAAATTTTATTATTTTATTTTTAAAAAAATAAAATGAAGTGTTGATTTTCTAGTAATTAAGGACAAAAGAACATTCAGAGAAATTTTATATTTTCCATAAAATGAAGCGTATCAATTATTCAAAAGAGAATGTCCTTATCCTCTTAAAAAATAGTTTTTCTTAAAACAGGAGTCATCAGGCTTTTTATTTCAAAAGGTACACTTTGGTTAGAGTACACAGTTTGCTTTGTTTTGATAGTTTTTCCATTCATCACGCAGCTTGGTAGCTACTTTAATAACATGCTATGATAACATTTTCGTGGCTTGCCTAATGTCTAATGATTAGAGAAGAAGAGATAGAAACCAGCTGGTTTAACCTTTAGCCAGGCGAAGACTGAAGCAATGTATCTTAACAGACAATTGAAACCACGTGCTACAGTCCAACCCCGGCTCACAAGGTCAAGGAGGTAATGTACAAATTTGGGGTGATCCTGAAAGTCTTTTTAAAGGACTTCTGGGTGGTAAAAGCTTGGCCAAAATGACTTCTTCATGTTCCTTGGAAACTCACACCCAGTATTTTTGCACAAAGTCTGGGCAAAAGTGATTGAATGTGACCTTATTACATCAAAGCTTCTATTGCGCTCTTAAAAATAAAGGAAAACATCACAGCCTGGAAACAAATGGACTGCTGGCTCCAAGCAATCATTTGAGGGTACTTAAACAGTCAAAAGCCATTAGTGTTATCACCAAGCTGGATCCCTCTTCTTGGGAATCTTAGAACTACAATTCATTTTCCTCTGTTGGCATCTATGTTTGTGTCCATTTCCCTCCTTTTCTTCAGTCGCAAGTCTTTTGTCCTTAAATTAAGTGCATCATCAAAAAGTTTATTGGACTTGCTTAGTCTCTTTCCCATTACTTCAGAAATCTGTATCCTCTGTGAAGTCTCAACTCTATCAGTTTTTCCCTAAGCTTTTGAAGGCCTTGCCTACTTCCCTCATTGCTAATTACACATGCCCTAAAGACTGAATCATTGGGGCCATTTATTAATCACTTGATCAGAAAAGCCTCTTCATTAGGCATCTCAGTCTCAGCGAAGTCTTCCGCAGCAGTAGAAGAAGGTCAGGAAGCGAGGTCAATATACAGTAAAATAACTTGCATGGCATAAAGCTACATTTTCTCAAAACAAATCTAAATTTTTGCTTGGAAATTCCAGCATGCTGTGCTGCGTGTCATGCTGCCCTCTACAGTACCCTGCTAGGTTTAACAGCAAGTTTCATGGTGGAGTGCTACATTGCACAGGAGCGTCCTCCTCAAAGCCACACAGCCTCACTCAGGGATGGTTTGTGGTGCAGATGTATCAGACCCCACACTTTTCATCGGTGATTTCTAGAAATAAAGATAGAAGGTGATGGGAGATGCATATCCAGGTAAACACCTACAGATGATATAAACTGTTCTTTGACAAATTTTAATTTTATTAAAGAATGTTTATGCTAAGCTTAAATATTTAAAAAGCTGATTCACGATTTCCTTTGTTTATAAACTTAACAACAAATATAAATTGTATATTATATGAGAGTAGTTAGTAGCATCACTTATGCCAATGACCAGAAATCAGCCATAACTTTGTGGTAGCCACATGCCTACTAAATTCAAAGACATCTGAGAATTTCAATATATAAGAAGCATAGTGACTCCAGTTTGGGATTGAACTGGTAGATAAAGGAAATGTATAAGAGGCACACTATTTTTGCTTGTATTAGAAGTTTATTTGGTGTGGACTGGAAAGAGGACAGGTGAAGATCAGTGAGAATTCAAAAAAAACCCTGTTCCTGCTAAGTGGGTCCTTGACCCTATGTATGACTTGGCTCAAGGCAGTTGTCCAAAAGGAACAAACTCACAAATATTGACAGGAGTAAATGTTACTCCAGAGGTCATATTTCCATTTGTTACCTGATTCCTGGTGTCCTGGGACAAGGATTTTGAGCTCACGCAATGGAGCACACTGACTTGTCATTTCTCCAAATCCTCACCATAATTTTACTTCCTGACAGTGTTTAATCATTACTGTACACTGTCTAGTAACATTCCCCAAACTTCAAGCCTTCATTTAATAATAATTAAATAATTTTGATCAACAATCACATAACATAGAATCGAATGAATAAACTAAGCCCTTTCTTCAGCTGTTGTTGTCTTTAACTTAGGCTATGGGCCATAAACTGAGCCATACAAAACTTTGATAGGCTTAAACTACGATCAGCCTCTCTTGTTTGAGCTGCTACACATCTGACACATGCTACTGTGTCACATGAGTTTACAAGGACCACCAGGCTAACTGGCCAATCCAGAAAGGATGTTTAAATGTCATTGGCATGCTTTGGAATTTATCAGGCTTCTTTTGAGACAAGGTCTCACTATATAGTTCAGGCTGGCCTCGAGTTCACTGTGTAGCACAGGCTGACCTCAAACTTGCAGCAATCCTCCTGCTTCAACCTCCTGAGTACTGGGCTTGTAGGCATGTGCCACCTACTCTTGCTGTTCACTTGGATAATCTTTTAATTTGACTTCTTCACTATCAATTTATAGGTTCATTGTCATATTAATATAAGATACACATATGATAAATTGTCAACATTTGAATTACTAAGGTGTGTCATTAAAACATAGATATTAAGTAAACAGAGATGACCAAATTATCAATCTAAAATGCTCACATACCAGTAGTGAAAAGGACAAAAGGAAAATAATCACCATGAACAGGAGAAGTGCCATTCTACAGTGATGCAAAAGGTGGCTGATAAACTAAGAGAAAGCACCTTGAGGAACTTGTTTATTTGTACTACTGAATTTTGAAAACCTAGTTTATGCATGATTTATACATTTTTAGGCAACTAGTGGGGACTGTGTAAATATTTTCTTAATGCAATAATATTTCTTGTCCAGCTTTTTATTAATACCAAATCCAAACATTATCTAAGATGCTCCATTTTGTATATTGTAAACCACTCCTCTCTGAAGTCTTTCAGACCCTCACCATTTGGAACTTCTGGTTCAGTTTCTAGGGCTTTTCATGAAAATCTGCTAAAATCTACCTAAACTCTGCTGCTTTTCACAACAAACATCCCTCCAAGTCATTCACAGGGAGCTGCGTCTGGTCATCTGGGCTCTGCCCTCTCAGCTCAGAGCAATGCAAGCTGAGTGGCAAAGCCGCCCCTCGCCGCCGTCTTCCTGATTGTGCTCTCCTGCTCAGAATGTCTTCAGTTCTGTTCAGACTCCTACATGTTCTGAGAATTTATTTGACATATCAAAACCTCATTTGCCGAGGGACACATGTCAAAAATTTGCAAACATTCGGTGCATATACAACAAGAATTCTTTGTCTCTAATTACTGAATTGGATCTTAATTTTTCAACAATAGTTTAATGAGCATGTATATCCAGTATCTATATTCGTTTTGCACAGACCATCAAGTGCATTAGGTATCTCTAAGGAGAGCTTGCAGCAGGTCCACACAGCGTCCACTGCCTTGCCCTTCCTTCCCAAAAGAAAAGGCATTGCTATTTACTCCTCTCACGGGTACAGCGCCTCCTTGAGAGTATGGCATCTCACCTGTCCAAGGTGGCCCATGAGACTGAGGCTCACTGCAACCCCTGAAGCCTGTGGAGAAAGAGCCAAAGCAAAGACCCCTTGAGGATGGCTTCTAGGGAGGATTTATGTAATAGTAACAATGACATGAGTAGGAATGTTTCCTTTTGCAGGGACCAGGCAAATAGCTCAGCAGATTAAAGCACCTGCAAGCAGGCTCAGGGGCTAGGGGTTTGATCCCCTGGCCTGCCATGCTGGCCCCCCTCCCAGGGCACCCTGAGACCGAAATTGAGATTGGGCTTGGTGGCCGTGCCTGTAATGCCAGCTTTTGGGAGGCTGTAAACAGGAGGATCACTACAAGTCTGATCTGGTAATGAGACCCTAAACACCCTGTCGACCTTTCCCTAAAATAAAAAAAGAATGTTTTCTTTGTTTTTCTGGATAGTGTTTTGCTGACTGTGGCTCCCAGGATGCTGCATGGGTTCCCTTTTAGTTGGAGGTCAGCAGAGGTTCAGAAGGAAAAGCACAGGTCGTTATGGCTGGAGCCCTAAACTAACCCTGAGCTCACAAGGCTGTTCTCCTCAGGATTCAATAGAGGAACACATATTTTCTGTGTGTTGAACATCAGGCCCTTTTAAATTACAGTTTCTTGGGGCTGGGGAGATAGCTCAGTGGAATAAGTGCTTGCCTGGCAAGCACAAAGTCCTGAGTTCGATCTCTAGTCCCATCAAAAAAATTAAAAAATAGGGGCTGAGGAGATGGCTCAGTGGAATAAAAGCTTCCCTGGCAAGCACAAGGGCCTGAGTTCAATCCCCAGTTCCACCAAAAAATAAATAAATAAATAAATAAATAAATAAATAAATACATTACAGTTTCCAAAACCTGCAGCTGAAAGCAACCTGATCAGTTCTCATATTTAAGTGTGACCTCTAATCTCTGCCCTGTGGCTCTTTTCATTCCCAAACCTTAGAACATTAAATTCACATTTAGTCTTAACCGTCTTTGCTTTACTTTCCTAGGTCTTATTCATGAACACCTTTCCTTTATTCCATGGGCTTTTATTGAACAGTCACAAGGTTCCGAGTTCTATTCTAGACAATGTGGAATCCTAGACGACTGTCAATGTGCGTGGGGAGGAGGCGGGCTGTGCTCTGTGTGGGGCTCCTTGTGTTCACCGGCAGCTCCCAGAGTTCCTGGTAGCACCACAGCAGCAATGATGCTGAAGTCTCCTTTTCCTTCCATTTCCCACTGTTCTACTCCTTTTCCCTTTTTGTGGCCCATAACTCTTCCCTTCTCCCGTGGTCTTTCCTGTTTTTTCCTTTGCCTCTGCTTTGTACCAACATTTGTGTTTTGTTTGTGTGACTTTTCTTCCAAAAGCACAGTGGAAGTTAGTTATTTCATTGCTTCTTTATCCCACTGAGGTTTTGCGAGAAAAAGACTGATAACCAGACAATTACAGAATTAACTGATGCAGCAAGTCTATTAAGAAAGCAACAGCCAATCTGTAAGGAGATCCAAGTGTTCACATCCTCAGCGAATGATGTAGGGGTTAAGCACAGACTTCGGACCCTGACAGCTTATATTGAAATCCTGTCTCCACCCCTTACTATCTGTGTGATCTTGATTTAATCTGTCTCCACCCTCCCATGACAAGGAGATAATAAGTGCTACTCATGTGGTTGTGATGTGGGCCAATATATTCATAACTGGTAAGTGCTTAGAAGAGTTCCTGTTCCATAGTAAGTACCACTGCATTTTGAGGTGGCCATCATCCAGTGGCACTGTTGTCTATGTACTTATGTTATGAAGTCATTTACAACTTATCTCTAGAGAACACAAGAACACAGAGAGCCAAATGAAAGATTTGTAATGAAAGTATTATTATGGATAGGCCCAAGTTCCTAGGTAGGAGTCATAACCATATAATTGGTCCTAAAGAAGACCTGTCTTCCAGGCCAGTAGACAAGAACTTGGTCAGGCCAACATTGACTTTTCTGGAACCAGAGCTAGCAGAGATCTTCCCAGCACCATTCTCCTGAGACTGCTGGCGATTACGTACCCTTAAACTCCAAGCCACATGTTAAAGCTTGTATCTAGATGTCTCCCACCACAGCCTTGTGCAGTTATAGGTCGAACTTTTTCAGAGTTAGCCAGATCTAGAGTGAATGATTAGTGGTGCAATACTAAGATTAAGGATGTGAGGATTAAGGATGAGAGTGCTACCCACGCTAAGGGACAGTAAAGGGCTTGCATTAGTTACTGATGGGGGGTCACTGGCTTGCTTTTGCTGTCTTCTGCCTGCCATGAATTATTCTTCCTCTGCCTTGGTACCAGCCAATTATAGACTGAAAATTTTATGAACTGTGTGCCAAAAAAAACCTTTCTTTCTTTAACTTTGGGTGTTGGTAGTTTGTCTCAGCAAAAGTAACTAACACACCATGGCAATGACCTGCGTCCCCAGACCCCTGTAGCAGATACCTTCCCAGATAGTAGGAGAGAAAAGGGAAGAGATCTATTCCTTCCAGGAGGTGCTAAAAATCAGATCCAAGAGTCTATTACAGATCACTGTCCTTAGGCATGGGACTACCATATTTTTAAGGAGGCTTCTGGGAAATGTAGTTTTTTGGCTTCAGTAAGGAAATAGGCAAGAGCATATATTGGGAGCAGATTATCAACACTTTTATTCTCTAAAATCATTGAATATAAAATTAATTTTAAACAAAGTGTTTAGACAAGATAACATGTTTGCATCTTGTACTATGAATGACTACTATGAAGACAATATGCAATGTACTAATTATCATAACTGTCCTACTAATGTGTTTTAAACAGTCTCATTGCTATTTCTTTCTCAATAAAATTAATAAAAAATGAATAAAATCATGTGAATAAATTACTTATTCAAAAACAAAATAAAAAATCATATTTAAATTGTTAACAACAATAACAAAAAATGCAGCTTGTAATCATGCATAGGCCCAACAAGTATTCTTCGAGGATTCACTTGTAGCTCTATGGTGTACAATTGGCTCATTGTCCTACTCCCAACCCACCACTCTCTAGCTGGTCCACTTAAGTTGTCTTGTTCCTTATGTTCCTACCTGTCCTGGGGACCAGGCTGATCCTAAGACTCTCAGCCTCTCTGGAAGCCAGGGTCCCCTCAGGTCCACCCTGGGAGTAGAATCACAAGGACCTATCAGATGCTGGCGACATTCAAAATATGGTCTCCTGAAGGTCACTGCAGAACTTTAGGGCCTGAGGTGGATTCAGAGTCATTGCTCACATAGTATTACTTTAAAACAATGTCTTCATTCTATTTGTGAAAGGAAATATTTTGGTCACATAATTAACTCTAGCTCTCTCATTACCTAACTTAAAGTAGTTGTAAAATAAAATAAGAGCTTTAATTTTGAACTCTACTTAAATTTAGGATTGAAACAAGAAAACTTATAGTTAGCTTGACTTTAGCATTCTGAATACCAAAGAAGAAAAATTGATATTATTTTACTATGAATTTCTAATATACTCAAAGTACATTTGATATAAATATTCATTTACTCTATTTATTATAATAGTTAATTTAGCCAAAGAGATGGCTCAGTAGAATAAGCTCTTGCCTGGCAAGCACAAGGGCCGGTGTTCAATCCCCGGTTCTGCAAAAAAAAAAAAAAAAAGTTAATTTACTAAGCAAACTTTACTACTTTATAAATATTTTATAACTAAAGCAAAGCAACTTTGTCATTCTTTGAGACCTACAGTCATTAAAACAAAGTGAATTAATTTTTGGAATTGATTCATTTTTAAATTAATTAATTGTGAATTTTGAAATCATAGCACATTTTTCTTTGTGTACCAACAAAGTCAGTGATAAATAGCAAACACTAAAGTCACTGCTCAGGCATCATGGTATTTATCAGGGTACTATTTGCTTCATTAAGCGCAGTCATCCCCCCACAGCTATTCAGGCTTGGTCTTCACTCTTCAGATTTCCTCACTACTCACAAGCAGGGCTATTTTACAGTTTATGGTGGAGGAAAAAGTGAGAAGACTGTTTTGTGTAATGCTGTCCCTGGTATGCCCTATCCCCAGACCACAAGCAGCTTGTCCATTCCAGACACTTGGACAGGTGAGTTCTGTTGACATGTTGAAAAAAAGCCCTTTACGGTTTTTCATCCAGAAAGAGTTTCCACTGCCTTGCCCAGGTGAAAACAGTAGTGCAATTACACTTGATGTTCAGATCTGCATACAGCAAAGGGGGTTATTTTGCCTCCAAAGCCAGAAGCTGACCTCCCCTTCTGGACCCCACATCTTCACACATCCAGGCTAGAACCTACTCTTTTCTGTACTCCTGTGGGCTATGCATTCTACCTTCAGCCTTGACCAGTGGGCAAAGGGTGGCAGAGTCCAGTGTGGGTGGTGGGGTTAGTGTGTGGAGCTCCTCAGCAGGGGCCTCATGACTCAGCTGGTGGAGTACTACAGTGACCCCCTCTCTCTATCACCAAACTGTTGCCCAAGTCTGGAAAGAACTTTGCACTTTGTGGCCTATATCTACTAGGAGGATATCCACAGAGAACCCCTAAATCTGTCCCTCTCCCTGGTTTACCTAATATTACCATCCATCTTTGCCCTAGAAATCTAGGAAGTAACTTGTGACCTTTCTTTTTCTCTTATTCCAACCAAGTTCAGCCCAGATGTTGGTCCTGCTCACCGTTCCTGCAAAATATAATTTATAGGAGCATATTCCTTCTCTCCAGGACTCAGGGGTCTCACCAGACAACTGTACAGCTTCCTACACTGGCACTACTTTAGCTGGTACCCCCTCCAAGCCACCTTCACCTTCTGCTGGGAGGACCTGCAGATGAGATGGGGTGATTGCTACCCCATGACTTCCTATTAAATAGAGGGTGGCATCCAGGCCAGGTCCATGTCCTATCAGTGCTGGACACTTGAGCCCCTGGTCACTTTGCCAATTTTATCTCATCAGGTTCTCCCTTAGTAAGCAAGCTCTGGCCTCTGGGTCTGGGTCCTTCTGCTTATTCCAATAGCAGCCCCTATTTTGTCTTCCCTGGCACCCCGTGCCTAATGTTTCCCACTTTCTCACTTTGAAGGGTTGGAATGGGTGATGGTTTGGATAAGTGTCCCCCACTGTGCACTTTATGGCCTATATTTCATAGGAGGATATCCACAGAGAACCCCTAAATCTGTCCCTTGTTGAAGGCTTGGGTCCTCACCTGTGGCACTTGGGAAGGTGGCAGGTCCTTTAGGAGTTGGAGCCTTTCCCACAAGTCTCAGTTACTGGCAGCTTGCCAGCGAGTGGGATCCGGCAACCTCTGGCCCTTCTATCTCCTTCCTGGATGCCACGGGATGAGCAGTCATGGCAGCTCATGTGTTGCCTCACCACAGATCCAACTGATCAAGAGCCTTCTGATTCCTGCGCGTCTAAGGTGCAAAATAAACTTGCTTTTAAAATAAACACATTTTTAAATTTGATGATCTCAGCCATCTTGGTACACTAACCCAAAGCTGACGACCACCCTTCTTCAAGGATTTGTCTTTAATATCACTCCCCAGGTAGCCTCCTTGGACCATCTGCTTTTGTTTCCTTCCAGAGATTTCCATCATTTTATGTTCTCAGCAAACCTTATTTTCTTTCTAATGTTATTAACACTTTGTTGTTGTTTTATTGTTTGACCTCAAAGAAGAAAAGCAAAATTCTTTTACTTTGTTCACCAGTCTATCCTTGAAGCATAGTATTTTTCCTGGCACACAGCAGAAGCCTGTTAAATATGTGCTGTTTAAAATAACTGAACAAAGGAGTGGGACTGCTGTGTTCTATTTGTGTAACAAAGCATTTTAAAGGGCATTGATCTGATTCATATTCCCTTGGCAACATGGTCAAAAACTTTTACTTATCATCGAAGCATTTAACAAAATACCAGGCAAGACCCAAGGAAAGCAGGAGCAAAAGCCAGAGTGTACAAAAGTCGCTGACAAGAATATCGCAGTCTTGTAGATCAATATTTTTAAAATGAGATGGTCAGACCTTTTCGCAGCCATTGCTCTTGCTACAGATAGGCAAATTAGCATCATCAGACAAATGCTGCTGCCTGGAGTGGTTGAACTTGTCTGCCTGCCTGGGAAGGTTTACTTCTCTCAGATAAGGGCCAAGTGTCACTTTTATAATGAGTTCTTCATCCCACTTACATTGTGGCCCCTCACCACTAACATAGGTACACATGTACACCACATCCTTAACCACCCACTCCACACTTTATTTTTCCATGGTGCTTGTTACATTCCAATGCGCTATTTGTTTATCCTTTGTTATGTCTCAGGAATTTTGTTTCATTCACTACCCAAGTCTGTAAAGTGGTTCCTTGTATCCTACAGCTGATTGATAAACAGATGAATTGATAGTGTTATACTGCAGAAATAAAGAATTTGTTCTTTTTTTTCCTACATTTTCAGTTCTGACTAGGTTGATGCTATCTAGTATATGTAAACATAAACAATTTTATACTGTCAAGAGATTAAATCTAGTGTATTCCAGTCATTAGTGTGTGGCTGCTCAGCTTGTACACTGTTCAACTCCAGGACAGTCACAGAGCCTTACCCAGCAAGCATACCTGTACTACCATATGCAAAGACCCTAAGAAGATTTCAATGATGTAGTTGTTGGAAGAAAGGGAAAGAGGGGGAAAAAGTGGACAAGAAGAAGCAAAAAGATATGATGGAAAAAGATATTCAAGTAAACAGGAGAGTGAGTAAAAAGAAGAAGAAAAATTAGAAAAACAAAGGATAAGCAGAAGCCAGGAAAACCAACAGAAACAAGACCCTGGCCTCACTCCTCTGGCTCCTCTCTTCCCATCTGTTTGTTGGCCAGGTCCCTTTTATCCACCCTCTGGTTCCTTCATGCAGCTTATACATAAAAACTGACTTAGGTCACCGAGTTTCAGGCCCACTGATATTTACTATTTACACTTAGATATGATTCACAAGCTTCAATTTTTAAAAGCACATTTTCTTCCTAAATAGCTAAATTCTGTTTATAGAATGCTGAGTCCTGAAGTCTCAGGGTGGCCCAGCCTGTAGCTGAATCAACAGTTAATGGGGCCATCGTAGAGTAGATGCAGAAACATAGCTAGGAGACCATCGATGAGAAAAGGAGGTGTAGTGTTAGCTGGCTTCTTGTAGCTGTGACAAACACCAAGAATATAGCAATTTAAAGGAGGAAAACTTTATTTTGGCTTACAATTCAGAGGTTTTCAGCCCATAGCCAGCTGTTTCCCTTGCTGTGGGCCTGAGATGAGGTAGGTCGATGTGGTGGTAGGTGTGGTAGGGAAAAGTCATACATCTCGTGGCAGCCAGAAAGGAGAGAGAGAAACAAAGAGGAGCACAGAGGAGCAGACCAAGGACAAAGTACCCCTTTCAAGGGCACACTCCCAGTGACCTGCTGCGTCCAGCTAGGCCACCTGCTAACACACCTGTTCAGCTATTTACTCATGAATGGATAATTGTTCTGGTGAAGCCAGGCTCTCATGAGCCAACCACCTCCCAGAAGTTCGTCAGCTCTGAACCCTGCTGTGGTGGACATCAAGCCCCCAACATAGGTGCTTTGGGGACATCTATCATATCCAAGCAAAAATGCTGACCAAGCCCTGGGAGACAGCAATAGTTATCATAAAGGGTACCACATGTAAAACCAATACATAAGGATGTAGAAATAGTGAGGTTTTATGATTGAGTATAGCAATGAAAATGAGAAAATAAGATTTCAAGTTTAGGAACCTAAACCATGCTATTGTGAGAGAACTGATACTTGAGTAGAAGATTCTGCATGGAAATGATTGGGTAGAAGAGGGCAAACTAATTTTTATATATGCTCATAGGAAATCAATCCTTTGGAATTGGATAGGAGTCTTATTGAATGAAAGGATTTAATAAACAACATAATATAAAGGTAGCTACACAATATATTTCTCTTTGTATTTGGCCTTCATTATGTGAGGACAGCTCATTTACATAAGAAGAAAAGTTGAATTTTAAATTTGGCGATATGCATTTCAATTCCTCTTTCCTAATGAGGTTGTGCAGGCATAATGGCAAAATATGAAAATTTGAATGTAATTAGGAAAGGAAAATTGTAAACTAAATATCAGTTTCTAGAACTGTTTAAAGAAGGAAAAGAATGAAGTTGTACATATTTTCTTTGGCTCATGACCATAAAAGTTGCAGTTCAAACTTCATAATAATACAAAGTGGGAAAGAAACCTGGCAAAAGCAAAACTAGGGCAGGAATCGTAAAAAAATTCTTCAGTAGAAAGTCAGTCCAGATAGAAATTTTAAAAAAGGAAAAATAGCATTTTATAAAAACTGTAAGAGCTGTGTGCCAGGCCATGTTCTAATTTTATGTATTCTCCCAAACTTTACTTAATCCTCATCCTAACTCTGTAAGGTAGATTCTATTATTATCCTCGTCATACAGATGAGGAAACTGACCCACAGACAATATCTCTTGGAGGAAGTAGAGGACATAGAACAAATACTTTCCTTTTTCCCCTAGGAAATCATAGAATGTGAAAAAATAGAAATAAAATAAAAGGGCTCTCCCAAAATAAAAGCACCCTAGTTATTCTCCCCTTCCCAACAAATATCATTGCCATATTATTATTCACAGTTCTATTCTGCCTGGTCTTTCTCTATAACCAGTACATATGGATCTCAACCTAGCTGTCTAGAGAGAGTGATGCACCCCTGGAGACAGGCCAAGGGCAAGCAGTTACCTTGTATTCCCTAGGGGACAGACCTGCAGTCAGGAGACAGGTGACATCTTCTGCTTTCAGGTGGGCCACCTGTCACTATTCCTAATATAATCCCCACTGTTAGCAAAAGAAATTCTTCCTTGTCCTGCTTGCATGGCTGGCTCTTTTTCACTGAATCATGGAGTTCTTTCTGGAAATTGGAGGAGGGGCCTCTTCTTTGACTCTAAGTATCCACCACTTCCATAGTTAGTGTTTCTTTTGCACAATCTCCTCTCAAACAGCAATTTCCTAATCCTGCCATCCACATGCACAAATAGAGGCACACAAAAAGACCCCATTCCATGGCAAAGCTGGAACACTGTGTATAGCTGCACAGGCTGGATGCTACATGACCCAGGGGGACAACCTAGGTATATGCATACTAGTGTTTCAGCAAATGGTGATAATATCTCTTGTTTTAAGAAACTTTGAACTATCCCCTTTCCTTGACAATGGAAGAAGTGTCCTGAGGAAGAAGTATCCTTTCTCCGTATTTTAAGAAACAGTATATGACCAACTAATGCCCCCAGCCAGCATCAACAGTGTTCACATTTCTCAGGCAGGTTTCCCTGGAACTCCAGATGCTTCCAAAACATCCCATGACCCTGGTCCATTCCCCATCCCATGTGGACTAAACACATTCATTCCAGGTTTCAAACCAACCTAGTCCTCCCAAAGACTCTGCTCACCTGGTCCTAAATTATAATATCTTTTGACATGAGAATCTGCTACTACTTTCTGGGAAGAAGTAGGGCAGATAGAGAGAAGAAATACTTTTGTTTTTTCCCTAGGAAAATATAGAATGAGAAAAAAATGACCCTAGTTAATCTCCTCTCTTCCCCCAAATCCTCATGTTATGTTATGTCTCAGTTATCTTTTCACTTGTTGCTGGGACAAATTACCTGACACCCAGAATGAAGGAAAGAAAGATTTATTTAGCTCACTGTTAGTGGAGGTTTTAGTCCATACTCGGTTGGCTGCCAAAGCAGTAGCACAAGGCAGATGGCAGCAGTTCATGGAGGTGGGAAAAAGTGAAGAGCAGAGGAAGAAGCTACAGCGTCTGTCAAGCCTCTCTCTCTCCCATGCTGACTGTGAAGATTGGAGCTCCTCTGAAGAAGTGGCATGCAGAATCCTTTCTCAACCCCTTTATATATTCTTTTTGTGCTGAATTATTCTAGGCTGGGCCCTTGACACCCCAGGGAGGGCCCTCCATTCCTCAAGAAGGGGCCTCCACACACTATGGCGTGGAATCGCTGAGCCCATCCAGCTAAGATTTTGACCCCTCAAGTTGACATAATGTGTCAACCACCACAGGTTATTATTCCCATTCCTCTTCTCCCTGGTTTTTCAAAGAGGAAGGGTCCTGAGAATTTCACTTCTGCATGGCTGTTGGATGTGAGTGAAGTGTCTCAGTAGTCACTGTTAGTGCTACAGATACCCAGGTGAAGTATCTGGGAGAGCCCATGAGAATGGAAAACAGGGCAGGTATGAAGGCAACTAGCTTTGTTGCTGAGACCACAGAACTCTTGAAAAGTAGGAAATTGTCAATTAGAATTTTTCAGAGTTGTTGTCCCTCATGTGCTCCAACCTTCTTCTAATTTCTCAAGAAAGAATTATCGAAGTTAGTTGATCCTGTAAACTTCAGTAAGAAACACACAACTACACTGGGTCAGCATAGTTCTAGATGTGGCTGAATGGATTTACTGAAGACAGAAGACTCACAGTAGGCCAGCTTGTTGCGTGGAGATACAAAGAGGAAATGCAGAATGAAGATTCACTTCTCTTTCTTGGGACGATCTCCAGTTTTCACCTTCACCTAGGACTTTGTTTCCTGAGTTCCAGTGCAGACTTTTTAGCTTTAAGCACAGATTTCTCAGCCTTTTGGTACAAATTCTTCAGCCTCATGATGTAGTTTCACATACGACACTACACAGAGATCCATGTCTTCAACTATACCCTTCAGATGTCTAGCACAGACAAACCTTTTGCACTCTTCCACACCTGAACTTGTGGGTTCCTATTATAAGCCAATCTTATAAATATTTATATTTATATATTGCATTAAATGGTGTAGTAAATACTAACTGATACAGAAATACACAGGGCTGGCCAGATAGCTCAACAGATTAAAGTGCCTGCTTAGGCAGATGTAGGGACCAGGGTTCAAACCTCAGTGTGCTGTGCTGGCCCCACACACAGTGCATGCTGAGACTATGATTGAGACGGGGCATGGTAGTGGATGCCTGTAATCCTAGCACTGGGGAAGCTGAAAACAGGTAGATCACTAAGAGTCCAATCTGTGTAATGAGACCCTGTAGACCCTGTACCAAATACATTTAAAAAATAAAATAAATACATAAACACATACATTTATGCTTACATTTTATTTTATTTTTTATTTTTTTCAAACTTATTGATAAACAGATAGCAATGAGACAGTTTCAAATCAAATCGGAAGTACACTTTCAAAAAATAATACACTGCATATATTCTTCTTAGTGGTTAATTGCTGTATAAGATGCAGACTTGTGATCCTATTTACAAACACCATTAGAACAAATCATTCTATTCATTAAGAGAATGCAACTATATATCTATCCCAACCACTTT
>NW_004524667.1:7991980-7998607 GCF_000260255.1 Octodon degus | reverse complement strand
AGCTGAGAAAAATGTGTATTCAGCTGTGTTTGGGTGGAACACTCTGTATATGTCCACCAAGTCCATTTGTTTCAAACTCTGGCTCAGTTCTGTTATTTCTTTGCTAAGTTTTTGTCTGGTTGACCTATGCTTACATTTTAAAAGAGAAATTTCAAATCAAGTTTTTTTCTGCTCACTTTCACAATTGCATAAGAAAAGTTAAAAAAACCCTATTTATTACTTCAAAATATATTTGAGAGTTGGATTTGTGAGGAATTTGTTTTGTGCAGAGCTCAGGCTTTAGGAGGGGAGGAAAGAAGACGCAGAATTATTTGTGTTACATTAGATTTTGATGTGTTAACTTTTTCCTGTATGTTGTTGTAAAATCTTTCCTAAGAGTTGCTACTTATCGTTACTCTTTTTTTTTTTTTTTCGTGGAACCAGGGATTGAACTCAGACCCTTGCACTTGCCAGGGAAGCGCTTATTCCACTGAGCCATCTCTCTGGCCGAGGGTTGCTACTTAGAAACTTGGTTTTGGAGGCAATAATGATTGATAACAATACAACAACTATTTTTTAATTTCTATTGATTTGTTTGGTGAAGTTCTGTATTGTTTCCAATAATTTTTAATGTAATTTCTTTGATGTTTTGCTATTTTATATTATGTTTTGATAATTTAAAAAAGATCAACAACAAAGAAAAAAACAAAATATGAGCAAAGGATTATACCTCTTCTGAAGTATTCCTCTAGGTCACACTCATTGCAGATAATACTGTACTCCACTTACTACTACCCTGCAGGGATCCTTGGGCTGCAGGTTTTAGAAATGTAGTCGACTTATCAATGACAAACTAGAAGTAGCTATATTGGGGGCTACTGTTGTGACACACCTAAATCTAGATTGCTTTCCAACCTAGGGTTCATGAATTTTTTCAATACTGTGGCTGAAATACTCTGACTTCAAAGTCATCACAGCGAGCTAGGTAAAAATGTAGCCAGGAAATTTCAGAACAACTATGGTGCTGAAGAATAGAAAGTAGTGGAGATTATTATAAGTGAAACAAGTTTAGTTACAATGAAAGCAATTTATGTTGACTTTTCTGTGATTCTTTTACAGTAATCATACATGCAATAATCAAGCTTAATTTATTTCATTTAGAAACACTATTTTCCCAACAGTGTCTTTTAAAAACTAGCAGTCATGCACAACAGCTTCGTAGAGTCACCAGTGTACTAAAAATGACAAACTTTTACAATATTTCTGGTTGGTGTTGCTTAATTAAGCATTATTAGTTCTGAAGGTTTTTTTTTTTTCTAGACAATTAAGTTCCCAAAGAATTATTTCAAATCTGTCTTTAAATACTAATGTTTATGCGTCACTTAAAGGCACATATTCTCTGTAGAAGATAAAGAAAGGGGGAAAGGAAGAATAATGACCTCAGGGTTACAGACAACACTTAAGTCCATTTAAATCAACGGCTGCTGTTTATTTTCCTTTGTGACTGTGGGCTCTATCAGGTCTCCTCGCATCCACACCTGCATCTTTTGGGTTTGTTGACATTTCACCCCATGACTGCATTCGATAAACACCACTCAGAGTGAATAACAACAGAGTTGAAATGGTAGAGAAAGCCAGCCAGAGGAAATCCAAATGTTATGCTTACAACTTAATCTGAATAACCATACTGATTTGTGATCGTAATTTTGAGATAGTTAAAGTGTCATCTTAACTTTATAGTAGAAAATAAATGCAATGAACAGAGTGCTCTGGGGTACTTAAAGTAATCACTATGGGTTTAAATTATAAAAATAAAGACAACCATGCTTTATTAATGTCAAGTAGGATGCTAAAATCCTGTTGTTTTTCAACAATTTTTGGAAACATATTCTTACTTATTCTTTTAGGTTATGTAATCTCTCTCTCTCTCTCTCTCTCTCTCTCTCTCTCTCTCACACACACACACATACACACGCACACACACATACACACTCAGTGGAAGAGGCTTCTGTGGATTTTAAGTCTTTGCACTACTGTTAGGAAGCTTCTCTGGGGAAGAAATAGACGTCAAGCCAGCAAGAATCTGTATGGTAACATCAATCAGCAGGAGCAGAAAGCCTGAGCCTTCTGGGTGCAGAAACTGTGCATTTTGTAGCAAACCAGTTTTGTTTTTCACCGGTAATGTTAAAGCCAGGTTACAGACACCTTCCCATTGCCAATCTGTATTCCTCAGTAACAGACAACATAAAGAAACCTAGGCCTGCTACTAGTGCAGTACCTAGCACAATCCCTGGTATGCATTTGGCAATCAGTGGATGATTGCAGAATTTAAATGAAGTGGAACTGTACAAAATTAACACATACAGTAGGTTAAAAGGGAACAGAAAAATCTTAGAACTAGAAAAAAACTTAAAGTCACTTTAATTCCCACCCTTCCCCCATTAATCAATGGAAACTTGGTAGCAAACAAAATGAGCATTACTAAATCACTACTGTCAAATTCCCCAATGCCAACACCCATTTGCGAACTCTTGGAATGTCAGAGTAGGGTTAGGCCACAGGTTTGGGGCAGCCTTGTGAGGTATGAATCTCTCCTACATTATACTCTTTAAGTAATCCCCAGACACTCTTAAACATGTTAAGATAGAGATTATTCCACTTCTGAATCAACCCATCTAATTTCTGAATAGCTAAACATTTTCCTCTTATTGTACCGTCTATGTTCTAATACCTTCTATCCATGGTTTTTATAATGCTATCAAACATGAAATTCAAGCAATAAAATATATTTTATACTTCGTCTTTCAAATACACAAAAACCTTTATTATTTTAGTTCAATGGGCTAAACACTAATTGAATTCTTAATGTTTGCTGGACACTGTTAGGTGCTAAAATTTTAGACAAAGGAGAATAACTATCCACAGTTCCTCTCAACTTTCCTTTTAAAAGTCTATATCAAAAAGTCATTTCTGTTTTTATTTATTTATTTATTTTTGTATTTAGGACAGGGTATACAGGGTCCTACTGCATAGATCGGACTTGTAGCGATCCTCCTGTTTACAGCCTCCCAAGTGCTGGGATTACAGCTGTGCACCATCGCTCCCAGTCTCAATTGCTGTCTCAGCACACCCTGGCGGTGGGGCTGGCATGGCAGGCCTGGGGAATTGAACTCCAGGCCCCTGTGTCTGTCTAAACAGGTGCTTTAATCCACTGAGCTATTTGGCTGGCCCATCATTTCTGTTTTAAATTGATCACAGAACTAGATATTATAACAGAAAATGCATACTTCCCTGAGCCAGTATACTTCAGTTTCTTAGCTGCCCAGGTAATAGTTCCTGTTCTACTTCCAGTTGCTTCTGACTCTTAGAAATGACTAGTAACTCTGATGCATAACTGGTCACTATGATGTGAATTATATAAACCAATGCCTAAGCTGTATAAACCAATAGTGAACCATTCTGTCTGTGCACTTCCTGCTTGCTTATCCCATATAAGCCCTAACCCTCCAAAGATCAGGGCTTGATATTCTGGGAATGATCCCAATCAGTGCCTGTTGACACAAATCAATCTGCCTCCAAGTCCTGGGTGTTGTTTAAATGTTTCTGTTTGCCATTGCGTCTAGTGCCATGCTGGCCATGCTGACCTCTTTGATCACTGGTCATGGCCCTTGCATATAATGCAAGGGACCTCTTTTGGTCCTGATGGGAAGGCCTGCCTATGAGATTTCTCAAGTCATTTCAGAAGGCTGGAGAAGGATTCATGGCTTCTAGCTCCAACAGGTCACATCAGGCCCCAAAAGGTGAAAGGTACAGTCTGTCTGTCTGCTTGATTCCAGTAAGTCCCCTGAGGGTACTCCAGTTAGTCTATCTGTCAGTCCTTCTCAGTTTGAGTGAAAGAAAAACTTAATGAACTCTTGTTAGTTAAGGTCATCTTCAGGGGAAAGGTGTTAGAATATTTAACCTTTGAGCACCTGCTGAATGAATGTATGAGTGAGTGGAAAGACCAGCACAAGCAATAGGCTGCTCCATTTGTGCACCATGACTTGGAAGCACTGGTCACAGTGGCTGACTGGGCCCCCACCTGTGGCTCCATGGTGATCAAATTATAGCATAATGAGGCTTCACCCTTCTCAGCTAAGTTGTGCCTTTAGTGCCTGTGAGGGACATGACCCAAGTGGGCATCCAAGGTTCTCTCTCTGAGAGGTGCCCACCCTTTGTCTGTTGCACCATCATTCAAAGGTACACAACACACATAGGAATTCAGAGATGCAAATAATTAGTTAAAACTGACAAGTCTCTAACTTCAGGAGTAAAAGATTATTGTGGAGTTAAAAATCAAACCAAATACCTTCCTGTCTCAAAGAGAAAGCATAGACCAGCCACTTGAACTAGTTCCAGCTAGCCATTGCTGCATTAGGCACCGAGGTCCTCTCTCCAACCCTTCTGCTTACATGCAGATGGTGTTATCTAATGCCCAACAGAGATGACTGTCAACTATTCCTTTTGAGTTCCACATTTTGTCTGAGAAAAAATTGGGCTGTCAGCCTGACAAATGAGTTGTGCCCTGTCAAGCCTGAATAGATAAAACAGACAGGGGCCAGAAAGATAGCTCAGAGGCATAAGCACCTACCTGGCAAGCACAAGGACCCCAGTTGAATTCCTGGCCCCACAGGCTGTGCAGTCTTGGCCCTGGATGTGGATACCCACCATGTGGCCCCATAACCAGGCATGATGGCCCACACATATAATCCCAGCACTCAGACGATTGATCCAGGAGGAACTTTAAGTTCAAGACCAGCCTGAGGGCTACAAAAGTGAGCACAAGGCCAGCCTGAACTACATAGTGAGACCCTGTCTCAAAAAAAAAAAAAAAAAAGAACAGAGCTCTATCAAATTGGACCTTCAAGAGTTCATAGTCAAGGACAAACCTGTGATTTCGCTGGTAGGCAATGGAAAAGAACTCTCTGACTTCAAAAGTTCCTTCTGGAGCAGGCCGAATAGCTCAGCAGATTAAAGCGCCTGCAAGCAGGTGCGGGGGCCAGGGGTTGGATCTGGGCCAGCGATGCTGGCTCCGCCCCTGGGGTACACTAAGACAGAGATTGAGATTGGGCATGGTGGCCCGCACTTGTAATCCCAGTCCTTTGGAGTCTATAAACAGGAGAATCACTACAAATCTGATCTAGTAGTGAGACAATGAACACCCTGTAAACCCTTTCCTAAAATACACAAAATAAAATTCCTTCTGCCAGAAGTTACCATCATCAGGGCAACACTGGCTTTTGCCCCTTCTATCAGGCACAAACTTGTAGCCTGAAAGGACATCTTCAAAAACTCATCTCTCAGAGATATACACTAAGGTGTCACCCCGCAGATCCCTACCGCTACATTATTTTTGGACTGTTCTAGATTTAAAAGATGCTTTCCTCTGCTTGCAAATTTTTCTGAGAAGCCCCTTGAACTGGGATAATCCAAGATAAACAGTAGGCTCACTTGGACTCATTTGCTGTAAGGGTTAAAAACTATTCAGATTTGGCTCTGAATACACCTCTCCTGCCTATAAAGCCAGTTCAAGATCTCTGAGTTGCCAATGCTGCTGTGAATGACCTCTATGTATGTTGTCCCAGTCTTCTGCCACCAACAGCCTCCTGGCACATCTGCCTGGACCTGAAAACATGCCTTCTTCTGCCTTCAATTGGCTCCTGTCAGCCAGTCACTCTTCACAAAAAAAAACCCAGTTCTGGACTCGAAGGTTAACTGACCAGGACTCAGCTGCCCAGCAATTCAAAGACTTGTTTCCTCTTTAGAAAGCACTTCTGGTTATTGACACTTTCAACTTCTCTGCTGGAAAGGCTCAAAAGCTCTGCTATAATATCTGGCAGAAATAGTTTACAAAAAGGAAGGAACTCTGCAGATTTCTTAGAACTGCTGGCTTCCATGAAATCTGGAATCTTGAGTTCGCAAAACAATGATGTTTACTTAGTCTGTGCCCCGCCAGGGGGCCAGTGGCCCAGCTGTGCAAGTACTTGGATCTGATCACCAAGGGCTGCCTCGCCTCTTTGCCTACAGACTCACCTCAAACCAAGACCTGACACCTAGTGGTACACACTGTACCAAAAAATGAGGTGTTCTAAAAATGGGTCCCCTTACAGGTGCTGAGCACACTCTGTTTGCAGACGAAACTAGTTCTGCTAGAAATGGAGTCCTACAGACTAAATGGTAAATGGGGACCAAACTATGTTGCCCAGAACTCTCCTGTGGGGATGTTCTATACACCAAATTGTTTCTGGCTACTACTTGGAAACTTGTCACCAATGACACAAAATAATTTAGTCCAGACGCCTAAGTCCCCTTTGGGTATCCAATTTACTGAAAAATCCACCCCAGCCACTGAACCAGCCTCCACTATATGCTAGAAGTTACCATCCACTGCATTTGCAAACTCGGGCCCCTACATTTGTTCTCATAGCCCTTGCAGTCATCTCAGGCTTCAGTGTGTGTCACCAGTCCTGGCTTCTCATTCCCTACCCATATTGAGAAGACAATAAAAGTTTGTAAGGTCCTACTATAAGAAATCATCCCTAGATATGACCTACTCTTGAACAATTTCAGCAATAACAGGCCTGCATTTATAGCAGAGGTAAGTAAAAA
>NW_004524667.1:7977875-7991630 GCF_000260255.1 Octodon degus | reverse complement strand
TGCTTACTCAAGTCCTTGCTTCCCTACTCCCTGATAACTGTGCTTTTTGGCCTTACCATCTATGGATGGTTGCCCCAAAAGACTAGATCAAGTGAACACTTGACCAAGACTTGATAAGCATTGAAGGCCCATTGAACACTCTCCTAGACCAGATTAATCCCTTCACTACCTTACCAGAGTAACATTACAGCACAGACAGGCCTACATTATGTCTCTTCCTAAAAACAATTAGGAAAAAACCTCTTTAATAGCATAATCTTTAAAAGCATGGCTAGGGCCCATCCTAGGATCACTGATACCCCTAACGTTACTGCTTCTAGTTAGGCCTTATGTCAGAAGATCACACGTGATATGTCCAGCAAAGATTTGCTGAGGAAACTAAGAGAAGGGGAAAGCATAGCAGAAAAACCCCCATCCAGAAAGTATACTTCAGTTACTTGGTTACCCAGGTAACAGTTCCTGTCCCAGTTCTGGTTGCTCCTGTCTTTAGAAATAGCTTTGGGGCTTGCAGGTTAGATCACTTATTTAAGCACCTGTTAGGGTAAATCCAGTCAGGTGCAGGGGACTGTGGTTTGATCCCCAGACCCACCCTCAAGGCAGCCTGAGCCAACCAAAAAAAAAAAAAAAAAATCTTTCTCAAGAAATAACTGTGATGAAAAATACCTCTTCCTATTACACCTAAGGTGTTTGATATGCAGACAGATAGTGAGGTTAAGCTTAACAGCCTAAGTTGTACGGTAATAACAATAAGCTTGTCTTCTGGATGGTTAACAACCTAAGTTTGCAGACCAAAATTAGAGAAAAAGGAGAGCCGCAAGGAAAGTCAACATTTTGGCCCTGGCCTTCCAAGGTCAATTAAGACTCAGGACATATGAGAACTTGTACTGTAATGTCATGTAACTCGGTAGTGTCCCAAATTTTCTGATCAAGGAGATTATGGGGCCAAAGAAGAAAGTGATCAATCATGTAGAGTGTGCCTAAGGAGAGACACATGGAGAGAAAGCATTCTCTCAGGATTTCATAGAGAGCACATTGGCCAAGCAATGGCCGTGACTCATCCACATCACTGACACTGACAAAGCTTCTACAATCTGAGGCACAGGATCTCAGGATAAATCCTGAGGGGATTTCACTGACCTTCTCAGACCAACAAGCTACAACTCTTGTTGCATAGGTCCTGCTTTACCTTGGTCTTAACCATCCAGTAGAAAAGTATGAAGACAAAATAAAGGAAGTAAAGCCATGGTGTTATGTTGAGCTGTGGGGGACTCGTGTCAACAATTTCTGACATTGCCAGTTAAACAGAAGACCCAATGCTATTATGGGCTACTGGACTCTTTTAGAATATTTTGCTGAGTTTACACACCTATAATATTCAAATAACAGAACTTAACAAAAAACCATATATAGATGAATTCCATTTTGTATCTGTGTATTCAAAATGCTTAGGTTAGATATATAGTTACATTCTCTTAATGAATAGAGGGATTTGTTCTAATGATGTTTGTAAATAGGATATCATGTCCGCATCTTGTACAGCAATTAACCACTAGGAAGAATGTATGCAATGTGTTAATTATTGAAACTGTCCTACCAATTTGAAAAAAAAAAACCCCAGTTTTTATATCAACCATGTGTTGAAACATTTTTGATATATTGATTTAAATATACCATGTCTGCATCTTATAAAATGAATAACCACTAAGACAACAATATGCAATGTATTAGTGAAACTGTGCTAGTTATTGGTTTTGAAACTGCGTCATTGCTATTTGTTCTCAATAAAATGATTTTTAAAAATAAAAAATAGAATGAAAAAAAAAGAAAGAAATAACTGGTCACTGTGATGCACTAAATCAATACCTAAGCCATAGAAACCAATGACAAGCAATTCTTTCTCTGTACTTCCTGCTTGCTTATACCATATAAGCCCTAGATCACCAGAGATTAGGGAATGATCATGATCCATGCCTGTCACTGTAAATAAAATTGGCTACAAGTCCTGCGCATCATTTTTCAGGTTTCTATTTGCCTTTGCAGTATAAGATACGAAACTCTGAAACTACCAAAGGAAAACATAGGAGAAACAATTGAAGCTGCAGGCATAACCAAAGACTTCTTGTGTGGCATTCCAATGGCACAGCAAATAACAGCAAGACTCCCATGAGTTTATGGGATTATATCAAATTAAAATTTCTGCTCAGCAAATAAAACAATCAACAGGATAAAGAGATAGTATATGGAATGGAAGAAAATCTTTTCCATCTACATTTCTGATAGAGGATTAATATCTAGAACATATAAAGAACTCAAAAAATTAACATCAAAAAAACCAATTAGACCAATTAATAAATGGCCAAAAGTACTAACGAAAGACATCTCAAAAGCAGTACAAATGGCCAATTAATGGCCATTAAGTATATGGAAGATGTTAAATATTTTATGCAGTAGGTAAATGCAAATAAAACTACATTCATATTTCATCACTCTAATAACAAAGCTATCTTCCTTTTTTTTTTGGTGGAACTGGTGATTGAACTCAGACCCTTGCACTTGCCAGGGAAGTGCTTATTCTACTGAGCCATCTTCCTGGCCCCAACAGTGCTATCATTAAGAACACAAAAATCAGTGCATGGCCATTCTATGAGAGCAAAGCTTTTGTTTTATTCTTTGTTTTATCTCTGGTCCCAAAAGAGTCCTTTGTATATACTTAAAATCATTAAATATTGACTTAAAAACTTTAAAATCCTTCCTACAGGAAGAAAAAAGTGAGAAGAATAGGAAAAACCTCCTGTTTCCAGGCAGAGGACAGCAAATTTGGGCCTATGAGCTTGAGCGTGGGGAAGAGGGAGGAACATTCTTTTTAAATTTCTCTTTTTCCTTTTCTTGTGTCTTCCCGAGGAATAATCCAGTCAGGAAATTGCACTACTAGGTGATGTTGGTAATAAAAGCAGCTGTAAAAAAAATTTAAAAAAAAAAGCAGCTGTACTTTCCAAAAGGAAACTCATCTGTCACCAGGACAGGATAAGGGGTCCCTGAAGCCTGAAGAATGTGGAGGAGGCTTCTTCTGGCTGACGTTTTTATCTCTGTCTTTTGTCTCACTGCTTAGTACTTAAGGAGATCTTGTGCTAGGAGATTATAGGGATCACGTCCCAGTCCTCACTGTGGTCTAAGAAGTTGATATGTATGTATAAGCTCATGGAAAAGTTTATTGAAATCCTGGCAAGTTAATTCCAGTCTACCAATTCCAGTGCAACCCACAGTGAGAATAAAGACATTAATGCACTCTTGTAGTTTAGGGAGACAAGAGGGACCTAAGTTCAGCTTCCTAACTAGAACAAGGGCCTGAATCCAGGTTTGCTTAATTAGTGAAGAAGGGAGTGGCTTGAAGATCAGTGACTTTGAGAATGGTGGGAGGTACGGCACATGAGTGCTATAAGCTGGGCTGGGTGAGTGGTCTGAAACCACCCCTGCAATATGCAAAGGAGTAATCTACATAAGAGAATTTGAGATAGTATCCAATGTTTTGGGCTTGGTGCTTCAGCTCTGATGTGTTATGTTTTATGCCCTGGGAAGTCATAGCCCCTTACTTGAGGTTCTATCCCCGCTGACAGGCTGGCTCATGCATGATTTTTGGGTGCTATGGGTGTGGGCACACACTGACCTGTCACTTTGCTTCAAAGACTACACATCAGTTCCTTAGCCAGACCAATTGGCATTGCTTAAAGCCAATTTAAGGGATGAGGAAAAGCACTAAACAGCTCTGTACATATCAGTACATGAAAATAGGGCCACATGTTCTTCTTCCAAGGAGAGTTGCACAAATGGCCATCCACAGAAGATGACTCTGAGTGAAACACCAAATTTTTAGTCAGAGAACTAAGTAAAGGGAATCATGAAGGTCAGAAAGGCTGATAGCAATCCAGGGAGAAAATTCTAGAGAAAGAGACTCCCTGTATAACAACCACCTCAAGTGCCAGGCTCACCCTTGAGTTACATTGGGGGGAGCAAACATTTTAGAGTCTGAACTGTGACTTAAGAAAACCAACTGAGTCTCAGTTCTTCCTACAGAGTAACTCCTGTGCAAAGCAGATCCAAATAGCACTGCAAAAGCTTATGAGCCTTTGGAACTGCTGATGGAAGAAGGTAACACAGAGTAAATGAACTGGATACAACAGGGCTCACTTGCTTCTAAGAGAAAGAAACAAATCAACATTCTCTAGAGGATTTTAAATTCCCTCCAAACCCTGCTAGAAACAATGAAGAGAGAGTAGGCAGGAAGGATGAAGAGAGAGAGGGAAAGAGCAAAGGGAAGAAGGAAGGATTCTCAAGATTAAAAATAATTAGCAGTGGCTGGTGCACAGATACTAAAATTGCCATACAAAGACTTTAAAAGTGAAATAAAGGTAAATACTCTTGAAATGAGTAAGTTTGAAGGAAGAAATTTTCAAGCAAAAAAAAATTGGAGCTATTAAAGAGATTAAAGCAAATTTCTAGAACTAAGAAATACAACCATTGAAAGTTAGACTGGACTCAACAGACAGAACAGAGAAGTTTCAGCAAATCACAATAGGTCAGCATAAAGAAATGAATCTGAAAATGAAGAGGGAAGATACAGCAAAAAGGAACCCTTGTCCATTGTTGTGGGGAGTGCAGACTGGTGCACCCAGTATGGAAATCAATGTGGAGATTTCCTCAAAAATATAGGATTGGAAGTCTCGCTTGACCCAACTATTCCCATTCTGAATGTCTTTCCACAGTGATATATGTTCACCAATGTTCATAGCAGCACAGCTAGTAGTAGCTAAATGCTGGAAACAACCCAAATGATCATTATCTGAGGAATGGATAAAAAAGATGTGGTATTTTTATACAATGCAGTACTACTCAGCCATAAAGGATAAACTTGAGACTTTTATGGATAAATGGATGCAACTTGAGACCACACTCATTAGTGAGATAAATCTGACTCACGTGTAAACATTGTATTGTGTTTCTGTTGTCAGTAACTGTGAGTAAACATGGTCTAAAATGTACAATAGACATTGTGAAATGGGAAGAGATTGTTAAAAAGGAAAAAGGAATTAGCATGGGGAAAAGGAGAAAGTGAGGAAGTGAAAAAAGAAAATGCAAGTTAGTTGTACTTTTAGTATCTCATACTTTATATATAAGGAAGGTTTGTGCGTCCATCAATTGGAGAAAAACTTTCATGCTTATCTCTCGTACTCTGAGTAACTACTTTAAAGAGAATATGTAATGTACTAACTATTGTTATTTGCCCATCATCTTAATATGAAACTTTGTTTTACCTTTTTTCCATAAAATAAAAAATGAATGCACATTTCAGCATTTTGTTGTACTAATAAATATCTGGAATCTAATAGTTACCGCTTAGAGCATCTCTTGAAATTGTAAAGGAAAAAGGTAACATTTATTACTCTCATGACATTGAAATAAATTTAGGATGAAAACATTTATACAAGTTTTATTTTCCCGATGTATACATCTTTTAGCAGACCCTGTAGATGTCATACAGACATCCTCAGAGAAGTGAAATGGTAACAAGATCATGACCAGCAGATCTGTTTTAAATGTGAGGTAAGAGGAAAACGGTCAGAAGGAGAGAAACACAGCACATTAGGGATGGTTAAAGAGCAAAAGAAATGGCTCAGTCACTGAACAGTTTCCTTATAAAACTCGGTTGCTAAAAAAAAATTAGACAACTCATTGCACACTTACTTTACTTTTTTTTTTCCAAAGGCTGTGAAGTAGGATAATTTCAAGATTATCATAATTCTCATGGTTGATTTCATATTTCTACTACACAGAACTTCAATAAAATCTGACAAATGTACTAAATCCTTACAATTCCTCTCCTTTACATATGTGTTTCTCACTGCCTTCAAACAACCTCTTGTGAACTGGAAATTTACGGAATTATAAAATATTTTTAATTTGAGCAACTTTTGTCAAATGACTTAAGTTTGGCTCTCTCCCCTGAATGTTCTAACTGTCCTAGAGCAGACTCAGTAACACGCTGATCCCTAGCTTCAGCTGAGGACATAGTTTATTCCCTAAGTAAAAGATTACCGTTTTGGTTAAGTTCAAAATATGACAACCCCCAAATCACTGAACATGTCATTTGTTCACCTCTTCAATGAGCTTCTGACAATAGAGTGTCAGTGATCCTGCTCTTGGGCTTTTCCTTCCAAGTTTCCCCCAGTTACACATTCATCCTTATACTGTACGCTTTCTTGCACAGAGGCTTGTAAAGGAAAATTATTTAGATTTCTATGACTAGCCTCCATTCTCTAAGACAGTCTTTTCAAGGTACACGGGTGGAATTAAAATACACTAGAACATTCTGTTCCTCTCCAGATTTTGCATCATCCAGTATATGACTTCCCTGTCAGTTTGGAGTACATAGTTTTATGAGGTAGCTTTTCTTCCTGCTTGGAGGCAGCAAGGGTCATTTTGCAAAAACTCAGGTGGATTATTAATGGTGTGGTTTTAATGTGTTACCTTTATTGGGAAGTTGACCACGAGACAACAATTTTGCATATAACATACTATATCCACTTCTGAACAACTATATCCTGTGAAATTAAACCAAACATAGTTTGCCTAATGGAAAAATTAGGACAACACTCACAACCTATGCAGTATTTTAATCAAAGCAACAACATAAAAATAACAAAAATACTTACAGTCAAAACATATACTGAATTTTGTTTTACAAAGAGGCCTATAGCTTGCTGGGAAGGAGCTGTGGAGGCTGCTAGGCTGTGGAGGCCAGAACAAGATGCACACATGTGGGCAGGACTTCACAATAGGGACTCTGCCAGCTAACACTGAGCTAAGAACGAGGCTGTGGGTCTCAAGGTCATCCTACACAGGGCTGAATTCCTCTGCAACTGGCATTCAGCAGCGCTCATACAGTGGGTCGTTAGTCACTCGCAGTTAATGGAGTACCTATACAAAATATAAATTCTCAACATATCTGTGTCATTCCCCTATTCACTATTCAGTATAAACTATTTTAGGTAGACTACGTGACAGCAGAACAGACTGCATCTATTCATATGTGCCAATGATTTCAGCAGAATCTCTATATACAAACTCATAAAAATGATAAGATATTGTTTATTTAAAAAATCTTGGGGGTCATGGAGATAGCCTGGCAAGCACAAGGACCTGGGTTTGATCCCTGGTACCACATGCTGTGCTGGCCCTGGAACACCAGGTGTGCAGTGCCAGCCACCAAAACCAGGCACATAAAACAGGCAGACATCTGTAATTCTGGTACTAGGAAGGCTGAGACAGGAGGATCACTATGAGTCTGAGCAGTGTAGCAAAACCCTATATCAAATAAATAAATAAATAAATAATTTAAATTTTTTCAAAAACTTTGTCAGTTTTAAAGTTCTAAAATAAGAACAGAAAAAATAATGACTACAATAACTTACCTATCATGCTTATATTACCATTACATGCAGAAAGATTAGAAATAGTATGTATTCATAATACCAAGGAATTTTTTTAACTATGGTAAGTCAATTCATGGAATATAATACAGGCAAAAGCAGAGAGCCAAGTATATTTTCCATGGAAATATATTTAAGTACTATTGTTTTAAAAATTCATATAATAAACACAATTCCATATGTGTATATGGACAATAAAATATCATTTAGACTTATCTCGATGTAGGATTCTAGCTGATTTTTACTTTGGTTTTGTGTATTTTTTTTCCTGTCATAAATTTATATTGTTCTTGCAATTGGAAAAGGAGAAGTTAATATAAAAAGTCACATCTGAAAATATTTTAGCCCTCACAGTATTTTATAGCAGGGAACAGCAAGCAATATAATTTCAAAACCATAGGGAGCTAATTTTAAAGTGTCTTCCCCTCTAACCTAGTAGGCTGGCGGAGCTTGTGACGTGTGGACGTGGCATGAAATGTACCGCTGGGGCCTGGAGGGGTTATACCAACACTAACTTAAGGGTCTGTTGGGGTTCATCTGTTGCGACATCCTAGGTTTATCAACAAACTTCACGTTCAGAGACCATCCATCTCTTCCGGAAACACGATTTCCTTGGAGGCACATGCAGATGCAACCTAATCCAGGGGCTTTATTGAGGGAAGGAAAGAGTGATTACAACAGGAAAGCAGGTTAATGCTACATCATGAATCATGGCACAGAGGGCAAAAAATAGTTTCTCCCAATTGAAATTGTGGCCACATGATTCAGAAAAAGGAAGTTCTGTTGGCTCCGCAATGTTTCTGTGATTTAGAAAACGGAACGCGATTTCAGGGATCCTTGCGTTGATAACAAGCCGGTTAGCTTGAGCCAGTTCCTGAACTCCCCTGGGCTTCAGAGTCCCTCGTTATAAAATGTTTGTAATGATGGTCCTCTGGTTCTGAAATTCGGTGATGTTATAATGTAAAGGAATCCAGTTAGTAACATCTGAACACCTACTATGTGCAAGGTATTGTTTTATGTGCTTTGGAAGGTACAAAGTTTACTGAAATCCAGTCTCATGTCTCAGAAAACTTACAGCATGATAGGAGACGCAGACATACAGGTCTTATATAGATAAAGGAAGCAAGATGAAAAGGCGTCCAGAGTAGAAGGAAGCAAGATGAGTAGGCGTCCAGCTCCAAGGGCCCGAGAGATGAAGCAGCCATCTGAAACTATTTTCTTCTCTTTAGCAATTGTCAATTATTTGGCCATCTAGGTCTGTAAGGTATAAACAAATCCCTTTCGAAAATTCCAATTAAAGGCATAATAAATCATTAAAAATAGGAGTGTTGCTTGTAATAAACACTAATGAATTTTATTCCAGTAAAATAAAATAAAACCTTAATAATGATTAAGAAATTATTATTTCTTAATTCAGATTAAGAAAAGTAAGATTGGAGGACTGAAGCAAAGTCAATTATAGAATATGAGCATTATGTGATTTTAAAGAGCTCTGGTTTCACTTCTCAGTGTTTAGAGAGGCATTAAGACTTCAACACCAATCACCACTCTCAGCTTCCACGCTCTCCACTCCAGAATCCCAGGTTTTCTATGATAGTTACTACGCACTCATAAAACTTTCACTCTACCAGCGTTTGTATAATTTGTCCACTTAAGTTGTATTGCAGGTTTTGACTATGAAGAGGTCATGATATCATGGACTTAGCCATGTGACTCTGAACATTGTGAAGCCAGGGAGTGATGGCACTTGCTGGTAGTGGTGCCTGACTGCATTCCCCGTACTCTCATCAGACCCATGGTATCCTCAACTCCATGTCATATTCTGAACAATTAACCAGAGCTTTTGATCAAGGGAAACCAATTCTTTTTTCTGGTTATTATTTTCTCCCTTCCCTCTTTATCTCTTATTGTACTTTCAATATTTTCTATTTTTCACTTATACTCAGTACCTATCTAACACTGCATAATTCATGCATTACTTTTGCTTTAAAATGCTACCTTCTAGTAATAATTATTAAATAGTTCTTAGGTAAGGTTAAAAAAATGGTTTACAATAATCACGTTCTCTTTCCTATTCTTCCACCAGCTTTATTTACATTTTAGACGTAACTCTGCATGTGAGTATCGGTACGATTTGAAGTAGAAGATTTAAGCCTTTGGCTTCTGGTATGTCAATTTTCCCAGGAACATCTTGAGTACTCAGAATAGGAGCTAAAGAAACTACCACTGTCTGGCTTCTTCAGTCCCTGCTGGCCAGCTCTGCCTTCAAACTTCTGTTAGATGTAGCACTGCTTCCACAAAATGTCATTAACCTTTTAGTATAAAAAATTTTAAACATACAGCATTAAAGCAATAGTATAATGGCTATCTGTATACTCATTATTCAACTTTGATAAATATCAAGATCTACCATTGTTGTATCACTGTATCTTGATCCATTCTACCCCTTTTTTTTCTTTTCTTTTCTTTTTTTTTTTTTTTTTGCAGAACTGGGGATTGAACTCAGGCTCTTGAGCTTGCCAGGCAAGTGCTTATCCTACTGAGCTATCTCCCCAGTCCCGCATTCCACCCCTTTTCATTCAATTATTTTTTCATGTTACTTTAAATTGTCAATGTTTATAACATTTGCCTTCTTCTCCCAGAATTTTTTACTGAAAGATAATATAATTCTAGCAGAAAAGTAAATAAGTTTAATATTTTTACCTTTAGTGAATTATTTTCAGATAAAGGTATAATTTCTGATAAACTGTTTGAAATTTTGCAGTAGTCCACTAACTGTCCCACTGTTATCATTCACATTTTCTATCCTGTAATTTCATGTCCATAACTCCTCAGAAAAGCTCTTTGCCTAAGGAATAGGAATTGTATGACAAATGTTTCCTTAAGAAAATGTTGGAGAATAAAGGTAACGTGAATTAATAGACAGATTGGACTGCCACACTGAGGATTTTAAAATGGAGTGGAAAAGATCCTTGAGGAAGAAAAAATTATGTCAGAGTGTTGTTAGTCAACTGACACTACCACCAATAAAAAAATTCACATACTGGGTGTTTAAGCAACAGAAATTTATTTTCTCATAGCTCTGGATGTTGCCAAGTTTAAGGTCAAGGTTCAGCAGGTTTTAGAATCTGGTAAAGGTGGTCTTCCTGGCACACAAACTGTTGCCTTCTCACTATGTCCTTACTCGGAAGGGAGAGAATGTGTGCGCTCTCTGATGTGTGTTCTTTTAAGGATACTAGTCACATTGGCTCCAATCTCCTGTCTACACATGTTAGTTTATATGTAGGTCTCTGCTCCCAGTCTCACACACTCATAAGCGAGGCTATTGGTAGACCACTGTCATAAGTGTGTGACACCGACACTTGGGTTAGTCCAATCATGGGTTTATGGCTGCATGTGCTATTGGAAGGTAAACTCTAGCAGAACAGTCACTGTGGGAAGGGAGTATCGATCCTTTCTCCTCCCTTGACATCTCTCTGCTTCTTGCGGCTATGTCATGAGATGTTTCTCTACATGTCCCTCTGGCCTGAACTGCACTCTGTGCCATGCTGCCCTGCCTTGGAGCCATTTGGCTATAGACAGAAACTTCTACAGACTGGGAACCAAACTAAATCTGTCCTCCTTTAATTTTTGAGTGTCGGGTACTTTGCACCAAGAAAATGACTAAGACACTGTCTGACATAATACCTCTCACATCCTTCATATGGCAATTTAAGACTTTAACATATGAATTTTGGAAGGCCCCAAACATTGTCCATATCAAAGAACAATTACATCTAAAATGTTTCGTTCTGCATTATTCCATTGGTACTTTTGTGTGTTTATCCATAATTATTAATCTTTTCAGATTCATTGTCTATTTTGCAGATCAATTGCATGTACTGTTCTGTCTGCCTTGTGATTGACTTTAAGCACATTCTCGTTTACTGTCATGTCACAACATAGCCAGAATTACTCAATAAATCTTTTTACAAACATCCAGCCCTTCTGTGAATATGTAAATATGATATGAATATGCAAAAATGGGTTTCTTAGGAGGAAAATGAGAACGAGGGCAAGGAAGGGGCTTTACTGACTTGACAGTAAAGGGAGAAGGGGCTAGCATAGGTCTTCCACAAGCACTTGTCACTTATAACTCTCTATCTCTTGGACTTTTGACTCTCATACTATCCTTTAGTTTTTGAAAATGGAAGGTAGCCAGTTACTCCATGTTTCCAGTGGTCTTTTGATATGTCAATCGAACTACCATTTGTCATTACTCGACCAAACATTCATCTGGACGTTGCTTTAAAGGGGTTTTTGGTGTTGGGAAAACCCAGAACCAGAAGCCTTTAAATCAGGGAGATTATCTGAGAGAGTCTGTAGTGGAGTTTGGATATTGGTGCAGTAAACTGCTACAAACTCCATAGATACAAAAAGCAAAGCCAGAGGAGGGAAAACCATTCATTCCAAAGCTGAGCTGGAAAGAAGCATTCTTCCTGCAGGGGCAACTGCAGGTGGAGAAAACCTGAGTTTCAGCCTGAAATCACCTCTGCTAAGAAAAATAAGCTGAAATCACCTGCACTAATGAAAACAGAAGCAGGCACTGGCCCTTTCCTGTGGAGGCTTTTCAAATTAATTAGAACATCTACCTGCATACAGAAGCTTCTGAGCACTTGGGAGTTCTAGAGATCCCCGTGTCTCCAAACTTAACCTTGGAATTTAAGAGATAGATTGAATTTGACAGAACAGGAAAGCAATGTTAACTAGGTGAGATTAACACTTACCTACAGAAAATACTTTTAGATCCCCAAAGTAGAGGGCACTAAGCATGGGCTTTAGAACCACCAGGACCAGCGGAGTTAGCGACCTTTCCAGGCTCTTCCATGTTCACTGTTCCCATGTGCAAAATGGGGATATTATCTAATGTCAGCTCTAAAGTAAACAAAGTACATCATTTTCTGGGCACAAGAAATGGTATCCCACAAACCTCAGCAAACTTTATAACCTCCCACAAACCTTATAAAACCTTTATACAGGCCCTAAAATGAAGATTTCCAACAGCATATCCTATTTGTTCACCTTTATATTTCTTTGCTCATTATTTTGCTAGCATATAATATTCTTATTTTGTGTTTAAAGATGCAAATAATTTGACTTTCTGCCTCAGTAAAATGTCTCTAGATTTTAGTTGCTCAGCAAGCATCACTTATACCAAATAAATAATGATTGCCATGATCCTGCAATAAATTTTTGACAAACAGAAACAGAGGGCTTCCCGAGTCAATGACAGAGTCAGAAATAGCCTGTAAAATTGCTGATCTGTTGGCCTATGGTCTGCTAGCTCAAGGGATCTTTCTTTTAATACTTCTCTATGTAATTAAGTGTTCAGTTCTTCAATCATGTATTTTGCCCCCGCTTGTAACTTTTTTGCTGATGGCCAAGGTTATTAACTCTTTCCTTTGTTAGCCAGTTGGAGTCTTGGGGGAGAAAAAAAGAAAAAACCTCAAAGAGAAATTCTATAACCCTGAGAATTCAGCACAAAAATGTAACACACCAGACTTTTATTGGCTAATGATAGAAAAAGTTGCCCAGCAGGTTTGAAACTGAAGATGGTCCTCTAATCTCAGCGCTACATCAAATACAGACGTTACATTTCCAGATTCCTAGAAATATCACATTCCCTCATGGTGGTCCACTATTTTCTCTTCCTTGGATATTATTTTTCTCTATACCTAAAGATGAGTTTGAATTTTCCTTGAGGACTTTCATAAAATTTTAGTATTGTTTCACGATAAAGCACACACACAAAAGAAAAAACGGTGGAGAGCAGAAGGTGAGAAGAACAATGTGTCTTATGCCTAGTCATGTCGCATGAAATGCCTCATTGGCAATGTTCACTTCTAGAGATGGATGGGCACAAAAAGTTCTTATTTCCTAAGCTCTACTCTAGTGGAACACGGCTTAATCTCCAACTCAGAGCCTTTTCAAACATTTACTGGGATTGTACCAAAGGAGCCCGCAAATCTGACAAAGCAAACTACCTCATTGCTGGCAGGTAGCCGCACTGGCAGTGGGTCAGTAGGTAAACGCTTTGTTAGTGTCTCAATGTTGGTAATTTTGTCTGAAATAGAAAGGAAAAAGAAAGTTTCAAAGTGAATTGTCATGGGAAAGCTTTTCTTCTTTTGTTAGTATCTCTGGCATTAAAATGCCTTCACCTGTTAAGCACTGCACAAATTCATGGTCTCTCTCTCTCTCTCTCTCTCTCTCTCTCTCTCTCTCTCTCTCTCTC